>NC_142192.1:12782500-13132500 GCF_026936395.1 Plectropomus leopardus | reverse complement strand
ACAGGAGCGGCTGGGGTTTGGTGCAGAGTGCGCGCCAACGCAGCCGCCCAAGGTTGGATTTGGCCAAAGCTCAAATAAACACCAACATGAATTCCTCTTTTCTCCCCGTGTTCCCTCGTATAGCAAACACACATTTATGGTGCGGAAGTGAAGGAGAGCCACCGTACACAGCCCACAGTGTTCCCACCGCTCGGCACGTTGGGAGGTGTGTGTGCATTTTTGCATAAGCGTGCATTTCTGTATAACTTGAAGTGTACACGCCAATTCCTAGATTCTGAAGTTCAGCTCAGTTCAGCTTCTGATTTATAACGATTTGTTTTTCTATCAGTTGTTTGGTCATTTCCTCTCATCCATCTTTCTTCATGTCCTCACGACTTTGCATTTTTTTTTAGATTTTTAAAGCTTTGACTCGCACAACAAACATAAAAATAAAAGATTCCCTGTTTGCAACTAGATCAAAAAAGCTTTGACCTTGACTCTTCTTCCCACCTATTTCCCCATTAGTCTCCGTTCCACTGTCAGGTAGGCGTTGGGCCCCAGCAGAGTAAACACAGTAGGAAAACACACTTTCATCAATACTCACTTACACATCTTTAATCTCTCTATAGACTCCACATACACACTAAACAGAGACCCCTCTTTTTCCTCCGACATCCCGCTCCACCCGACCCAACCCTGCATTCCTCCGCACCTCCCCTTCCTCCTCCTCCACACACACACACACCTCCACCCACACACACGACCTGAACAAGCCGCAATTGAGGGGGTAAGTGGGAGGGGAAGAGGAGTTGGGGCTCCGGCTGTACAGTAACTAGCTAGACAGATTTCCTACTGAACTGAACAAGCTGTAAAATCAATGTGTGTGTGTGTGCGTGTGTGCGTGTGTGTGTGTGTGTTATGGTGGCGATGCGTTTGGAGATGAAAGGTTTGAGATGTTATTCCTGGACAGCGTGTCATCTCTGGGAATGAGCTTTTTGGCTTATAAGAGAGGACACCACAGACACACACGTACACATATTGCAAACACAAACATATACAGCAGATTCACACACACACACACACACACACACACACACGCAGGTTATGTAACCCCCGTCTGCTCGGCAGGCAGGACAAACACAAACATAAGCTGGATGAGCTTTACCTGCATCTATCAGCATTGGCGAACTATTCCACAGCGCCATGAAATTCACTAATTTTTCATCCACTGTTTACACATGATTAGAGTTACATGGTGATAGAGGAGGACTGTTGAGATGTGGGCATTGAGAAAAAATGTGCCCCAAAATGTGCCTAAGCTGATCAAAATTGCAATCTGCTGTGTTTGGTAGAACTGTTTATAATGCTAGGTTGGTTCCAATAAAATCTTTACAAAGCAGGGCTGCTAACTTTTTTTTCATTATCATTTTCTAATTAGTCATTTAGTTTACCAAATGTCAGTAAAAATGGGAAAAATACCTATTTAAGTCTTACAAGACATCTTTAAATGTCTTATGACCAACAGACCAAAAGATCACAGACATATTTGCAAAAATGTCCGACATTACAGTCACATTTGAGAAGCCTGAATTGTTTTGTATTCTTGACTTTTTATGACTCTGATGATTTATCCATAGCCGAAACAATCGATCGTCAGAAATGTAATCATCCATTTGCTAAATAGGGATTTCAGCCTTTCAAATGTGTATTTATTACTGGTTTTCTTAGTCTTCTATGATGATAAACTTCACACTTCACCCACAAAGTGACCATTTGTATATCAGTCACTCACACCATGTTATCTTGAGTTCTCAAGTAAAACGCTGATTTTTCGTATGCCTCCACAGAAATCAACAAACATATGGATGTACTGATTGATGATTTAATGATTGGGACCATGTTAAACAACAACAAAACTATATCAAAACATCTTTTTACAAGCTTTCACACACATTTACGCAGTATAATTCAAGAGTCATTCATCCAGCCGTATGCTCTGCTCAGTACTTCCCAAACATGCATTTTTGGGGAAGAAAAAAAAAACAGTGTAAGGAGTCTAGATTTTAAAGTTTCACTCTAAGTTCAGTTTTAAATAGTAAGGTTTTTAGTGTAAATACATGAAAATATATAATGCAACAGTTGCATGAGTCTGTAAATGGATGTTTTGATTTAGATGATTTTTTTCTGTTGTTAAAGGTGGTCTCTAATCGATCAATCAATCAATTTGTTCGCTGTTTTCCATGGAGGCATACGAGAAAAACAAAGTTCTCTTCACAAAGTCAAGGTTAAATGGCATGACCAACTGTTATTTACATGGTCATTTTGTGGGTAGATATTCCTTTATTTATCATTATAAAAGACTACAAAAACCAGTAAAAGCTTTTGAAAGGTGGGAACCCGTGAATTAGACTTAAATCTCTATCAATGATAATAATTAAATTTCTGATAATTGTTTCAGCTATAGATGATCTTCAAAGTAATTGACAATCTATTGACAATTTATTGTCACTGACTTCTAGTCACTCCAGGACTGTGCTTCCTCGTCACTCCTCTGTCTCTGTCGCCATGATGGTTACCCCGCCATTGTTCCTGCGAATCACAAATTCAAGTTAACACGGTACGACCAACTGATTTACAAATGGTGGTTTTGTGGGTTAAGTATTCCTCTAAATTGAATGACTGAATGGGTTTAGAATGTTGTTTTTATCAAACGTGCAATTTGAAAATTACGAGGGGATTTTTTAAGATAAAAGACCAAAAAATTAATTAATCAATCAAAAAAGGCACATCAATCAATGATGAATATATTACTTAACTGCAGCCCTGATCAATCAATTCTCAAAATGGTGGTTGATTGATATTTTCAGAGCTAATGTTTTTTTTTTACTCAGCAACCATCAATTGAGAGACATTTACAAATAACTTCAGGACTTTTACCATAACCCCAAAAGGTCAGCTATTTTCTGTTTCCCCCTTTCTCCTCGCCCATTTCCATTCCAGGAGCAAAACAGAAATCTAATATAAAGACAAGGTATGTTTGTTATTTTACTGAAAAAGGAAATGTTCCTGTAAGTCCTCGTCCACTGCCAACAGCCAAACACCACAGGGAGCTCAATTTAGAGAATATTCATCACAATAGTACTGCCAGACCAAAAGAGTAAATGGAAAAGAGTCTAACACAAACAAATTCTTCCATCTCAGTCACACTGCATGCCATTAGGCATTTATATACAAGGCCACATTCAAACAACATCACCATTAGTAAATATATTTACTATCAACATGGTTAGGTGAGATATTTTATCTCTGTCAAATCTGGACCTTCCACTGTTTGTCTTGATTTCACACAGCATGTGAACAGGCAAATCTATTCATTTCATCCGGTAAGCTGTTGTTGTTTTCCAACTTGTGTCCCCCGTTCCTCCAAACCCAACACAAGTCTATTTGTCTTTTCAAAACAAACTAACATCAACACTCTTAATGCCATCTGAACCAGAGAACCAAAGCACTGGAGGATCTCCAAACCATGTTTCAGCTTTGTTCCACAACCAACATTATTACTTTCAATCAGTTATATCAATAAACTTTATCCACTAATATCAATAAACTCCTTTACTTGACCGTATCAAAGCAGTGCAAGGTTTTCTTTTTCCCTGTCAGTGTGTGTGCGCGTGCACACAGTCACAAGGTTTGGAAAGACTGCGAGGATTTTGTGTTTGACCACATCCATAAATATTGAAACAAGTTCCCTTTCTTCAAATCTCAGAATACTGAGTAAATATTGACACGGCAGAATCGGGGTGGACTGAAGCATCCCATACCTGTGCTTATATGCTCCTCACATATGCATATATACACACACACACACATACATGCTTGCAGACACACACGTGCCCTCCAGCTGTGCTCTGAGCACCCTCTGTTCGCACCAGGAAAGCCGTGGAAAAATTAATTGCACGGTTAAACCGACATGAAACCTTCCTCAGTCACACATGTGAGCTCTCGGACACATGAAGCTGAAAACTGTCCACACTTGATCACAGTGATCAACTATACACAAAACTAAAGTCCAGAGAAGAAACTTTGCTACACTGAGTTTGAATAGAGCTCTCACACTCTGGGGTTCATTCCTGTAATGAATGTGTTGTGTGTTACTTTCTGCAAGAGAGAGATGAAGTTTTTATGTGTGTGTGTGTGTGTGTGTGTGTATGCATGTGTGTGTTTATGCTGTGCTTCTCCTGCCAACAGTAACAGCTCAGTAGCCAGTGAGCAGGAAGAGAGAGGTTCATTAAAAACCCAAATACAGCAGTTACATAACCAACAGTTCTGTTCATCCCAGAACCCCCTGTGCTACAAACACACTCCTCCCTCATCCCCGTCTTCTTCTCCCTCCCACGCCTGCTGGCAGAGCCCACCCATCATCCTCCTCTCCTCCCATAGCAACAGCTCATCTCAGCTCTCCTCCCTTGTTCCCAGACCAACACGCTGCCCCCCCCCTCCTTTATCTGCTCCCCTGGTCCCTGCCACCTCCTCCTCGCTCTCATCAAACAGTTCCTTCTCTTACTCCCACATCATCATCCGAGCCTCACTTCAAACTTCACTTTACATGCAGCAGGACGACAAACCAGGAATATTAACTAGAGTTAAAATGAGAAACTTTTTGTTTTACTTTCACTACTGAGAGCAGAAATGACACCACAGTCCCGAACGTCTTTTCTAGTCTCAGGAAAATGCCTTCAGCTCTTTCTGAGGCAGAGTTTCATATAGGGATTTGGTTTCCACAAGCCCTTACAACTGACTTGCATACTAAGAATAAACAGAGCGGAAGCTGCAGTTAGTGTGTGAACACAGCAGATGGCAACACAGATTAAGGATTTGGGCTGTACCAATGATTGTCTGGGAAACCTCCACCCTAGAAAACCACTCAGTCCTGTTTCCCCTCCATCGGATTAGACACTGTCTCGCATCCCCCGATGGAGGGATGTCTGAGAAACCGACATGCTGTTAAATAAATCCCAGCATGCGGTCGTCTCACATGAAGGAACAGTGCCCTCTATTGGCCAAAAGACAGATCTGAAACCTCATAAACAGGATATCACATTAGGATCAGAGGCTCCCAGCCATAAGATTAAGCAAACAAAGATACATACTAAGAGAAAGGTTTGGAGGTTATACATGAATCCCTCCTGAATTTAATGAAGTATCTATCTATTTGTGCGGTAATTATCTTTTTAAACGTTTCCCTAATATCTTGTTTTAACACACTATAATGTAGTAGGTGGCCGTATGGACATTTTTACATGCCATTTCATGTACGGTATTCGTCAACAATTGTAACTTCTCCAATAGAGACATATTCTATATTATTACTTCTGTGTTTTACTATCTTGTCATTAGTTATCTGCTTGTACACCAGCCTCTTTTTGAGTTGCAGTTGTTATTAAGCACTCACATCGGCCTATAACTACTTTATAGTGTGTTATAAACCGTTTGCTATATGCTTATGTCTTCCCCCTGAAAGTTGATGATTTGCTCGCTTTCATGCAGCTCTCCAGTGCAGACAGCTCAGACCCAGGGTTAGTCTGAGCGAGACACAAAGGAGGCTGCCCAGAGGAAGAGAAGCTTTGCCTTGTCAGGCTCTGAGATAATATTATCATCTGCCTTCAGCTCAGAGCAACTTCATATGATACAGTCTCTGACTTTGGTTTGATACCTGGTGTCGGCAAAAGTGTTCGTTCACATTTGTGATCCGTCATCAGTGTAGTTTAGCGCCTGTTAGCTCTAAGGGCTTACTAGGGTGGTTTACTATATAATGTAAATATCACTGCCACCCTGAATGTCCTGTCAAAACCTGTTCAAACTCAAACTCCATATGAAAAAGAGGAATGAATAGTCAAATATTCTTACTGAGCAACCAAATCTGATATGTTTGACATAAATCTGAGTCAGACACAATCCTAGCTTATAAACTGTTAATAAATAATAAGGGAGAATTAAATAATAAAGTGTTGCCAGTTTTTGTTCAGTAAATTTTAACATCTTCCTCTCTTGCACACTCTCTTTATCTTATCTGTCTTCATCTTTCTCTCTCTATCATTCCATCTTTGTATCAAGACTCATTTGAGAGTTGGGAATCAACACAGACTCAAAGCGATCATGATTTGTGAACATGCGTGCATGTATTGATGGGGATGTAGGGAACAATTACACCAGGCAATAAACCCACCTCCTAAGCCCCTCTCCGTCCGCTCTGCAACATAATTGTCTCAATAAAAAATAGTCCTCGGAGTAATATGTTAAAGGTTGCTGAATAAAATCACAGCCATGCTGGTTAAACGCAAAAATAACAGATAAATAGAACAATGGGCATTTATTGCAGCCAAGCTAAATGCAGCCCAACCAAGCCTGCTTACATTTATATTTCTGAGAACATCCAGAAAGTACTCCTGTTTACACAGGACACTTTAACACAGACACTTCAAACACACTCACACACAAACAAACATCACATCAAACGTCAAAAATGTATGGGGGAGAAGTCGCAGTGGAAGTGGCTGTGAATCTCTCGAGGGCTGTCATACTCAATCTTGACACAGGGGGGCACTGGAGAGCTGTCTGGAGAGGCAGGGCTGACCTGAGAAGGCAGCAGGGATGCGGTCTTGGTTGGAGTGATCTCTGCTCGGAGGCGAGAGGGCCGCAGCGTGGACACAGGAGGGAGGACTGTAGTGCTGCTGCTGCTGGTGACGGTGTGTGTATGGGTGTGTGATGAGCGCTGGGAGCTTGCATGTGAGGGCCCATGGTCCCCCAGGTTGTAAAATGAAGGGGGAGGCAGGGTGGTAGAGGAGGGAGGCTGGTGATCTCGAGCGCCTCCCAAGCTGCCGGGGTAAGCTGGAGGGCACTGAGTACGCTGGTGGATGGCTGGTTGACTGTACATGCTGCCCCATGGGTACGACTGGTACGCCGTGATCCCACCTGCAAGGAGACACAGATTCAAACAGCGATTATTATACATTATATTGTCACTTTACCTTCAAGTCAAGCAGCCTTTTTTCTTTGCCAGTCAGTCAGTGTACTTCTGGGGATGTTTCAGCTGCTAGATTTAGCTGCAGAGTGAGCACTCATCGCTTTTAAGCTGCTTGCCGATATGGTCAGCTGTGGACTCAGACCCAGGGAGAGTCTGAGTTAGACGCAGGCAGCTGCCCGGAGGAAGAGAGGATTTGCCACGTTATCTTCTGCCTTCTGCTTCGAAGTGGTGAAATTACAGCTCACAGCAACATAATGGTGCATGCCCGCTACACATGACTATGCGCAACCAGGAATCTGCTCTCATACACTGTGTTTTGGAAGTGACTGATTCACTATACAAAGCATGCTGGGATTCCTGTGATGAAGACAAAGCTGGCAGTTCAACAAGAGGGAGTGACGAGTTAAAAATTCAAACAGTGCTCATATGAGCATAGCCACTCAAGCTGCAGCTCTGGTCACTTTCCTAACAGCTCTGTGTAAATCCTGGAACTGCTTAGGTGATAAATGAATCATAGTTGATCATCTATCCATATAAAAAATAACAGCCAATCTCTTACTTACAATAATTGTATTAATGTAAGTCAGCAATTTGCAGTTTAATATGTAAAATATGACTGAAAACTGTTTTGTACTTTACTAGAGAAGAGGACGAGGTGGATACAGGTGACCGGGGCACAAATTGAGGCAAATTAGTCACGTATAGTGGGCGTGCATTGTAATACAATGCTGTCTCTGGCTTCTGTTTGATATCTAGTACTACCTGAACCTCGCTGTCCAACTGAACATCCAGCTCAAACCTGTTCAAACTCTATATGAAAAAAGAGGAACCTGTAGTAGAATATTCGTAAAGAAGAGCAAAACTCAATTCGACTGTCATAATTCTGAGTTGGGCACAGTGTGATTGTTGTGCATATGATAATAAATAATAATAATAATAATAAAAGAATCAACAATTGAGCTTTACCGGATGTAATTAAGTTCTAATTTAGGAGCAGGGCCACACTTCAAACACCTGATATGTCTATAAATGCCTACTTGCCCTTCAAACCAGTTTGTTCTTTCTTTTTTGTGCCCCTCATGACTCCCCCTTTCTCTCTCTTATCTCTTATTGGTCATCTAGGTGTCCGCCGAGCACAGGAGCTGCAGTGGCTCTTCCCCATGGCTTCCCTAATCCTGCAGCAATCATACTGCTCCACAGTTCTCATCTGCCTAACTTAACTCATACATTTCATATTCAATAAACACTCTTTTTTTTACAGGGGTGCCCTGGTGTCTGAGTGGTTCAGACACATACCGTAGAACTGGAAATTTCCAGTTTTGATTTTGGATTTGGATTTTATTGCATGTGTTCCCTCTCTTTGCCTGTTTTTACTGGATAGCTCTAATGTCACTTTCAATAGAAGGCTTAAGTGCCAAAATAAATTTAAAAAACAGTTATCTGTATGTCAGTTAATGGTGTAGTTCTTGGTCGACAACCAACAGCAACAGAGTAGCAGCGCGGGTAGAGTTTTTTGGGAATTCAGGAGTCCAGAAGTAAAAGTCTTGCTCATTTTCTGAATAAACAATGTTTTGTGATGAGCAGTCTGGGCACTTCCAAGGCTTGGAAGGGTATGAAAGCTCTTCCACTTGAATGATCAGTGTAGAAGATGAACAACTACATCAACAAATATCTGGTTACTTTGAAGTGGTGTTCTTTGGAGGTGCTACTGAGTCCTTCTTGCAACTAAAAATATATTTAAGATGTCCTTCATCCCAAGTGCCTTCAATCTTATTGACTCAATATAACAACTGAAACGTAAACCACAGACTTTAAAGGATCTTAAGCGTTTTTAAGGACCTTGTCTATGTTTGTCTTCTAACTGCCCGTCTGCTTTTTGTGTTGTTGTTTTTTTTAAAAAAAAAACTCTGCCATAAACCCCTCAACTAATGTGTTTTTCTTGGCTCCATAAAAAAAAAAAAAAAAAGAAAAAAAAGTTTCGTCCAAGTGGCTCACCGTGATGACCGGCCGACTGCAGCAAGATTTGTCCTGCGCTCTGGGACTGGAAGTAAGTGTGGCCTCCTGTGGAGAAGGTCACCATCCCAGTGGAGTTTCCTCCAGGGCCGAAGGTCAGGTAAGAGGTAGGGTTGGAATCTGGAGGGTTGGGGGTGAGGTAGGGGGAGGGGGTGAGGTAGGCCATGTGGGGCAGAGATGCTTGAGGTTGGTGCTGCGGCTGGCTGGTGGGGTAGGAGGTCTGGAGTTGGTAGGAAAGAGGGTTGTTGTTGTTCTGCTGGCCTGAGGTCAGGTAGTCCAGCTTTTCCCCAAAGTCAAATAGAGAACTGAGAACAAAACAAAGACACACACATAAAAATGTATAATGTGTTACGATAGAGATACCTCTACTGTATATTATGTTACGCACAGATACTTTAATATATCTCCTTCAGTCTGCCCAGTTTTTAAAACTAGGGGGGAAGGGAGATACACAAGGGGGTGTATCTAAAGGCTGAAGGCTGCACTGCTAGCAAAGTGGCTAAAGGGGTTTTCAGAAATTACTCAATAACTTTAGCCAGAAAGGGGAGCCCAGCAGAAATAACTTGTTATATGTATATTATTTAGTCACTGATATCAGCCAGCTAGCATCACAGCACCTTCTTGAAGGGTCATTTCCCCCATATTAAAACATGACTTACAGGCCGTTTATTGTAAATAAGACCTAACATTGCAGCCCGCTGCCGCCAAGTGAACCACACAGATTTGAAAGGGGCCCAGCAGCAGTTAAGGAAAGTTAAGGAAAGCTCGATTTTATGTAAATTTCTCACAGTGAGAGACTGAGCAAGAGCCAGCGCTTGTTTTAATACCTGCAGAAACAGTTCATTTCTCTTCAGCTCGGGTGCTAATATTATTGTATAACAACAACAACAACAAGTACTGTATTTTAAAAAAAGACTGCAAAAAAACCCATTCTGTATTTGGCTGTATTTGGGAAACAGTGCACAGTGTACTTTACAGTGTCAGTGGCAGAAAACAACTGTCAGGATCGATTATGTGAATTTTGTGATCAGCAATCTGAAGATTCTACGTCCATTTGTAGTTCCTACAACACAGTTTACAGAGCATTCATCAGTGTTATCGTTAGAGTTATCGTTCTCTGTAAGGACAGCTTTAAGGGTCTTTAGTCATACTAGCGACTGTGAGGCGGTATTAGTTGTAAAAGCTATTACCAGCAGGCTAACATGCACACAAAGACAGCACTAATGCTGATGTTCAGAGGTGAAGTTTACCATGTTCACCATCTTCTTTAAGCATGTTAGCTTGAGACTGATGAAGATGTCATAAGTTTTAAAGCTATTTGATCATAAAACAAAGTACTAGATGGTTTTAAATTTTGCCTGAGAATTTTGCCGCCACTACAGTGCAGTGGAGATGAATGTATTTTGTGCATTATTGAAAATAACATTTCAAACATTTAAACATAACATCAACCAATCAAGAAAAATACATTAATATTTTTGTCGACACTGGTTCCTATGAAAATATGTTCCTTTGGGTAAACTGACCTGTAAGTCTCCTCACAGCAGGACTGGAATATTTATTGATATTCATTGTTTTCATATCTTCTTGGGGATTGGGAATTTTTTTATAGTGCTGTGATGTATAATTGTAGTCAAACAAACATAATTTCATACAAAGCAATTACTGACTGAGATGCCTCTCAGCATGATTTCTCAAATATTCGGAGTGCCAGCTGAAACTGACTCCCTACTATTACGGTGCTGTGAGGCATCATTAGATCAGTATTTCACAGGATCCCTGCTCCTGTCTGCAGCCCCTGCCGTCCTGTCATCTCTTGTACTCCTTTTCCCTGTTCAAATCATCTTCTAGTATTCATGTCACAGTCTGCTGTGAACCAAGCTGACCTGGTGTCAGTCTGCAGAGACTGGGTGTCACGCTGGACCAGAGCGGAGCCAGCCTCCAGAGCATCCAGGAACAGAGGTGGGGTGTGAGCCAGGGTGTTAAACAGAGGTGGAGTTGGGTTGGTGGGGTTGTAGGTCGTTGTGAAAAGGGGGAGACTGGCTCGCCGCAGGGGGGGAGGGCTGTGCATGGGGCTGGGGTGGTATTCTGCCAACCCCCCCTGAGATGAAAGCTGGTGCTGGCCCACATCCCTCACTCTGGATTGACCTTGGAAATGACACAAAGAGATTAAACAGTGAGATTAAAGCAACACTGTAGTTTGGTTTTAGGGGAATTTTACCATCTCTCAGCATTCAGGGTGAAGGTCCACTGAGCTTTTACCTTAGCTCAACTCAATGCTTACTGCATCAAGGCGTACCTTCCAAAGACTGATGAGTGGTCCGAAAACAAACTGTACAGATATCTGTACGATGCCTCATTTCACTACAAAAACCTAAACAAAGGTGGCGGCGGGCTGGAGGGATATTGCCAGGGAGTATTGTTGGTCTAGCTAGCTTGTTTTACAAAGTGGAGATGGTGGTATGAAATAGTATAGTAGCTACAACAATAATATCCATACCTGACAAATATTTTTGTGAAAATGAATAATTAAAAAGGAACTACTCTCCAATCTTTTCAGTGGTTATGTCTCTGAGCGCACAGCTGATCAGTAAGTGGTTTGTTTACATCATGTAACACAGTGCTATAATTATCAGACTCAGTGTGGGCAGAGAGCGATGTAACGTTATGATGCGCGACAGGCGGAAACTCTCTTGGTGTTAGGACAGGGTATTCTGCTCGCCCCTCTACGTTACTGTTTGGACACAGATGTGCGTAAGTTTCTTTTGTTCAGAATACGGAGTAACACACAGTTGTTAGTGAGGGGGTGTCATATCATATCGTCAACAATAATAGCGGTATAATTTTGAATATGATTTAAAATTTTATCAATTAATGTATCGACATTTTGGGCGTCGCCATCTCGTTTATTTAGAGCTATAAGTGACCAAAGTTGGATGAGAGGCGGTTGCTGAGGAAGAGCAAGGGGTGGATCACACGGAGATGCCGAGGGCACTATCGGCAGACGGTCACACAAAAATAATGAAAATATCACCCCTGGACAGTTATGAAGTCATGAAGGGGGAATTTGCGATTAAGACCTTCTTTGGACCTGGCTGCTAACATGTTTGTTTCGCCAGTAAAGTTGGGCATTAAACATGGGGATTGACGGGCTTCTGGGACCAGCTTCAGATGACCGTTCAAAGACCTGCAGTTTTTGACTTCATTTTTTCAGCCCTGGTTGCTGCTTGGTAGCACAGTGATGAGCTGCATAATTAAATGAGATACACTGTTAGCAGTAGCATCGCACATCAATGTTGGGGCTACCTTGTGTCATAAATCACACGATCAGCACATAAAATAACAAATGCATTAAATTCCAGTTATTTGGGGATCTGATTTTGGTGCTTTTTAAAACAGTTAAATGGCAAAATAGCATAGAGCAACTACAAGCTAATCTTCATGTCTCTTCAACTCTATTGGCTATATAAGGTCAGAAAAAACAGTAACAAATGCAAACTACCACTGAAAATTTACCAAACATAACATTGCCTGTGGTGAACATAATGCCCCTGGCTAAATAAAACTGATTGGTGTGCTGGAGTAAAATTTAAGTAGAAATGGCTTGTTGGAATTATTCATAGAATAATTTAAGGGCATAATTCAGGGAAGGTCTATAATACATAATATACTAACATCTGACCCAGTAAAAATAACCATAGATAGAAACTGGACCTGATATGTATGAAATCAAAATTGTAAATATATATCTTTTACAATCTGCGGATGTCATGGTTTTGTAACAAATTTTGGCAATGTGACAACACTAGTGCCTGCTACTTGATCATATTTCACCATTATGCAAACCTTTTCGTTTCAGATGAGGAAATAACAAATGCATGCAGACTCCAGTGAAGTCAGGGAAATAGGATAGTGCCTCAGAAACCAAATTTCTTTTGAATAGTAATTATGGAGCACAAAGACCTAATAATGAGCAGTGTTTCGAATGATTGTGTAACTGCGCGTGGATTTCAGCACCTGGGCTGTTGAGGCTGGCCAGCAGGCTACTGTAGGAGGGTGGAGTCTGGTTGGACAGGGTGGGGAAAGAGGGTGCTGCAGGGGCAAGCTGCGGCAGCTTGGAGGCAAAGTGACCAGAAAAACAAGGGGCTCCCTTACTGAAAAAGTAAAAAACATAACACACAATGAGTCATATGTCAAATTAAGCAAAGTAACTTGCACCAGGACAAAAAAATCTACAAAACAAACAGGGATAATATTGTGATACCTGTTGGGTGCTAATGTGGGTAGAGTGGGATTGATTTGATGGCGTTGGGGGCTGCCACTGCATCCAGCTCTACTCCGTCTGTGTTCAACCTTTGATGTGATGGAGCGCTCCACTTTCCTCCATTTAGCCCTGCGGTTCTGAAACCAGACCTGGTTCACAGAGTCATGCAGAGGGACAATAAAATGGATATCAGAAAAAAAAAATTACTGAGGATGGAGGCGAGAAAGTGGAGAGAAACCGGATGAGAAGGGAAGTCAGAGAAGGGAGGGACCGTAGAAACAGGGAGACACAGGCTATGGTTACATGCACACCTATATTTCCCGTTTATTCCAAATATGAAAATATTCTGAATTTAATGTGGGTTATGTAATCAGCATATCCTGTTTAAATTGATTAAATTGAAATGGATAAAACAATGCAGCACAGACTTTTTCAAGAAGGAGGTTAAATGAATGAGGGAGACTGAGCTGGCATGGTCCAACAAAACTGCCAAAGGTAGGAAACTGTGGAAAAAGCATATTTTGATGCAAAGAAATAAAATGATGAGTGGCTCCAGCTGTTCTACTATTCCATGTTTTGACGTTATAAATGACATGTATGGGGAGGTTAATTGTAGCATGCACGGCTGCATGTAAACGAGAGTGTTAGCAGAATATTTACTTTCATCAGTCATGCAAACAGATCAGTAGGAATATTATCTTTTTCAGAAAAAGGGCAAATGTCAAGGGATCAGGGACATTTCTAACCATAATTCTTTGAGGCGTGACACCAACTGAAGCAGCGATGACTTTCCTCTTCTCGGTGTCAGGATAGTGGTCCTCCTGGAACAAGGCCTCTAAATGCTCTAACTGATCTGCACACACAAAACACAAACACCAAATAAAGGTCAACGATTTGCATAGTCAAATCTGAACACACCTGGACCTACTAACAGTTTGGTTACCAGTGCTGTAGAGTGTTCGTGTTTTCTTCTTTGGTGCAGGCGGAAGCAGGCAGCTGTCCACACTTTCTAGTCCTGGCAGCAAAGGGAAGCTCAGTGGCCGGCCCCGACCCTTGGTGCTGTAGCGAATCGAGCGCCGTGTGGAGTAGACCTGGGTTATCTCCATCTGCCATCAACCAGACAAACATTACCTCACCTCAGTCAAATTCAATCAGTTAAATATTGTCTGATTCACCATGTGCTTACTTTTAAAATGATAATTTTCTCATTGTCAAGTGTCAACAATCACATTTCTTCAAAGTTTAACACAATTTTGGAGAAAGCCAGCAGGGATGTTTGTCTGCCAAAACACTGCTGAGGTCCATCGAAAAGTGCACAACTGAACATTTCAGCCCACACAGAGAAATGCAACAATAATTTTCTGTAAATAAAGCTGGTTTAGAACTTCAAAGACTAAGCTAATCATTTCCAGTTTTTTCTACCTACCTTTCAAATGTGACCCTGACATACCCACACTCTAGATTTGCAGGTAATGGTTTTCTATCATTTTCAATTGTTCTGCCATTATTTCAGGCTGTTCTCATGCACTGTTCATATGTATACCAACAAAAATAATTTAACCAAATCTTGTATATACTCCACATAATTGTGAGCCTGTAATTCATGTATAGCTCATGTATTTGGGAAAGCTGCAATTACGTGGCCAATGAGCTAAAGGTAGTAGTCCTTGTAAAGAGGCAGGTTGGGGTGCTGGTTGGGTCAAAAATCACACATCTTTCTCCAAGGAGGTGTTTGGAAATAACGTCCAAACCATGAGTTATTTTAAGGTACATCATCAGCACGTCTTTTTCCTGAACCTAACCTACAAAACTTTCCACTTAGTACGTGACGTTATTCATTGATTCATCAAATATTTTTCAAACCGCTGTATGAGGATACATTGATTGGTCTAATTTACTGGTTAAATCATTACTAATGTCAAAAAGTAATATGAAAAGAGTCATGGGTATTATCTTCAAATTGCTTAATTTGTCTGACAGTTGATCAAGAATCAAAATAGATGATGATTAAAGGGGCTCTATGTGAATTTCAGAGCATATGAGGTGTCCGGACACAGCTCTCAGCATGGAGGTGGCTGAGCCTGTGGACACCAAGCTAACAGTGCTAACTCCACTCCTCCAACAGCTCTAAACAATGACAACAGTGCTGACAGAGTTCACCAAGGGGAAACCAGAGGGTGGAGGCTACACCCCACAAAAACTTTG
The DNA here is from genome assembly GCF_026936395.1 of Plectropomus leopardus. Taxonomy (NCBI): domain Eukaryota; kingdom Metazoa; phylum Chordata; class Actinopteri; order Perciformes; family Serranidae; genus Plectropomus; species Plectropomus leopardus. The sequence continues at coordinate 13,117,015 of NC_142192.1, read as the reverse complement.
TCCTGATAACAGCTGTAAAAACCATAAAAGCGCAGTGCAAAGCAAGTGGCAATGTGTTAGCCAATGGGATACACACATGCAGTGACATGCACACGCGGCCGGACCATCTGCCAAAACAAATCACAGAGAAGCTCTGATGACAACAAACAAAAAGGAAACATGACCTCAGTCTCTGCTCAGGTCGTCAATATTCCACTATATCTTTATATGAAACATAGTTTGCTGTTATTTTGAATGTTGCATAAAAAACCTTTAACTTCTTATCATCTAATGACTTCATCTCTACTAACATTTTACTTTTGTATAAGTTAGGAAAGCTCTCTCCACAACCCAACATCCAACATGATGCACTCACAGACCAAGATGGGATTTTTAGCCCTAAGTTTGCTCTCACGGTTACGTTTGTTTTGTAGAGAGTGCCAAATTAAACTCTTGCTCTTGCTTTGCTGTTATCTATGCTTATTTATCTCTGTTTATCTCTGATTCTGGGTGGTGAGCAGAGCCATCCTACAAAATATGGATTACTTTGTAGCGCAGGAAAACAATGATAAAATATAAAACATTTCCACCATTTCTCCTTAAATATCTCCAGTTAGATGAAATGATTTACACAGTTTGACATTATCAAATTCTGCATGTGCTTGTTCCAATGCTTCATTGAATCTCTTTCTTCCACTGATATCACACTACACCGCACACGGAGCCAAATATTCATATCTAAGATGCTATTTTCTCAGCTGCATCATTAATATTGCAGAAGGATGTAGGTGTGCATAATTTCATACAAATTACACTGTAATTATATGTGACAAATGAGTTATTATTAGAAACTAGGAGATCTTGACTTGTACATGCAAACTTGTCTATCGGGCTGAAGAGGTTGAACGTCGTGCTCTGCAGCCAAACACTATTCAAATCAACATCCCAAAGTTACAAACATCTCAAGTCTCTCAGTCTGAATTTGGGAGAAATGTGTCTACAAAAAAGCAGCAGACATGCATAACATTTCCATTAGATTGATGGTGCAGCCATAAAAACATGGCATGTCAAAAACATATCATATTTGAAATAAAGGGGAGTATTATTGTGCATGTAAACATACCTAATGTTATTGGAATGCAATACTACAACAGTGGAGTAGTCTTTAAAGGGGAAATAAGGGGGAACAGTGAGTGCTGAATGGTACAGTGTTGTTCACTATATGTGCTGACAGCTGAATCAGTGTGATTAAGTGAGCAAGTGACTGATAAACAGTGACAGTCTCTTCTCACCTCGAGAGGCTGCGGGCCCTGCGGGGGGAGACTGTGAGGTAGAGGAGGGCTGTGTGACCGTTTTGTCCCGTGAGGCTGAGGAGGTGCAGGCTGGATCGGGACTGGAGGCTGTGAGGAGTACAGCAGGGGAAGAGGAACCTGAGGGTAATACAGCCCCGTCCCCCCACAGCCCAGGTAGATGGGATCAGACAGGTCGCAGCTGTTCATCAGTCCAATGGAAGGCTCTGACAGAGCTGAGCTCTCCTCTGAACTCATTGCTGTCACCTCCTGTATTTGACTCCCCTTTTCCTCCTCAAACTGCTCACTAACATCTTTTAAACCTCTCCTGTTTCTCCCTCGCTCAATTTGTTTCCGACCTCGCCTCTTCCTACATTTTTTCCTCTCATCTTTCTCTTCTAAACTCTTTGTTTCTTTGTCCTGCTTATCAGTGATTGTTTCCTCATTGCTCTCAATCTTGTTGTTTTCCATCTGCACCTCCTCCGCTCCCAGCCTACTCTCTGGCTTCACCTGCTCCTCCTCTTCTCCCTCTGTCACCATCAGCTCCTTTTCTGACACAATAACTTTCTTTTCTTTCTCCCCCTCCTTGTCTTCTCGGTCCGTCTCCTCTTCTGCCTCTTCATACTCCCTCTGATTAAACACTTCCTCCTCTCCTTCCCTCCTCTTCCTCCTCTTCCTCCGCCTCCTCCTCCTTCTCCCTTGCTGGTTCTTTGTATCCAAATCTTCCAGTTCCTCACACAGAAGGCTTGGACAGTCTGCAACAGAGTGAAGTGAGAGGGTTTTTTCTAACTTTTATCCAGGTTCTGTAGAGCCTGAACCACTTTTATTTATGTAACTTGTGGTCAGTTATCTGCACTTTGTCTCTAAAACTCCAACTACTAAGAAAAAAATAAATTAAAAAAACAGGACCTGGAGAAACTCCTACATGGTTTTGTAACCTGTGCGAGAATGCTGCAGCCAGATTTTTAACATGAACTAAGAGGGAAAAAAGCTCATCACACCTGTCCTGAAAGGGATACATTAACCAACTTTGTATCATAACAATGCGGGTAGAACGTGTAAATGAACTGTGGTAAGCTTCCCTCCATCTAACCGCTGCCCATCTCTCTCTCCTCATCTCCCAGTAAAACTCCACCAAATTATACTTCTTGCATCATCCAGCTTTTGCTCAAACTAAAGGCTGTACTTCTGCATTTTCTTATTGCCCGCCAACCACACCGCTGCCACGCATACAAAGAGTACAGAAGTGGATCAAGAGATAGACCAGTGCACATTGAGTATCATGCAACATTATGTTACTGCATTGCCCATTTCTTAAGTGGAAGTGGAAGCCATACTGTGTCCTGCATAGTGAAAACAAAGGCTGAAACAACTGAGCTCAAACTGTAAAACTTAGCAGTGCTGATCAAATATAAACCAAGATTCTGGTCTTAAATGTTTTCAGAAACATGTTTTGGCTTTTTGTTTAACTGTAATAAGAGATTGGTTGTTACCAGTCGGCGGCCATTGTGTCAAACCAGACTATAATAAGATAGTGAACCCCCAGATGGCATCTTTTGCCGCATACACCGAAAAAGTTTTCTAGCGCCAGGCTTTATGTCTGCAGCATGTGATCCACTGACTATGCGCAGCCGTGTTTCCCCACCCACAGGTTCCCACTTGCCTCAAAACTTCAGATTGTGACGGCATCACAGATTTTTAAATGGCTTTACTCGTCTCCAGAAAAGTTCCACAAATATAAAACCACCATTGCACAAAAAAATAGAAAGATTCACATTTGACCTTATTTGAAGTTCGAGGCGTCCTGTTAATATTCCTTCAGATGTCTCTTTTACAGTGGTGGTCTATGGGGAAAATACTTTCTGGGCCGCAGGGGACCGGTGTGGTGCAGCGCATTGACGGTATTCTACCTCTGCAGCAAAAGCGAATGCCAAAGCTTTTTCTCTGATTTCTTTGGTGATACAGAATTAATTTTTAATGTATTTGTGTCTTTTTACTGCAAAGACAGCCTAGTTTTATGAAAAGATCATCTTTCCAGCAGTGAAATATTTCTTAAATCACCAAATTAGCTTCTGGTAAAAAAAACTGACTTAAAGGTTTCTAGACCTGCCTTGGCCTTACTCCTCCATAATTTAGATATGCTTAAACGATACACTTATGTGTCTCCTGATTCCTTCTGTCTGGAGAATCAATTCCAAATTCGGTGAGGCTGCCTTTAGTTGTTTGCTCCCAGTTGCTAGATAGACTCCCTGAGGACTCTAATTATTTTTAAAAGCAGCCTTAAAACATTTTTCCCTCTCCAATGATGTGTATTACACAATTTTGGATGGATTTATTTATGTGTGTGATCCTCTGTGCTGGCTGTGAATGTCTATTGTCAGTATCATTTTTATTTTTCCTCACTGTTTACTTTTCCCCCATCTTCTCTTTTTGCTTCTTCATCTTTATGTTAAGGACATTGAATTGTCCCCTGGGTATGTAACTTGATATGTTAAATAAAACTAGAAGGCTGAGCTCAGTGTCGCTGGTTTTTACAAATGTGGTCTTGTTTTACTCCATCTAAAATATGTAAATATGGTTTTGAACCTTTTCATATGAAGGCTCTCCAGAAAGTAACCAGTTCATGATCAGTCCCTGCAGACATACGTTGATTTCTTTAAATAAGGGGAGTCTGGGGGCATGCTCATCCGAGAAGATTTTTCCCCATTTACAGCAGCTATATGCAATATTTTGCAAGTGATTTGAGATAACAGAATGCCTAAACGTTGTTCATCATTTGGGAAAAACATGATAGCTGCCTGCAAAAACTAAAATGACAGCTTAACAGTTGTATGCCTCCACCTACCAGTCAAGTCTGCATCCATGTCTGTCCAGACTCACATAATACATAGAGTGAAGACTTTGAAGAAATGTAATTAAAAGTATCAAGCATTGTTCTGGGCAAACGTGGATGCTTCACACACATCTTCAACCCAGTTTCAAGATGGACACTTTGTCATAATACGCATATTCATTTTTATTTGCAAAAAAACATGTCATCAGAGGTGTTCCTGAGATTTGCGTTCACAAAAATGGGACGGACGGACAGACGACCAAGAAGCTCAAAGAATCAGCATTACGTTCCTTTAAGCAGAGATACATTACTGAACGGGCCTACTGGGCACAGGCCGGGGGGCTGAAGTGTCGAGGGGCCCCCATGGCCTTCACTTGCAAAATGTCACTTAAATTAACACATACCAACCAGGAAGAGACTCAACAACCAGAAGATGACACAAGACAACCACAAACAGACTCGAAATTACCTCAAACAGCCACAAAATTACCTCAAATAGCCAAAATAGTTAAAAGAGAAAACAACCAAAAAAAATACACAAAATGATCTCAAAGAGACACAAATTTGACTAAAATTGACACAAAATGACAAAGAAAAAAAAAGCCATAAAATGATCTCAAGTGAAACAAAATTCTTAGTCTTAGGCTGTCAAAAGTTGCAAAAGAGAGACATAAAATCACCAACAATGGTATAAAATGATCTCACTGACACAAATTACTAAAAAGAGACACAAAATGACCAAAAAAGACACAAAATAACAGCAGTGGTTTCCAGTGTGAAGCAGGCTTTGAACTACAGCTGTGTTTTTCCTCATTATCTACTGGTTTAATCTGCTGATTAGTTTAGAAAAAAAATTACTATTGCAATTTCCCACAGCCAAAGATTACATTTTAAAAATTCTTCTTTTGTCCAACCATCTGTCCAAAACCAGTTTAGTTTAATATCTGATAGAAAACTTTAAAAAAAAAAAATTAAAAAAAAAATAGCAAATATTCTGGAAGAGTATCATTTTGGCCATTTTTCCTAAAAATAATAATAATTATTATAATAATAAAGTCATCAAAATAGTTATGCAATGTTGAGTCTAAATGTAACCAGAACAATTAAAGAAAATATAATTAAACAGTTAACTGAATAATTAAAATGGGACAAATCTAAATAATGACAGCATTTATTACATTAAGACTTTATGGGGCAGGTATTTGAGGAAAAATAGACTCGTGTTTGTCAACCAAATGTTCTTTAATTCAGGATAAGCCTATATTCCTTTTTTAACATTATATTAGTGAATACAGTTTTGCTGACTATTTCACTATGGAAAGGTGCCTATAGGAACAGCCTAACTTGAAAATGTTGGAGGAGTTATTTCTTTCATATCTGATGAGTCATGGCTGACCTGCAGGTTGGATAAAACCTGATAAACTTCTTCCTCGCGAGGAGCTGCTGCCTGCAGTGACTTAATTAGTGTCCCAGCTGTGCAGCGCCTCGTGCCACCTCAGCTGACCGTTAATTAACTCTGAACGGCTAGCTGCTGCTAAACTAGCTAACCTGTCCCCGTCTACAAACACCGGGTCGTGAATGTTAATAGCCGAGTTTTAAATTCTTAAATTGTCTCTGTGGAGCTGAGCAGCGCGGGGAGCGGCACCTCACAGGAAAGATTATGAGCTTTAAATACACCCAGGAACTTTTAAAAGTCCTTCAAAGTTTAGAAAATGACACAGAAGTGGAGTGAAGAGTATGTCTGGCCTACAGGTGAACGTGGCCGCAGCGAGCCAATAAACCAATAAAACAATTAAATGTGGGTCCTTACCAAAGTCTTCAGCTAAATCACAGTCTTCTTCCATTGCGACAGTCAAAAGCAATAAACTTGAACTAATAATCAATTAAGCAACGCAGGGTCACGAAGCGAATTGCTCCTGGACTGGAGGATAATGAGCCTGATTGATTGATTACCTCCCACAGCAGTGAGCGTGACGGACAACTATCGCGTGAAGGGTGAAACCGAACCAGCCAATCAGTGACCAGAACAGGCCCCAACCCTATAGATACACAGTCAACAATAAATAAAACTGTCACGTGTTCGAGTTTACATTCAATTTACATCATATAAGGTTGTTGTTTTTAGCAATACGACAGAAACTCTGTTTATATGTTGTTTGTGCCAATTTTTCTATTTATAAATCCACATTTACAAGTTTACTGAGCTGACAATCTGTCAAAGAAAATATTTAACCTATAGCTAATACATAACAGCTGCAAACTTTACAAAGTTGTCATTTATTCATTTTTAATTCATTTTATCATCCTAGTCCGCCTGGTGTGTTAATATGCACAAGTTGAAGTTGTATACACACACAAGTTATATTGTTTGTGACCTGCCACTTGGCACACAAGTTATATTTATCTACAAAAATGTAGCAAGAAGCAAGAAGGATATGTACTCATTAGAAGTTGAAAGCAACTAAGTATGTCTAAACAAGTGCTGTGTCTAAGTACAAATTGGAAATATTTTAACTGAGTATTTCCATCTTTTGCTATTCTTTGCTTCTACTCCGTTACATTTCAGTATTGTACTTTTTGCTGCGCTACTTTAACTTGACACATTTTACATTGTGGTATTGGTACTCTTAGTTAAGTGAAGGATCTGAGTGCTCCTTCTACTGTTTCTATTCATATTGCATGTGATACTTAAAAGTGAATCTCAATGATTTCTTCATAATATCCATGGTGTCAATATAATGATGCGATAATGATGTTAATTCTGGTGGGACTTGTGTAGTATCTCAATAAAATTGACTATCATTATCACAGTTATTTTTTTGTGAGATTGGGAATAAAAATCCATGAAGCCTATAATTAAAAATAATCATGCCAGTATGAATCCTATTACCATAAAACTACATTGTAGGTTAATAAAAGACTACATTGTTCTGAAACTGGAGTCTTTAGATGCATTATAATGTGATTTGGGTTTTTAGCGCAGGTTAAATCAACTGTTGAACACTGATGGGCTGTAGTTTTTTCTGATATTTTATTCAGTCATTTGTGGCCAAACATTTACACAAAAGAAAAAGTTAAGAAGACTTTGTGGCTAAAGAGTATCAAGACAGTTGGGATTGTCACCCCTTAATGTTGTTTCCAATTCAACCATAGAGTAATTTTTGTTTTCAATCTTTTATTTAATTTAAGGCCTAACTAGATACCACTGCTGTCATTTTGTGTCTTTTCTGGTCATTTTGTGACAGTTTATGGCATTTGTTTAAAAAACTGTGAGATTGTTTTATAGCCCTTTTGGTCATTTTGTGTCTCATCAGGGTTTTTTTATGACAGTTTTAGGCAAATTTGTGTATCTCTGAAGTAATTTAGTGTATTGATTGGTCATTTTCAATTTTGTGTCTAATTGTGGTGGTTTTATGTCACTGTCTGGTTCTTGAGCCTCTTCCTGGTTGGTATGTTTTAATTTCGGTGACATTTTGCAAGTGAAGGACAGCCGCGCCCCCCCCCCCCGTGCCCAGTAGACCCATTCTGTAATCCATCTATGCTTATTGGTACATAATGCTGATCCTTTGAGCCTCTTATTCCACAAATGCCTAAAACAGACAAAATAAAAGTAATTGTGAAAAAGGTACATATATAATATACATATATTATATAATACACATATACTATAAGTATACTATATTATGTAGTATACATATATATATAAGTTCAGTATCTGTTATTCATTTCCATACATTTGGCAGTTTAACATCATGTTTCTGGATTAAAAAAAATAATAATCATGGGGTCTGGATAAAAGCTGGTTTTCTTGCTCCAGTTGTTCCACTGTTACCCACCAGATGGGGTACTGACTGGCCCCCAGGCACCTCAACGCTTCTCAGTCTCCCCTAACTTCACTGTTCAGCTTTCACTCCTCTGTTCTCCCCCTCCCAAACAGACAAATACTCACATAAACCCCCCTCTTCCTCTGTGAGAAGCGCATTTCCATAACAGCAGCCCTCTACTCAAGGCCAGGACAGCTTGTTGTCTTCTGTGGATCCGGGAAAAGGCCATCTGCAGACTCCTCCTCATCAGGTGACCTTGATTTCATCTGGTTTGATGCAAACAATATAAAGCCGCAATTGGTATAATTTTCTTTCCTGTGTGCTCACAAATCCCCACAGACAGTTTATCTAATCACTTCATAAGTACACTTTTATGCAATGACTTAAGAATAATAACATCTCGAGCTCTTCCTCCCATGAGGGTCTACTGAGTTCAGCAAGTGTAAATAGGCTGTTAAGAGGCTGTGATCACATATAGATCTACAGCAGCTCTGTCAGGCATACAGGGTTGCGTGTAATGTTACTGGGTCACAAATGGTATGAAGGCCTAGATAATGCTGGTGTGTGATAACACCAGAGTGAGACTTCATGTCTGCATGCGAGTTCTTGAATGTATGTTACTAAAATACATTCTCTCTCTGCACATCCGTTTTTTATGCAGCGTGTGAAGTGCTTCACTGCTGAGTCCTGAGTGGCGAACAAATCCTGGGCCTCCAGTTTGAGCTGAGTCCAGCACCAGGGGGGAGTTGAATCAAAGCCAAGACCATGATGAAAAGGGTCAGTTCACCCAAATTACAAAAAGGGATATTTATCACCCACACAGCGGTATGTAAACTGTTTTTTTTTTGTTTTTTTTTTTTTTTGTTTTTTTGCTCAAGTTTTGAGATATCTGTCTCTGAGATGTACTCTTCCACCCCAGCAAAGTGGAGAAAATTGAATTTCATTTGTAAAGCTCACATAATTGAAAAATTACATTTAAATAATTCAACAGTAGTGTGTCTTTCCAGCAACAATGTCCTGGTTACTTCGGTTTAATACAAAGACCACACTGACAACAGTTTACTTTCTACCAAGAGAGGTTGTAATGTGAATAGCCTATTCTGTGGATTGTCAAAAATAACCAGGACAATATCTGTAGAAAGCAAGGGCCAAGGTTTTATTTCAAAATTGGGGAAGACACATATAAAATGAAGGATTTGGGGTCGTTCCTTTGGGAAATTTTGATTGTAAAACACTTACAATCAAAATCTACACCTATGCTAGAAAGTGTTGATGTTTTTGTCAACATAATGTCATAATTACTGTGAGCGCCACAAAGTGTATTAAAATAGAGGCAGAAATGTCAGATAACATTTAATAAAATTTAACCTATATGCAGTGTGACACAACACTAGAGGATTAGTGAGAAGATGTGCTTTTAAAGTCATTAAACTCATGTTACTGTCTGTACAAAATACAGCTTTAATTCAGGGCTGAAGAGAGAGGACTATTGATTTAGCCAGAAAAATGGTACTTAACCTAAATATTACTCAAGTGGAAACTGGATTAGTTGTTTTAAAAACTCTGAGTTAAAGTGCATTAGCAGCTCTACTGAAAACTCCCTCAAGTAGCAGGTACATTTGGTGATAATAAAAAGGCCAACAGGGGATACTCACAATATTTTGGTTTATTTTTCTCTCCAGTTCTCTATTGTACTCAAGCACTCTTTATTTTACAGAAAAGCTTTTTTACACATTATGAGTGAAAAGAGCACCCTAAAACTGAATAGTCTTATGATTTATTATGTAATGTATTATGTAAAGTCCTTCAGTCCATTCGCCCATTATCTACACCTGCTTATCCTTCAGCAGGACGGTAGGGGGTTTGAGCTTGTCCCTGCTGACATTGAGTGAGAGGTGAGGTACACCCTGGACAAGTCATAATTGTATTAATGAACAAAGATAGATTACTTTGACCCCTAGAGGCTACAAAAATGCCCAGGTTCACTGCATGTTAATTGGTTTTGGTAATTCAATTAATTGTGCATTTGTTAGGGAATTAGCACCGCTAAAGTACAATATCAACTGAAGTGGGCCTTAAATTATTGCCTAATATTTTTATTTGAGTTTATATTGAGTTCACATGGTGGGCATTCCTAAATAAATTTAATTAATTTAAAAGTGACCATGGACATTTGAAAAATCACATGATGTTTTCTCTGTTTGCACAATGTGACTACAATGTGACTAATTTTAATATTTTTCCAGGACAGGAGTACTGGTTTGAATCAAGTTCACAAAACATATTTTTCCTCTTACCTGTAGTGCTGTTTATCAGTCTAGACTGTTTTGGGATGAGTTGTCCAGTGTTGGAGATATTGGTTGTACAGATGTCTGCCTTCTCTCAAATATAATTAAACTAGCTGTCACTTGGCTTGTGTCGCTCAAAGTGACAAAAAATACATTCAAAAAACTCAACAGCAATTTCTCCTTCCAGAAATGAATGAAATGACTCGATAATGCACAGACCATGTGCTCACAACAAGGTCTGTGGATTATCATGAGTAACCGGGTCATAGTTTCTGGAAAGAGACATTATGTTGAGTTTTTCAAGTGTATTTCTTAGGCACTTTGAGCACCACAAGCCGAGTGCCATCTGGTTCCATTATATTCAAGAGAGGACAGACATCTTTCAGGCCAATATCTATCTACACTGATGAGCAGTGGGTAAGAGGAAAAGATTTGTATTTTCAATGTGAAGGTGAACTGTTCCTTTAAAGGAATAGTGCAAAGAATGAGATAAGGAAGCTACAGCCAGCAGCCAGTTAGCTTAGCTTAGCATAAAGACTGGAAATAGGGGGGAACAGCTAGCCTGTTTCCGTCCATAGGAAACAAAGTCAAACTACCAGCGACTCAGGTGTTATTGACGGTGAACTGGAAACTAACAGCAGAATAAAAAAAGTATCATTGATGCCCTTAAATTTAAAAAAATAAAAATAAAAAAAGACAAGAGAGGACAGATTTACCCAACCAGGTTTTTTATTTGGAACAGAGTGGCAGATTAGTGACAGGGCGGTGGCGTGGAGGATCCGCCTCCTCTCGCTCACTCAGCCAATGACAGAAACTCAGCCTTAAAAAAATGCAAATGTATAAAAACAGGAATGGGAACAGCAAACATAGAGTAGTGTAGCCTCCGTTGGGCTTCCCACACACACACACACACACACACACAAACACACACACGCATACCTACACTCACACACGTACAAATTCAACCTCTGTCACACACACGTACACACACACGCACACGTCTTATTTGGCTACGCAGGCTTAGATGGGTACAAACACACATGTTTACACTTTGACAGTCACTTTAAAAAAGACAGTACGTGTTAAGATCATTCCTGCCTGTGAGAAAGTGGCGTGTTGTGTGTCTGTCTGTCCTACGGCAGAGAGACAGACAGGCAGACAGTCAGACAGTGAAAAGACACAGTCAGTGTGTGTGAAAGCCACTGTGAGGGACCAGCTGCCCCTCGGTCAGCAGTGAACAGACGAAACACACGCAGACGCACACACACACACACACACACACACACATACGTCGACAGGCTAGTCAGTGTACACAAGAGTCTGCTGTGAAATACCAAGGTGAAGCACTCAACCACACACACACAGGTGGCGCGTTTCGATGAAGTGTAGACACACGTATTCTCACACTGGCGAGGGGGCAGGCGACATACACACGCAGGAGTGGAAGAGGTGTGTTACCTGTCTGTGGAAGAGCGTGAGAACTGCTGGAGTAGGTAAACACACACTCGACCACAGTACATTCCAACTTTAACTCACCCCTCTTCTCTTTCAGACGCACAAAAACACACACACAGGCATCCACACACACCCAGACTAGTATAGTTTTGACTCCCATGCATTTTTGTTCTACAGTACTGAGTATAATAGAAGCTACTAGCCCAGTCGCACTGGTGTGGTTATTGTTACAATCTCTTAGATAGAAGCACAGCCCTCCTGTCTCCTCACATTCCCCGTCCCAAACCGAACCCCATTGTCCCCTCCCGTTAAAGAGCAGGTTATATATAAAGTTGACCCCACAAACACTAATTCAAAGCTCATAATCATGACAAAAGTTGTGATTTTGACTGGATTAGCGCATGTGTTAGCAACTTCCTGCACGGATTCACACTTTTCATTAAAGCCCCTCCCAACACCCAAAGGCCCCTCCCATCCCCAAACTGAGAGCCAATGGTGGAAGAAAAAAAAGTGAGGCATGCAAAAGGTGCGTGTGTGTGTTGGGGCAGGGGGGGGGGTCGGATGACGCGATGACTGGACACGTAGTTGTGCTTTTACACAAACAGACCAAACTCTAAACCAACCGGCAACTGATCAATTAACTAATCAATAACATATTGAAACCACCCGCTCTTGCTCGTATCACAAGTGATGACTATCACGATGACGATGATAATGATAATGGGTTTGATATGTGTTTGAATGATATGATTTACAGGTAAGTCTGTGTTGTGTATTTCAATGCACAGCAATGTCTGCACTTGTTTGTGTGTGCATGTGTGTGTTTGTGCATGTGTGTGTGTAAGTGTGTGTGCCTGTGGCTGACGAGAGCACAGCTCATCTAAAGTGATGACAGATGTGATGAATAAAAACTCTTCATGATCATGCAGATGGTTAGTGATGCCAGAAAGGATACGCTGATATTTACATATAAACTTTTTTAAACTGCTAAATACACATCCTCCTGTTTAAGTTTTATTATTATTATCATTATTACGGTATTATTATTATTATTATTATTATTATCATTATTATCATTTTTCACCATCCAGCCCAAACACTGATATATTATTGGTTATTATTACTATCCGTAACTAGTCTTTGTACAGCTTAGAGGAGCAGATTGGCTGTGTAAGAATCAGCCAATGTTTCCACAGCGGCTCCTCCACGTTGGGAAACACACCAACAGATGAGCGCTGTTTTCTGGTTGGCCGAGCACAGAGAGAGAGGTCAGAGCCACCTTCGAGCAGATACAAGTGTGTGCATGTGCATGTGTTGTAAGCGTGTGTTCATGTGGCTGTATGGATGTGTGTATGCGTCTCTGAGCACCAGAGGGATGGAAGGCACAAAAGAGACCTTTCCTCTCACCTTTGACCCTGGGCTCTGTGCAGCCAACCAGACGTTCTGTGTGTTTTTTTTTGGGGGGGGGGGCTGAGGGGCCAGAGTCGAGCCCATTTTCTTTTGTCTCACTCAGCTCGCCTCGCCCCTCTCCTCGTTCTTTTTAGCCTTTTTTATCCGCTCCATAAAAACAGAGGAGAAACTCTTTGTGCCGGAAAACACAGGTTAAGAGCTTGTGTTTTGTTTTCTTTTTTTTTCTTACAAAATAATCATATCATTACATACAGAACAAGAGAATCTGTAGAATATTAATAACAACATTTACTTTAAAAACATCTGGTGTGTATGTGTTATTTTTTCAGAATATATTTGGATTTTTTTTTTTTCTTTTTTTTGTCCTCTTTTTTTTTCGTTTTCATTGAAAAGAAAGTTCCAAGTCCGCAGAGAGAGAGGCGCTCTTTAGTGTTTCGGAGAGAGGGATGAGGAGAGGCGAGCAGATGAGGGGGAGGCGGCGAAGAGGAGGAGGAGGAAGAGGAGGAAGGGGCTTAGAGCTTTAGAGTATCTTTCTCTCTTTTCTCTCTCGATCTTTCTCTCTCCCTCGGCGTGCGGTGCGTCTCTCTGGTATACGAGTGTTATGCGTAAAACTCCTCCTGCTTGTCTGGTTTCTGGTAGGTGACGGTTGCCTGTTTGGGTTCCTCCAGCGTGTAGCTGCCCTCGTCCTTCTTCTTCATCCTGTACACCAGCAACATCACCAGAAAGGCGGCAAACAAGGCACCCACCACTCCTCCCACTATCACCGCTGAAAGGAAGACACAAAGAGAGTGGATATCTTAAAACCCTCCAGAACATTACATATCCCAACAACACTCAGAAATGCACATGAACAAACACTAAAATACCATTAGAGCCGCTGTTACTTCCTGCAGCCGACTACATCACTACAAACATGCGCTGCATCAAACACTCCTAAAGCAGAGCAAAGCTACCACAGCATCACTATCACCAAGCCGCTAAGTGAAGACTGATGAGCCTGAATGTGCCAACATACGTTCTGTGTTGCCAACAGCTTTGTGCTAAATTGCAGCCCTGTAGTGCTACACAGTAGTTCAGCCCGATGGGGCTGGTGTAACCAATCTGCAGCAGCTGCATTTCACCACCTTCTTCTTCACACATCGCTAATGAACTCTTGCTGCGTGCGATAGATTAATGTGTGGTTATCAAATGAGGAAAAAAAAAGAACCTTCCCTCGTTAAACTAATTGGTATTGATGCCAAAATGGAGAACAAACTGTTTATTTTCCAAAATGCTTGAGGAACACTTTGTGTCCTCTCATTGTGTGGGAGGTGTTTACTTTGTTTATTCCATTACTGCCAATATCAGAGTACACAGGCTGGGGCATTTACAATAACTTTTTCCAGTGTACTTTCACTGCAAAAGAGTATTCACCACTCTTGACTTTTCACACTGTTTCTTGTATTTAAATCCAATAACAAAAATTATTTTGATTTCCTAAATTGAATCATGCAGTTTTTGTGTTACTCTGTGCATAAATATGTCATTTGACATTCATGATTTTACTGATGGCAGACAAGGTAACACAAGAAATATTAATTACACTTCCAAATGCACTGTTCGCACTTTTATATAAAAGGACATGATGAACTAAATTTCCTTGAATCACACCACAGCATTATAGTACATCTATACAGATGTCCAAACCTCCTGGTCAATTTGAACCTAACCCAAATGTCTTGAAACTGTCTGAGGAAGCCAAAGCACCTGGAGTAAAACCACACCAACAGGGCGAATGTGCAAACTTCTGACAGAGCATCAGTGCTAACAGCTGTGTTAGTGTTCGCCTGAGTGCAACATTCATAGCACATGTATGATTCACAGTCTGAGCCCGGATTGTCTGCACACAGCTCTCAACATGGAGGTGGCTGAACTGGCAGCTAGCAGCTAACAGCACTAGCAGCGCAAACTGTGCTGACAGAGCTGACAGGGTTAACGTGAACAACAGTGGGTGTTAGGGATCAGTTATCTTCCCTTTATGTATGAAAACAGAGCCATTTATTGAAACCATAACTGCGCACAAATTTTCATGTTTACTGTAAAGATGATGTTTCATGGACAATTGTGGAGGCGCAATTCTTTCCACTACATTACCAATTTGTTCCATTACGTCATAAATTTAAAAAAAATAAAATAAAACTGATATGTGCCCCATGGTCGTGACTTGCTTGAACTACAATTCACCACTCTTCAGTGATAGAACTTAATTTCCTCCGTATCCGTTATCTTTCAGAAAATACAGATGAAATGAATGCAGAGTACAGACAGAAGGCTCCATCTGTGTCCGTAGATTTATCTAACGCTGAGCACCGTGAGCCCATAAGCTTCTGCAGCGCCCCCATTCTGCTACCGTAGTTGGGGATAGTCTTATCAGCAGTAACCGCTGTCTGAGTGCTATGCATTTAGCTTGCAAGTGGGATTCACACAGAGGGACTCACATGCGCTAACATGTATGTGCAGTCGTGCCGTCTACCACAACAAAAAACAGAGAAGCTCAGATCACAACACACATGGAAGTATTATGACCTCCTTCTCTGTCCAGGACACCTTAATCCTCTGTATTTTTACATAGAATATGGTAGTATAGATGCCTTGCACAAGTATTTAAACTTTTGGTGCCATTTCTTTCAAAACGTGGGGGAAAAAAGGCAATGATCAACTTGGTAAGAAATATTTAAGTAGATTGTAGTAGAAATAAGTAGATTAAGCAAATTATTTTTGAAAAGCTAGGAAAAAAATGTCTGGAGAAAAAACAATATTTATATTTCTCATCATTACATATATTAAGTTACGTAACAGAATTATAATAATTTCTGAGCACTTTTTCTAAGTCTTGTTTTGTTTGGGTTTTTTTTAACTTTCTTTCTAAAAAAAAAAAAAATATATACATTTTTTTCCAAGTAGTTTACTTATACTTTATGCTCATTTCTTGCTAAGTTTGAAAGGAAATCAAACAAATTTGCTTTGGTTTCAAAGGGTTAATGTATTAATGTCTCGTACAGGACCTTTAAAATATCAAAGCACTCAACACAATTCTGTGAAACTCTTTTCTGGTAAAAAATAAGCTTGTGTGAAATGAAAATTTTATTGTTTCATTTATCAAAACTTAAAAAACAAGAAACTTTCATCTTCATGTACTGACAAACTCTGCCATAACTTTAGCTAACTTTGACTTCTAATCAGTGTGAAAAGTCAAAGATGGTAAATATTTGCAAATCCTTTTTAACATGTTAATCCCATGGATGAAAGTGAATACAGCGTCTATACGTGTAAAGCCCTATACATGATCTATGAGTCTGTGCAGTTGTGACTTGGTTCTATCACACAGACACTCTAGTCTAAAGTCTGTTGCCTCCTGCTCTTTACCGATGACCAGGAAATCAGCGAAAACCACCGCCAGCAGTCCACCAATCAGAACAGCTGAAGGAGAGACAGAGAGCCAGTCAGGTCAGGGAAGTTGGCTGCTCCCTCACTTTCTACAACAGCTCTTTGGGATGAGGAGAGGGGAGCACTTGAAAAGAGAGTGGATTTACCCAGAGGGAAAATGATGGGAAAAAGCTGGGAGAAAGGAAGGCTTGGATAACCCAAGAAGAGGATTGCTTGTTCTCACCGGGTCAAATGGGGCTAAGTAGCACATTCACTTATCGTGATGAATCTGCACTACGTGAACGCGAGGTAATGCCAGTTTATCTTAGCAGCTCCCAGAAAGCAGGGAAAGAATACAGGAAGCAACAGGGAAATGTGATCTGTTGATCTAAGAAGTGACTACCAAGTGGGTTTTTTTTGACAGACAGACACAGAGCTGGATGACCAGGGAAAAAAACATACTAAAACATTATTAACATCAACTTTACTGACAGATATTCCTACCTATCAAGACTTCTTTTCTCTCCAGTATGTTCTTCTGTGGCAGCTGGGCAGCAGAGCTTCCTCCATCTACTGTGTTACCAATCAGATCAGGATCCACTGGCATTATACCTCGGCCAAGGTCATTACGCCGATCATCACGGATCTCGAAATCTCCACTCGGTCCTGCAGCGCCCGCCTCGTTGTTACCATCCTGAGAGAGAGAAAGCAAAGTGAGACTAACGACAGGAAATTTACATTTGATGTAATCACATTTGTTCCACGGAGCTGCTTCACTGAAACTTATCCAAAGTAACACAAACAGAGAACTTTCCATGGCGCACGTTTCGCCTTTGAAACAATGAGCCTCTGTATGTTCTGATCAGTGGAAAGTTGCATATTGTCCAAAACATATACACACTTCATAAAATCTGGCAGCTTAATTACAATCTGGAAAACCAGACAAATCTAAATGCATCATGCTTTAATGCAGGACGGCTGCAAATAAACAGGTCCAAACCATTGAGAGGAATGACTCCGGTCTGTAAACAATTAAGCTGTCAGTGTTGGGTTTGGTATCAAACCCATAGACTGTATAAAATAATGAATGTAGCAACCATGACGTCAACCACTGGTTTGTGGACTCCTGTTTACACGCCTTAAGTTTGGGACTTGTGCCAGTTGCCATTTTGGATTTTTAGAGCCAGAAGAAGTGAGAAGTGAGCTAACCCTTACTCTCGCTACTAGTTTGGTTAGCACAGTGCATTTAAGTCTGTGGTTGACTGTGATAATGCTAATTTTTGCTAACAAACAACAGGCTTAAAACAATAAACAACATGTACATACAGGAAAAACTGAACATCTGACTTGTCAGAGGGTCTTTTAGTAAAACCAAATACTGAACAAGACATTCTTTGGCACCCAAAATGTTAGAATTAGGGTGAGATTATTATGTTAATTGTAATGTGTGAAATATAGCTGACTGCTGTTGTGTTTTCTGTGTAGTTTGTATGTATTGTACTATTGCGTTGCACTGTCATTCACAAGTGGTTTAACATTATTGTCAATTTTAGCGTAAAAAAAAACAATTGAAAAAAGTTCATTAAAAAAAGAAAAAGAGACAGCTATGGCTAAACTCTATGAATCACTTAACCACTTAATTATTGGAAACATTATTTATTTACTTTAATAAAACTTGTGAACAAGTGAGTTACATAAAAATCCCCCCTTTACAGTTGTCATGAACGTTGAAATTAGCTTCAGAGACCACATCTGTTTTTTGTATCAGGCTGTAAACATGTTGTCTGCTGTTAAGTTGAGCATTTTCACCAAGGAACAACCTCCGGAGCTGAAAAATGAAGCCAATGCAAAAGTGCCAAAAACTGCAGTCCCTCAAATGGCCACTTGAGGCTGGCTCCAAAACAAAGTCAATACCCATAGACCCCCTTGTTAAAATTCCTAACTTTACAGCAGAAATCATCATGTTTACAGCCTCGTACAAAAAGGTTTTTGGTCTCTATAGCTAATTTCAACATCTATGAAAACTGTAGTTATGCATATTTAAGGCCATGTCTCTTGAGTGACAGGCTGTCTGTGAGGTGTCGCTGCAGCTTGTGAGTCAGATCCACCCCTTGCTCCTCCACATCTTTACACCCTAGTCCAAATATGGTCACCTCGGGCCCCAAAAAACTTAAACTGCAAAGGCCAAAAAGCCAAACTCAAGGTTTCAAAATGGTAGTCCATAAAACAATGAGTGACGTCATGGTAGCTACGTCTATTATTTATACAGGCTGTGGAGACTGATTGGCCTCTGGATCCAGCCTCAAGTGTATATTAGAGGAGCTGCAGTTTTTGGCACTTTTGTGTTGGCATAATTTTTAAGCCTCGGAGGTTGCCACTTGATCAAATCTCAATACTGTATTGTTATTTACGGAAATGCATCCATAAGTACTGAGTATTGAAAAGGCAAGTTTGTGACTATATGAACTTATTATTTGATCAGATGGTTCCTGATTAAATCATTGTTTCTATTGTCAAAAGTGGAAGTATAAAGCTAATGTTTGCTTTGTTGGTTTTGGTCTTTTCTTTGTTGAAAGTGCAAAATACACCCCGCTGTAGTTTGTCTTCTTGTGGCGGTGATGAGATCCAAACCTTGACACCACATATAGACAATATTCCTACTCTAACACCGCCCTGTCAGTCTCACCTGTGTGGTCGTGGGCTGCTGTGGGCGGGTAGTTCTCTCTGTTGGCGCCGCCTGAGTTGCTGTTGTCATGGGAACCCTAGGCCTGAAGGGAACCCTGGTCTTGACCGTGGTGGCAGCGGTGGTTGTAGGTGCAGCCGTCGTGGGCTCAAGGGTGGTCTCTGCTGTGGTGGCCGTGTCATCCTCTGTGGTGGTTTCCATGCCGAAGCCTGGGAACAACGTTGTGTCTTCAGGTGACAGGAAGACGTCCTCATCTTCTTCTGTGGTGCTCAGGTCATCCGATCCAGCAGAGGGCACTGCACTTTCTGCAGGGCTGGTTGCTGGGTTGGAGGTCACCACTGGGATGGCAGCGGGGGAGCGTGGGGCAGCGGTGGTTTGGGCGGCGGCGGCAGCCCTGATTCGCTCCAGCTCTCTCTCTCTTTCAAGCTCACGCTCTCTCTGTCTCTCTCTCTCTTTCTCTCGCTCTCTCTCACGTTCCCTCTCTCGCTCACGCTCTCTCTCCCTCTCCCTCTCTCGGACCCGCTCCCTCTCTCTTTCCCTCTCTCGCTCTCTCTCCAACTGTCTCTCCCTCTCTCTCTCCCTCTCTAGCTCCCTCTGCCTCTCTTGCTCTTTCTCTCTCTCCCTCTCCAACTCTCTTTCTCTTTCCTTCTCCAGCTCTCTCTCTCTGTCCCAGAATGCACCGCTCTCTCCATCGGCCTCTGTGGGCAGCGGGGTGGCGGTGGGGTCCTCTGGGTTGGGGCTCGGCTCAGCTGCAGGTGAGGCTGAGGGGGCGGGGCTAGTGGCCTGGGTGGTGGAGAGGAGGAGGGGCTCTTCTGTGGTGAAGGACACACCCGATGATGTTGGCCTCATACTGATCTCAGGAACTGAAGAGGAGAAGAGAGGATTTCAACTTGAAAAACGACTTAATTAAAAAACAACAATAAGCAGTGGAGTAAAAAAAAAATGTACACATCCTGTTCATCACTCAACCCACCCGCCCACACACTCAAACCACCCACACAAACAGTAAATCAGAAACTGAGACTACGTTTGAAATCAATTCCTTGGACACTCGTTCACTGCTCCCTGTATAACAAACGCTCAATAATTTACACCCTGCTGAGCTGTAAATTCAGATTTCAGGCACTTATAAGTCTCCTTCACTCTGCATCATCACTAACAGGTGTAGTGTTGCACGACTTTTTATTTTGGGATCTATAAAATGTGACGCATCGCACTGTGGTACTGTTAACAGAAAGCAGTGTACATACCATGGACACCTATTATTTCATTTCATTGTGGGGAGGAAACAATATTATGCATGCATTTCACACTGTATATACGATGTATATAGAGAGAACTACATGAGAGCACTATATAGAAAATGGGAAGTGAATTTGTTAAAGATATTTTCTGGAGCTTTTTTGCACCAGACAGGAGATTTGAGGGCTCAAAGATGGGGACATATACTGCCAGGTCGCCCACTATCCTTTCTCTTCACCCTGTTTTGGACTTCTGTCTATTTTTCTTACTCAACAATGGAGCTTGTGAAAACAGCTCTCCATAGTGGATAAGTCGGTAAAACCCTGCCTTGTGTTCAAGTGTGAACAAGGAAAACTGAGCTTTGAAAAAAGATGCTGTAAGCCTGGTGGAAGACTGTGCGGCAGTAAAGTTTAATATTGCACTTCCATAAAGTTGGGGCCGAGTATTGCTGCTTGATACCTTTGAGGTATCGACTGAAATAACCCAGCACAAAGTAGTACTGAAACTTCTCCAGTCAAACGATAGTGATGCATTCTAGCCTTTTTGTACCCAGATCTAGAAGAAATTACTTTTTGTATGGTTTTGCAGACAATCTCCACATGTGTATTGTGATTTAATGCATCGTGTGATTAGCCTGCTATACCGCAGCAGCTATAAGCTATACAGTCTGTGGCGTGCTGAAATCGAGCACGGTATATCTGACAGGGTTGTCAGTTGGGTGTGCCGAGATGAATGGTGGTGGCTTTGCCTCTTTTCACATGACTAATATCAAATGGAGTTAAAATATGAATAAATAAATGAAGCACTCTATTGGTATTGGTATCACTTTAAGGGCACTGGTATTAATACAGGTGTCAACATTTTTTTAATGATATCTAACCCTATTCCCAATGTACTTATGACAGAGAGTGGACAATGACAATATCTGTAAAGCACTGGCAAAGATATCCTGACTTTTAGTGACTAATATGAGTCAAGCTCCAAAAACGAAGGAAACTACATTTCTCATATTGCAACCAATAACGCCCGACCATGACAGCTTCCTCGCCTAAACACCAGTGATTAAACTCCAGGCCCCTTTAGGTTCTTGTTGACATCGCTATAATATTATTAGGATTAAGTTTTTTTAAGACTTTAAAACTACTTTAGATCCACAGAGGACATTAATCAAAACAGACTACAGACTGCTCTAAACTACTAAACTAGCCTTTATGTGTCAAATCAGTGCAGTACTCCTAACTTTGTTATTCCTCTACCTGGACCCCCATGTTTTTGAAACATTTTGAAACTGGTCCAATATTGACTGTCAGGGCTGCAGTGAAACCCGTGGCAATGTACTTCCTACAAACAATTGAACAGCTTGTTTTTTTTGCCACTGACAGACTCAGATTGTTATTCAAAGTGTCTGACAACATTATTGATTCCTTTTTAAAACCATAATCATCCCCGAGATTACTCTCATCAGACCCACCAGACTCCATTTATATAAACTGTATTTCAATCCTCAAAAAACATGCTTCATTCAAAGTCAACAGAAACAAAATAAAACTCACAAAAGCTGTCTTGGTTTGTCTATCTACCGTCCAAACAATCACCAACTCTGGTTTGGTTGAAATAAACTCTTAATTCACAGAGTCAGATGTGAAAATTAGCTGGCTCTATACACACTAAAATTACTGTTTATTAAATGGAGTCTGGTGTGTTTGGTGATGGCAATTTTGAGGCTCTGTCTGGTAAACCAAAACGGATCTCACTCTTTAACAAAATAATCGACCCCTGTAGGGATCCTTTCCATGATTTTGTCAGACACTTGTAATAAAAATCTGAGCCTGTCTGTGGCAAAAACATCACTTTCTGTGGACATAAAGGTGCTCTTTTCCCGGCAGGTGCGACACTATAGCCAGTGTTATCTAGCTCAATACTGGACCAATTTCAAAGATTGTTGTTCCCATCAGTCACTTAGACACAAAAACATGGGAAAATGGGGTGCAAGTTACCCTTTAAAAAGACAACCGTCTGTCTCTGTCTCCGTGATAACCCATTTTAAATGTCAATACAGCCAATCACACAGCACGGCTCAGTTTGTTTTGTCAAATGACTTTGGGATCATAAAGTAGTGATTTTATTGACAACTCAGCCCAGCAATCACAGCTGCAATCAAATCGCTATTTTCTGCTCGTTTAGCTGTCTGACAACACAAACAGAAAAACATGTAAATGAGAACAACAACAGTAAATTGTGAGTTTAGCCGTGTGAAAAACACAGAGAGCAGAACAGAGGTTTAACCAGCTGAGACCAGGCTGTCCCCCTTACCAGATGTTGGATGTGATGTGCAGTTGTGTTGTTGGCCGACTGAAGATGAAAAAGAACTGTTTTCCCTTTGTTTTGGCGTTTTAGAGAGAGGACTTTTTTTTTAAATGACCTGAAAAGGCTGGGGTGGATGCATGAAAACAACGCTGTCATAATTAGGTGGCTTTGTGTGGACAGAGAGAAGAGAAGAGAAGAGAAGAGGAGAGGAGAGGAGAGGAGAGGAGAGGAGAGGAGAGGAGAGAAGAGAAGAGAAGAGAAGAGAAGAGAAGAGAAGAGAAGAGAAGAGAAGAGAAGAGAAGAGAAGAGAAGAGGAGAAGAGAAGAGAAGAGAAGAGAGATGATGGCGCAGAATGATCCTTTTTCTTCTTAAATCTCATAATAGTATTATACTACCTTTCATTTTGTTATAGCAGTGAGGCTCCCTGGGTTGAAAGAGAAACAAATTGAATTTACAGGCACAAAGACATGAAGGCTGACAGAGGAGCTGGAGAGGATATCGAAATATGGATTCGAACAATGCAGCTTCTGTTTAACTTATCAGACCCCTCAAAATGCCACATTCTGACGCAGCAGCGACACAAAATGCACATCCGCCTGTTGTAAATGAGCATTTCCTTTGCAATCAGTCGGCTCTGTATCACGGTTTGAGATAAAACAATTTGCCCGGCTGCCATTTCAACCACAGGGGGTGCCTCTGCTGCACTCTCCTGCTCTGAATTGTAATTTATTTTGAGTGTGCTCGCCACTAGCGCAGTGCCTGAACCGAGGGCAGCCCTCAATGAGTCATACTTAATAAGGAGAGCCAACGCTCAAGCTTCAACAGCCAGATCAGAAAATCAAACTGAATTACACCAACGCGATTTACGTTAACTAGGTAATTCCTACACACGCAGACGGCCAACTCACTCAAACGCAGACATACGCTCGCAGATAGGTGCACACAACTGCCTAATCTGTGTGGACTGTAATCTGATTAGAGCAAATAAGATGTGGGGGAATGGAGTCCAGGTTGCTGTTTGTTTGCAAGGATGTGTCTGTGTTTAAAGGTGCAATAAATCTGCACCCAAACTGGCCAGCCAAATGGCGTGTTTGTACTGTGTGACTGTGTGGCCTCCCTGCAGTGAGTCTGGCGACCAGAGCGACCTAACTCGAGGACACAGTGGAGGAGGGGAAGGGGGGGTGGGGGTCCTCAGGGTCAGCAGATTGAAACCCAGCAGCTGTCGAGTTTCAAAGAACCAGGGCGTGAATGTGTAACCACACACACACACACACACACACACACAGACAAACACACACACACACACACTTACGGCCAGAGCCAGAGCCCGAGTAGAGGTCCTCATCATCGTAGAACTCGTCCCTCGTCGAGCCTTCGTCATCGATAGATGGCGACCAAGTCTGTCCCTGCGGGAGACACAGAGATGATAGAGATTATTCATCATGAATGATGACCGAGCTGTTTGTCATTTCATTTAAATAGAAAAACCACTTTGGCAGATTACAGGCACACACAGACACGCACTCAGCCGCCTGAGAGGAGGTGCAGGGTGCATTATGGTGGACGGGGTAACATCTGTCTGTCTGTGGCTCCATGGAGGAGCATAGTTAATGAGTTGATCTAAAGCTGGGATTTTGGCAGAGGAACATCAAAGCCTTTAAGGAGAGAGGGGTTTCATTCAGTCTCTGCTTACGTGTCGGTTACAAGTGATGCTCAGCCTGTAAAGTAGCAGAGTGATGAAGGCAGTTAGCTTTTGAACTACGGCTGCGTCTTACGATTAGTTCATCAACTAAACTGTGAATTGTTTTCAAATTGTTAGACTATAAAATCTAAAACTTTACATTTTACATCCACCAATCCAAAAGGTGACGTCTTTAAATGTCATACTTTGTCTGACCATCAGTGTGAAATCAAAAGATATTCAGTTCCCAATAATATAAACAGAGAAATGCAGCAAATCCCACATGACTAAATTGTTAATCTGCAGCTATGCTACCGTCTCTGTGAAGCTGTACACATCAGTGCTTTGCAGTGTTGACAACTCTTTTACAATGAAAGTAGCTTACATTAGCTCCAAAAGTAACCAGAAGTTGGCAGATGACATCATACTCTTTTGCATATTGATAGACAGAGATAGATAGACTTTACTGTCCACCTCAGGGGAAATCCGTCTTTGGCTTCACTCAAACACAGCAAAGGTACATACAAACACATAAAATAATACAACATTAAAAACACACAAATTTACAACATACAAGATACAATAGTGCAAACAGGCAGGTATGAGCCATACATTATAGAAATATAAATAAATAATAAAAGAGAGCACAACTTACAAAATAGAAGTTGTGCCGCTCGTCACTGCACAAGACTGCTTATGCAGAAGCGTTTTAGTAAAGTTTTGGGTAAAAATGCAGAAAGTACAGAGCCTACGACTAGATAAATGAGATCCATGAGTTGTGTCAAAGATCGTAAACAGATGTTTTGGTTTAGTTTTGCCGTTGTTAGACTATGACTTCTCTACGTTTTTGGATTCTTCTCTGGGAACATGCTGTATATGATGTTGAAAGTTTCAGTTTTGATGAAAGTTTTGCTCAGGGCATTTAAAGAAAGTTTGAGTTTGTTATTTTCCAACTTTTGACAAAACTATTTGCATTTTTATTGTAAATGCATATCGGCTCCAAATATCGGTTATTGGTCTTATTAAGCACTAATAATCGGTACGATATCCCTGAAAAAATCGGTCGACCCCTAACACAAACGATCATTTTGTGGGTGAAGTATTTCTTAAAGTGATATATATACAGTATTATCAATGGTGAATCATGTCAGTAGTATTTTGAACTCACAATTTCTTTTAAATAACTGCTGCTGTACATTTAAGTTTTACGTTGAGTGCCTGCTACTGTCTCTCATGGATCGTTTCAAGCATCCTTGCTCAACACTGCACCTTCGTCCGTGCTTATTACATGTGTTGTTGTGAGGAGAAAGCGTGACCTCTGTCAGGGTCAGGTAGGAGAGATTAGCCGTGGATCGTTCAGGGGTCGAACCTCTGAAGTGAGTGACCTCAGACTCCGGTCACTTTGAGGCTGATCCCTCCTCTCTCTTCATGCATCTCTTTCATCGCTTTCTGTCTTTCTCTTGACCTCAATCCCACGTCCCCGCGACGCTTAAACACACACTTTAGCACTCACCCATCACACAGGGTCAGCTAACACTGCTATCAGATGCATGCACTTAAGGGACACCGCCCGAACTGCAGAGCAGATACATTTCAAACTACAGCACGTACCACACTACGTGTCAAGGAGTACTGTTACTGCACATGTAGACTGCCTCTATTTTATTTTCAGGCAAATATATTTTATGATTTGAAATGTACCGTCTCTCTGCTAATTTCTATCAATGTGTTAGATATTTTTGTCACTGATAGAATGTATTTCAGCACAACTCCTTGGGAAACACTAATCAATATTTGCACAAAATTTCTGACATACTGACCAAGCAACGAAATGATTAATCAACAGACTAATCAACAATGAAAATAATGAGTACCTGCAGCCCTGAGTTCTGTACTGTACAGGTTTTAAGGTACCTTCATGAAGGTTTTTTACTCTATATTTTGACTCCAATACATTTATCTGTCACCTTAAGTTTCTGGTTACATTACCGATAAAGATTTTACATACAGAATATACAAAAAAAGGCAAGCAAAAATTTTCTTCACCTCTTCCAGTTTCAATAATATTTTTTTTGCATATGAAAGCGTCATAATAACTCAGTATTACAATATATAATAATAAAAGAGTCTGAAAGGGGACATTCTCAATATAGTGTAATTTCATTTTAATACTTGATCAATACGAGCAACCTCCTTTTTCCTATAAGTAGTCTGTTGATATAAAAATATTGACTAGATTGATACTGTACTTTTACTAAAAGGAACAGTTTGGAATATTTTGGGAGAAATAGTGCCATCTAGTGGTCACGACTGCTGATTGTAGCCAGCTGAAACTTTTCCTGGTTAGAATTACTTCAGTGGTCAACGAAAACACAACGATTCTTATTTTGAGGTGATTACACACTAAAGAAAACATATTTACAATGCTATCTTGAACGTTTTGCCTATATACCCCCCTTAAATCCTACACACTGGTACTTTATGTTATATTTTAAAGGTAGAACTTTGCAGCTTGTAATGCAGTTTTTAAGTGTGATATCAATACATTTATTCAAGTGAAGGAGCTGAAATCTTCCTTCACTTTGTGCCTAGATTCAGCTCAGTACACACTAAGTAGTACAATGCTGCTATGCCAAGAACAAAGGGCTCAGCTTTGCTCCAGGTATTGGAAAACAGTCAGTCCACTGCTGAAAATGTGACCAAAACAAACTTATCACCTCAGCAATCTTAAGCTCATCCTGAGGCCCTGTAGAGCTGTATCTATGCTACCCTGTGTGATGCTAATTACACACACACACACACACACACACACACACACACACAAGCAGAGGCTCCTCCCCGGCTCCAGACAGCGGAAACCTGATGCCTTTAAAAGCCAATAAAAGCATAATGGAATCTAGAAACCGGAGCATCTCAGTCCATCACATCTCAGCATGAGGTGGAGTTGAAACGCTATATGTACCTTCTGAAAATGAAATTGACTTGAAGTTGTTTGGAGCCTCGACACACCAAAGATATGAGCTTCACAAAGCGGAAGTGTGTGTGCTTTAAGTGTAAATGTGTGTGTGCGGGCCTCCTGATCCTGAACCCAGAGAGTGCCGAAAAGTACTGAAAAGACGTTCCAGTGCAAGCATGGTGCGAATGTGTGTGTGTGTGTTGTATTCCAAGGATCTGTTTTACAATGAAGGCCGTTGCTATGGGCAACCTTTGCCTTTCACAGAAATTCCCGTCTCCCTGTGAGAAGCTACTCGACGCACACATACATTGACACATGCACACTGTCACACACGTATGAGAGCTCTAGCTACATAAACGAAGAGGTTACATAACGTCAAAAAACAACCCTAAAAACCAACATCAAAACATTCTGCTCCTCCAGCTCCCCTGCTCTCTCTCTGTCCCACCCTCGCTGCCTCCCTCCGGATCCACAAACTCTGTGCCAGTATATCCCCGTCCTCGGCCCATTTTCCTTTCATCTTAAACTCCCGTTTCTTATCTCGAGGCTAACCCTCTTAAGTTCAGCGTGACCCCAAAAAAACACATGCTTAAATAAACACACACCCCACCCTCAAGGCGGCACCACCCCAGGGGCCCCTTTTACAAGTCCCTTACACTCACAACAACCAGGACATAGCTGCGCAGTTTTGTGTGTTTTTAAACGTGAATCATCTATATATATCCTAACCTTTTAACAGTAATATGTAATCTCCCTCTGTGTCTCGACATGTTTAATTTATGAGCCGATATTATAAGTGTGAATTCACAGTATGGCGGGCAGTAGTGCGTCACTGTATGCAATTACAGCGTGTGTCTGTGTGTGTGTGTGTCTGAATGGGCATAATCACAGGTTTTGTTTGTGGTGCGTGTGTACATGCACACACACAAATTCCCCTCAGACCTATCCCAGTGCGTGGGTGTGTGTTTTACGTGATTTCGGGGGAGTCGAATAGGGCCAGCTCTGCATTTTGCCTCTGTTTTCAGGAGCTATAAACAGCTGTACTTTTCTGCCTGCGCCACATAGCTAACTAACCACAACGAGACACAACGAGCTCTCCTCCACCGCACGCATAACCCGGGGCCAAAAACGTCTGTATGTTGCCCTCAATTTCCCTCCACCACTGCATTTTGTTCCCATTTGTTATAAAAGGAAACTGTAAGATGACAGCCATATTCCACTGGATCTGCGGATTGAATGCAATCCTGGTTTTTGGCAACATATGAAGCACTGCCATTGTAAGACATGTGGTGCCAGTTGGAGTCATTTTAAAACAATCTGGGAGGAATATATAATTATGTATATTTGTGTAAAAGGAGCTGGGAAAAAACATAAAATTCAGGGATAAAAAAAAAAGATTGGTTTGTTGGGGTAATGTCATGTTCTGACAAAGCGGACACAGGTGTGTCCTCTGAGGGGTGTTGCAACATTTGCAGTGACTCAGGTAGAAACCTGATCTAAAGCTGACATCAGGCATTCTGCTATACATTTGATCTTATGCACTATAGCCGCTGTCAGTGTGTGTGTGTGTGTGTGTGTGTGTGTGTGTGTGTGTGTGTGTGTGTGTGTGTGTGTGTGTGCACGAGTCAGCTTGTTTTACAGCTACAAGAGCCTGGATTTTATACCTGAGCTGACAACGCTGCAGTTTTTTACAGAGACTAACATTCCACAGGAGCTGAATTGTTCAAGATTTTAATTTAGGATCAAAATCTAAAAAACGCAGCATTATAAGTGTGTGCGTGTGTGTGTGTGTGTGTGAGATATTAAAGTGGCAGCACTGCAGCAACCTGCCGATGAGAAGGTGTGTGAGCGTGAAGGTTATATGACAATTACCAGGCTGAGTGTGGAAGACAGAAAGACCGGTGTGCGTGTGTGTTGAGAAACAATGGGCGTTTGCAGCTCAGCTAAGATGCAGGAAGTCAGATAACAATAGGAGGCAGAGGTAGTAATATAGACACACTGATTCATCAGGTTCACACACAAACACACACACGGTGCTGGTGGTGCGACCCAAAGATGATTTTTCTGGTTGATTCAGACTGGTTCTGTTCAGTTCAGTTATCCCCTTCAGGGCGAGCTGGGCAGATAGAGAGCTTCATTGTGATTGACTTCAAATGCATTCCTCAGTAACCCGAGAGGCTGTGGCCGCTGCTATACAATGCCTGGCACACACACACACACACGCACACACATACATGCACACACACACGCACACACATGAGCATTTGAAGCTCCTGATCCAGTCGATGCAATGCTGCTCTGCTTTGGAGAAATAATCACTAATTGTGCTTTTTAATATGTGAGATCTTATCAGAGCGAATGTTCTCGACTGCTGCGGCTCTCAGAACTGTGAAGAATCATTTGAATACTCCCTCTGCTTGCTGGCACCATCTGTGAGTCCCACTCCTCCTGCCGGCCCTCCATTTACTGCATCCACGGTGTCGAAGGAGAACAGGGATACAATGAAAGACATTGAGGTCACGTCCATTGTATTCTTTTTTTGCATGCCCATTTTTAACACCACATTTTTTACTCAGGAAGGGAATAAATCAACCTGCCATATTTTCTCAAGTGACAATACAAATGTTATGGCAAATGAAAAAAGGTTGATTAGACTCCATACCTCAGCACACTTCAGAGTTAGGCCTGATCCCATTCCTTATTTTTACGTTGTTAAACAAATAAAATATTAGTAACCCAATTTTCATTCCCAAACATACATACTCTATGTCTCTGAGTTAGTCGTCCGGTCCAAGCTAGTAGGATATTTATGTCACATTACACTAATTTCTGTTTCACTGCACTCGTACAGCGCCTTTTTGTCATTCGACCACTCAGACAGTTCACACTATGAGTCACATTCGCCTATTCACACACACATTCATACACAAGGTTCCATAAGCAACTCGGTTTTTAACCATTTTATACACATTCACGCCCCGATGGACAAGCCATCGGGAGAAATTTGGGGTTGAGTATCTTGCCCAAGGATAATGCGACATGTTGACAGGAGTAGGGATGCACAATATTATCAGCACGTCATCAGTATTGGCACATGCTGATTTCTGCCGATTTCACAAACCAATTTTTTTCAGTGACAAAGTGAATGTGGACAAAACATCAACCCTAATGTGAAGTATTTTTCAAATTTTGCACAGTGAATGAATATTACATACATGGAAAAGCAGCGTATTTTATGTCTTCATCTGCTGGTGGACCATCACGATAAGAGTATGATTAATATGATGAAAGTGAATATCAATATTGATTATCGGACAAATGTGTTGTTCTTATATTAAAAAACTGGACATGGGCAACAAATCCAATATCGTGCATCCCTAGAAAGGCGGAGCCAGCGATCATACCACCAATTAGAGGTCACCCTGGTCTGCCTCCTGAGCCTCAACTTCCCAATTCTTATAACCATAAAAAAATTGACTTCACAAAAAATGCAAGACAGGGTGAAAAGAAAATGTTTGGGTTTTTTGTCTTGTCTAATTCACTCCTAAGCAATCTAACTCCCTCTACCTCCACGACACACAATTTCACTGTATGTTAGTAGTGAAAGTTTCTTGTTCGTTAATAGTGATGCATTTTATGCTCAGTCTGTGTCCAGCTTGCTCATATTTGTTCCACCATGAGTGGAGCCACATCAGCAAACTCAATGAGTATTATTGTTGCAATGAATGGTTTAAACTTCAGTGTGGGTGTCCTGACTGAACTAAATTGCTGGATGCCAAATGTGTCAACCGTGCACTTGAACACACCATGACAGTTCTGGTTAAAAAACAATAATCATCCGGCAGAAATTGGAGACCCAGATCAGCGCTAACATGAGGTAAAGTGATCTTTATGGGCCACAATTTCTAAACCTCCCTGCAGTTTAATTCACTGTAGGAGGAGTGCCCACGCTTCATAAAGCAGCTGCTGATTCACGGCCGTCTCTCTGTCTGCTCCTCTCCAAAGTAGACCTGCACTGATAAGAGGTGGAGAGTTTGAGGCGTGCTGCTTGCTGACAGAAGTGGACCGTTGATTACTCCCTATCTGGAAACGTTCAGACTGCTTGGCACATGCCCTCCGACTACTCGCACACTTACAGGAAAAACTGCAGCCAGTTTACTGTTTGTGTTGTTCCACACCCATCTTTCTTTCCGGAGTGGATACCCCGAACCTGTCAGTAGTGACCTCTAATCTCTCTCCATCTTTTGACTGTTTTTTTCCGCCTCGTCTCACTCTCCGCCCTGCTCTTCGTCTCCAACCAGCTGAGCAGGTTGGACGGTAGCCAGCATGGACGCTAACACACTTACAGTCAGACAAGGAGATGTGAGTGAGATAGAGGGCAGGCAGTGTGTCTGTGTGTGCTTGTGTGAGTAGGTTACCAGGTGACGGCCTGGTTAAGACACCTGCCACCTTCAGCAGAGATTAGCACAGAAAGCCTTCGCACGGTCACACTGCTCACGCTTGATGACGCCTTATACGAACACACACAGACATGGTCGGATGTCGAGACAGTATCTTGTAGCAGTGATGCCAGGCACACTCCTGTGAACCTTAAAACAGCTAACACCTGCACGCGACAGCCAAGGGGGTCAAAAAAACCTGTCCCAGTCTGCCTTGGTGATTTAAAAACTCCTAAAATACACTCTCCTAATTCATGGACAGATAGTGAGCCACTGGGCCCCTGGGGACATGCACATAAAAAGGCAACTTCCTACTAAAGCCGCACATTGTTGCTCTTTATGCATGTTTTTCTGTGATATTTTGCAGGTCAAAATTCTGTTGTTAGTTGAAATAATTTTGTTCACGCTTGAGATGAAAAGAGGTGTCTAAATGCTCCAAACCATTCAGACCTAGTAGATCCGCACTATTCAAGTTTCCATCTAAATGAAATGCAAATTTTAACAGAACTTCCACAAAATCTACAAAACGAAATGCAGGTTAATGCATGTTTCTATGCACTATTGTTGTGCCAATATTAGGAGTTGGTGGCACCAGTAAAAAAAGTGCCAGTTAAACCTCAAACTACAGAAAATTATGTGGAAAACATGATGGAAACATATCATTTCTGTTTGTTTCATGTACTAATTTGTAAAACATTATGTTGTCCTCATCGCTGCGCACAGATTTGATGTTTTTGTCTCTTCAGTGGATGTTTAAGTCACATGCTTCACACGTTAGTCACTGATTCTTAAACTATGGTACGTATATAATTGTTGGTAGGTGGAGCAATCAATTATATATACATACGGCTATCACAATACTACAACATTTCTAATGAAAATACTTGTGCGATCCCTGAAAATGTCATTCAAAACCGTTTCCCCTTTACTGTAATATTTTTGTTTTGATATTAGCCCGCTTCATGTTCATGAACATAGCTTGTCCATGATTAGTTACAAGCTAAACTGAGATTTTAAGTGGAGGTTAATGAATGGTTAAAAAAAACACTGCAATCGTGGCAGAAAACTTAGGAAGAGAAGTACAAATCTGGAGGAGAATATTTTGAGCAGCTCTGTCCACTAAAGTGGACGACAATCAAACGAGCAGGAGTGCTGGTGGCTGCTGGCTACAAAACAGTGCCAGCGAAGTCTGTCCAGCATCTGATGAGGGGTTGGCCCTAGTGATGTTTGAGAGTCGTGTGAAAGAGTTTAGTGCTACTTCTAGTGCTAAAAATGCCATACAGCTTGGCTGAGACTGACAACAGTAAACAATAAATAATCTTCTGATTGGAAATAAACCTGCCTTGTGCATGAACGGTCTATAGTTTTATACTATAGGTGTATGCTACTGTATTTTTATGTCAGCAAATGTGGTGGAGCCTAAAATCTTCTCAGGTGGAACTCATTGTGAAAAGTATATAAATCGCTGCCGTAAGTCACAATTTCTTTGCTTGGTCTGCTTCCATTGCATTTTGTCCAATTTTGGTTTAATCTACATCTAAGTGTTAAAGCCTTGGTAATGTACTACTGTACACTGTACTACTGTAAAAGGGAAAAATAAACAAAAGTATACTGAAAGTCTATATCATCGCAGACTTATTAACAGATATTTAATATTAAGGTAAAAATGGGATCTATGCATCCCTTACCAATGAATGATGTTACTGGAAAACTTCATACTTTTGCTCGGGGGCCCCATGACATTCTGTAGTTCATCCATAAAAAAACAAAACCCCCAAAGAAGTGTAACTGTGCCTCCAAATCACTTCTTCCGAGCTCACCATGAAAGGTTCGAAGTTCAACACTGAACTGTGACACAGGGAAATATTGAAAAACTCAGGAATTGTACCTTTAAATAACAAGAATGCAGGTTTTTTCATGCAATAAATGAAGTATAATAATTCTTACCCTGTGGGTCACAGCCATTCAGCATCCATCAGAACAATTTTCCAACTCTATTCTTAATGCATACATTTACTGTCATAGTTTTAATGTCTGTGATGAATGTCTCCTCCTGTGAAATAATAAGTGTTTTCAGCCCCCAAGGCCTCCTTTTTCAGCAGTAAGCTCAGTAAAATAGCTTCAGATTTTTAAGTTAAATTATCATTTTTTAGTGTCAAGAGATTCTCTGCAGTAACAGCTGCAGCAGGGGGTCATAAGCAGGCATCGCTTTGTGTTTGCGAGAAGAAACCCGCTGAGCAATTTTACACTGATTAGCTGTTTAAAAGATGGAAAGTGGTTATGGGTGTCTTGGATTAAATAAGAGAACATGGTGATTAATACAAAAGCATGTTAGATGTCAGTGTTAAAACTAATTTGGGGAATTAATAAAAAAAGTTTGATATTTATTGCTGTTTATGTTATTTTTTAAAATATGTTATTATCTAAAACTGCTATTCAAAAGCAAAAAGATCCTCGCGGACATGCTGCTGTAAGTAACACTGAGTGGGAAGGTAGAAACATTGATTTAGTCCCCTGCCAAACACATTTCTGATCTTTTCCAGCTTGTTTGTCTCAGTTTTTCACACACGAGTGCTCCCCGTGACCAATGAATGTGAGCCACCGAGCAAAACCTGTAAACATGCCCGTACAACAGCCAGGAAATGAGCGAAACAGTTTTTCTCCTTCCACTATTTTTAGTCCTTTCTGCCGATCAAATTCCTGATAGCGCTACCGTGGCTGATCCAAAATCGCAGCCATGTTGGCCGTATTAATTCCCCCCTACAAAACCTGTGGGAGGATGGCATTACATTGGCTCTAGTTTGTTATTCCAGCTCGCTCTGGCCCTAAAGCTGTCCCCGTGCAGCACCAAACCACAGCTGAAAAGCTTCCATGCACTAATATTATCTTTCTAATATTATCTTTCTCCACTGAGTTATCAGGACAAAGATGATCTAAGTGATGAATGCCCTTATGGAAAGTCATGCATTTGCTAAATATGGTATATGGTACAGTGAATGGCTTGGTCAGAGAGCTGCAGAGATAGAACAGGTGCACAGAGGAGGAAAGGAACCATGCATCTGGATCACTGGAAAGAAATAAATCCACTTTCATGCAGAAAGACTTATTTATCTCATTTATCATTTACAAAACAAAAGACCCAAATCCATTCATGACAATGTTCAGTGTACCTTCAGCAGAGCGGAGCATTTCTTCAAATCAGTCAAAGGCTTTTACATTTGCTTCATTGTTAGCTCAGCGATTAATCCTTATTAGGTGGAAAGCTGCCTGCCCTCCCTCTTTTATAAAATTGATTATGGAGGTCATGATGTGTTTTAAAATAGAGAAACCGAGGTTCACTTTCAATGGAAGGTTGAACAATAAAATCAAATCTAATATCCCTTTACTGATCATGTGCAGAATCTGTCATTTCTCGCAATTTGATTGCTAATGTCATACATAAAAGAGACTGTCTAGTCTAGTATAGTATAGAATAATTAAGTATTGCATGCATACAGCATAGCATTGCATAATATAGTATAGTATAGCAGGCATATAGTATAGTGTGGTATGGTACAGTATAGTTGTTATAGAAAATCTTAATACTCTTGGTTAGTCTTCACTTTGATGAATAATAAAGTAAATTTGATAAATAATAGCACAAACTTGATGAATAATTAAATAAACTTGATGAGTAGAAAATAAACTCGGAGAGCCTCATTTGTCCCTGACTGAGAATATGTTTTTTTGAC
Organism: Plectropomus leopardus; assembly: GCF_026936395.1. Classification (NCBI taxonomy): domain Eukaryota; kingdom Metazoa; phylum Chordata; class Actinopteri; order Perciformes; family Serranidae; genus Plectropomus; species Plectropomus leopardus. Next base: position 13,081,493 of record NC_142192.1, on the reverse strand, counting down.
GTAAATCTAGAGAAGTTTTTGGCACAACACGTGCATGGACAGAGACATACCAAAAACTTAAAGTAACAGAAGAGTCATACATCTTTAAACATTACATATCACATGTACTGTTTACATATCACACAGCTGTGCCTATCAGTGTAGTCTAAACATCTACAAGGTCTCGCTCTTGCAGTATCTTAAAACTCAGACTTACTGGAGACAACGAGAGACTCTAAGGTCCTAATGACATTACTGAATCATACCACTCCATACAATTAGTCATGATTACCTTTACATGTTTCAATAGTATGAATTTTCTACGACAATAGTACTGCAGTACAGTACAGTACAGTATAATATGATATAGTATAGTATAGTATAGTACAGTATAGTACGGTACAGTACAGGAAGTAGTAGTCTGCCATTCCCGCACGAGATTCGAATTGCCAACCTATGGACGAGGGATTCACAGGAAATAATGCAGGCATGTAAACCAGTATTATGTAATTGTATTTCATTGATATCAGCCTCACTGTTCACTTCCCTGCAGCCATATCAAAGCCGTATTAGGTTACAGTTAATGCAAATCGAACACTTCCTAGTGCTGCAGCTGTTTCACATTAAATATGGTGAAACAGAGGGTTGCTTTATTGTGAAAGAGTCACAGCAAGGTACAAGGTAGATTTATTTGTCATTTTTCTTAAACGTGGTTTAAGAAGAAATGAAATCAAAGATGACCCTAAATCCTGCTACACAGATTTTGATTGTTTGCTATAAAAGCATAATTTGGAAGATATTTGTGTCAGCATTAAATTACTTTGGGAATCATGTGAATCTGTGAACTCATGTATTTTTTGCTCTGGTAGGTGTGTCTGTCCGCTCTACCGTTCTAAATTCCAGTCATCTATCTAATATGAGGTGGATTTGATATGATGACTGAAAGCTTGTGGAGTCTTTGCACTTCATGCAAAATCCGTGATAATGTCATTTTTTGGCTCGTGCACTCTTGTGCTGAGGAAACCGCGGTAAGCATGAACCTCGCTTAGTAAAGAAGAGAGCCGTTTAAGCATTTTTGAAAACAACAAAGATGGCTGCAGCTGATATAGTTTTAAATCTGATGGAAAAAGCTTCACCATGTAGTCTGTGTACATTTGTCTGCCCCAGCACTATGTCATGTTTCATGGCTCTGATTGGTTGTAGGCTCATCAAGTTGGGTGCAGAGGCAATTTAATCTGCGGCCAGGCAACTGAAGCCGTTTTCTCAAAAGTACCATACTCCAAAGACAAAAACAGTAATTTTACTTTGCTGGTCTACCACTGCCTTGATTGGTTAATGTGTAACATAAAACAGAGAAAAATTCTAAATATAGTTTACACTTTAAAAATTTTTCAATTAGCTAAAATATGGTTTGCTATGGTTTACATAAATTAAGCGCAGCAGAAACATCTGATAAGTCGGACCATCATGTTTAACTCTTTAATCTTTCAAGTTACAACATGACAACAGAAATAAACAAGTTTGCTGATTCACATCTCTCTGCATTTAAAATAAATTGCCAGTTGTCTAACCAGAATGTGATGTTTTAAGCAAAACGTCATGGGAATTCAGTCAATTAAACTGTACTTGCAGGAAACACGGTAACCACAAGTGATGTCAAATTAACCCAATTTTAATTTTTTTTAAAGACTGGGATAAATTTGTTCACTGTACCTCACTGGCCAAGTGTGTTCAACCTGTAATGTCTCAGCATCTCTGACAAAACCAGCAGATGACACTGAAACTTGCCACAGACTCAATAGGGGTCACATGACTGTGTAGTGACACATCAGCTGGCCCGAAACCATGTAATGGACTGGAGCTGTGAGACCACTACACACACAAAAACACACACACACACACACACTAATGTCTGATGCAGATCATCTCTTGGCCGAGTATGGAGGGGGCATTATGGTGGGAGGAGGGGTGATACAGAGACAGAGAGATGTATATCTGTATGTAGGACCCAGCTGTTACAGTAATCTGACAATCCAACAGGATTAAAGACCACATCTCAAGGCTAGCACACACACACACACACACACACACACACACACACACATACACAAGGCCTCTCTGCGTGGAATCCTCCTCCATTATATATGACCTTATGAAACATGCATCTCCGAGTGAGATTGTGTGTGTGTGTGTGTGTGTGTGTGTGTGTGTGTGTGTGTCACTGTCCTGCTGCCAGAAATGCCTTGAGATTCTGACACAACTGCCGCTCCCACACTCCACAATACGCCGCCGTGTGTTTGTGTGCTTATGAGGGTGTAGATTTGTCCAGGGTGTTCAGGCAGTGCCAGTGTGTGTGTGTGCGTATTGATGTCTGGTTGGAGAAATGTTGCAGCGAGCAGTGAATGCTGCTGGTTGGCTGGTGGGTCAATGACTGTGTTTTTGTGGCTGCTTCTATGAAGTGGCGGAGAGAGAGGAGAGGGAGCGAGGCTGAATGCGGATTTATATGTGTGTGTGCGTGTGTGATTACAGCCTGGCTCAATGGGCCTATTTCTGCAGGGCCAGTGGGAGGGCGTGGCGCCTGTGGCTGGAACTTTTCTGGTGTTTCTAAGGAACTTTTCAAAAGGGGCTCAGAAATGTGGCTGCGTGTGAGAGAGAGCGCCCCGCGGACCATGATGCCTTTGTGTGGCAGAGAGTGAGGGAGAGGGGCACTCAGAGTACACTCAGAAACGGTAATCAATGGTCTCTTCTCAGGCCTAAATCGACACCCTTAACACACACACACACACACACACACACACATACACGAGAAAATCCACACACAAACAGCAGATGATGAGAATCACATTTCTGCCCGTATACAGTGATGTGAATCACAAGGCAGCGTCATGTAATTAAAGCTTGTTGATCAGTCTAATGACAGTCATGCGACTTTGCAAACCCCAAGGAAGGAACGGCAAGGAGAGAAAATGGATGCATAAAAGGGGTTTTAGAGAAGAGAAGGTGCGAATGGAGAATACTTGAGCAGGAAGTGATGATGGCATGGATGGACCCAGAGGCAAGGGGCTGGAGGGGTGGGGGGCGGGGTGGAGAACAAGAGAGAAGTGTTTTTGTCTTTGATGCAGAGGAGAAAAATCCAATCGGCCCTGTGTAATTCAATCTGGAATGGAGAGATGCACCTTTGCAAGTGTGTGTGCAGAGGGCATGATGCATGTTATTATCATGCCATACCTCTATTTCTCTCTCTCTCTCTCTCTCACACACACACACACACACACACACACACACAAACAGAGAAAGAGAGAGATAGAGAGAGGAGGTAAACAAATTGCTGCTCCAGGGGCATCCTAAGCAGCTGACCCTGCTTCGCTCTCTTGGCTCCTTCCCATTGGTTGACTGACTTTTGCGAACTGGCAGCCAATCTGGGGCCTTGGAGTGGTCTCCAGCCAATGACTGCGGGCCAAGTGACTGTCGGTGCAGCCAGAGAGTCGATTGATTTTTCGTGTATCATAACAGCCCTTGATATCGAACACTAATTACGCAGGTTGTGAGATCTGGTGGGGGAGTGCGCCCTCGATAAGGCGAGAGTGGCATATGGTCTCTGTCTTAATGGGCCACACAGACTGAATGCTTGTGACCTAATCAGATGTTTATCATGAGACACTGATTACTTCTAACGAATCAGTGTCAGAAGACTTTAATAAGCCATGAGCCCATATTAGAAACCAGGAAGGAAATCAGACATTTTCTTTGTCCAGACTTGTTTCAATGAATGGCTCGTGTGTTCTTACAGCAGATGACATTTTACAGTTGTCATCATCTGATATGATTGTAGTTATCTTTTCCTACATGGCAGTGGCCCTAAAGGGGCCACGAGATGTTTAACCCTGTTTAACCCCACTCCCCCAGGGATCCCATGTGTATAAAATACTATATAAAATACTATCCTCTCTTGCGTACCTATGATGCGGGCGCCTGCAAGCAAGTTGTAGTTCATTTTGAATGTTATGTAACCACTGTTCCTGCATGCATGTGTCAAGTACAACTGACCACATGCTCAAATGTTAGACGCACTTTATGAATAGTTCATCATGCTGAGAATATCATGCAGCAGTCAGACAAACATCTGGCTAAGTATCAAGTATTAGGCGACACTGGCCCACACTGCAGCTACCACAGAGCACCCCCAGAAATGTTAGATGTTGACCTGGAACTGGGCCTGCCTTACTGTCATTAATGCTAGTTATTAGCAGTGTCACAAGAGCTGACACCCTAACATCAATGCTGAAATGCTGAAAACATAACGGCAGGATTCTCGCTTTTCTCCAGTACTGTAGGTAGAGCAAGCACCGGGCATGCAGCAAATTCTTTCAGATGTGACAGGGCAGCATAAGTGTTGCAGTCTGCCGTTAAATGCCAAAGAAAGAAGAACGCCTACCACAGAACTACACATGGAAGGTGGCTGTTGAATAGATGTAGGAATTCAAATTTACACTATGCTACATATGCCAGCAGTGTGATGAGGAGCTGAGTGTCCATTCTGCTCTGAGCTCTGCACGTTTGACTTTGCCATTAGTCAAAAATGTTAAAATTTCAGTAGAGCACTGCGTTGGTCACGTATTAATCCGTATCACAGTGGAGGACATACAAGACAAATAGCCCACGACAAAAAACGAACTGTCTCATCTTACATGTACGCATGTTAAACAACAACAACAAAAGAGGAGAAGTATGTTAATATACTGTAGGCTGTATATTAATATATGTTTCCTCGCCCACATAGACTTGCATTCGAGGAAGATTATCTGAGATTAAGAAAATTTAAACTGAATTTCATTTAAATGTTTTTAATAAAAGGAGTGTATGTTTAAGTACAGAGGATTTAATGTTTATATTTCTACCGTGATATTAAATTAGGTATCAAGAACCATGAAATTTCAAAGGTATTGATAGACTTTTATATTCTTTTATTGCATACTTGTAACCTAGATAGCATTAGTAGAAGCCAGACTATTAGCTAGCCCCAGGTGGCCATGGGCCTGGTTTTATCGTTGTTTAATGTTATAAAATACATTTTACCTTTTAAGTCGTTCCAAAAAAAGAAAGAATGTTCTGCTGCCCCTTATCTCTGCTATTTAACAGTAAGCAGTGAGAGACTGAGAAAAAATAATTTTATTAAATGTGCCGCTCAAAGGCTACTGCTGGCAGCCAGGGGCAACTTTTATGGTGGAATGTTTTCTTGTCACTCGATGTTATTAATCAATCAAAACACCTTTAATGTCAATATGGCAACTCTGACCATTCAATATTGTTTCTCTCAATATTGATGACTGGATCTTCAAGCGCTTAAAAAAAATTCATGAATATATAATAATATAATAATTCATTTTCTTACTTGGAGGAAATTACACCTGGATTATTAGTTGTTGGGGCAAAAAAAGGCATCTGTTAATGTTACCTTGAACAATAATGTGTATTTTTTATGACCAAGAAGAGAATAGACGATTAATCAAAAAACAACCATTTGCTTAATAGATTATGAAAAATATTGTCAGTCACAGTCAAAGACATGAGTATAATTTATCTATACAAAGCTTATATGTTTGTTTTCATCGTGATGGCATTGCATTGAAAGTTCTTGCATCTTGCAGGTAAAACACTGGGTAGTATGAGAGAGAAAAGTCACAAAATTAGGTTTATTGTTCCTAATGTTCGTTTTATGCCTTTACTTTTTTCTCGTAAAACATAAATCATTTCTTCAGGCCTATTAAATTGGAATGAAATAATCTGAGCAAGGAAAAAAATCACTCTTTGGTTGAACTTCTTGCAGCTAATTGATGACTGCTACATTCATGAGTCACATTTTAAAAGGAACAGTTCAACGTTTTCGGGGGAATATGCTTATTCGCTTTGAAGTTTTGTCATTACACCAATTAGGAGTCAAAACCAAAAACCTGTGCTTGACGACCATATCTGGGAACCCCCTTTGCGGCAGCCGTGGGATAAACTGTGGTTCATCACTAACTCCAACATGTAACTCCCCCTAAAAACCACAAATTGTCAGCTTTACAAATGCACGAGGCAGGTAGGTGTATGCAAGCAGATAATGAGGATTAATGGGTAAAATGTGCAAAACAGGAGTTCCCCGTTGCCACTGAGACGGTGTTATCTTCCTTCAGCCTCTGCTAAATCACCTCATCTGAAGAGCAAATATTATACCAAGCTTCCGGTGCGAATGTGTTCATCCATCGCTGATTATTCTTTAGCAGCAAAGCTTCATCCCTCAGTAGGCAACATTACTCACTGACTAATTAATTAAGAGGTGGATTTAAGAAACTAATGGCTGGAGAATGATTGTCTAACACATAGATTAGCTCCGAAGTGCTTGGTATAACAATTGGTGATCATTAATTCCTTGATACTGTGTGCTCGCTTTAATTAAAGTGTGACTGTGGAGCTTGCGAGTGTCAAAGTGGCCAGAGTAAACCAGTGGAAACGTGTAACTGGAGGACAGGGAGATAGATGGGTTATGATACCATCGTGCTCTTACAGCCCTCCTCTCTCCTCTGTCTCGGTGTAATCCTGTCCAGGTTGTTCTCTCCATTCAATCCGTCTCAGCTGCTCTAAGCTCTTTACACTCCTGCCTTAACCACCAGTCTCTCATCGTCTCTCCCTCTCTCTGCTGCTACCAATCCATCTCCTTTTCATTTTCTCTATTTTCCTCCTCGTCAGCTCCTCTACTCTTTTATCATTTCGCTCCACCTAAAGCCAGTCCCTCCCCACTCATCTCACGCTATTTTTCTGATGAGCTACTCATATCCTTTTACCACTTTTACATATTAACAAATTCTATTCTCTGTCTGGTCTATCCTCCTTTCCTCTCCACGCCCGCTGCATTTTGTTCCTCTCTCCAATCTGCTCCTCTTTCTTTTCTGTTCCTGCGCTGCACCTGAGCCACCACCCCTCCTTTAATATCACTTTTGTCTGTGATTGCCTCTGACCTGATTCCCCTTTCATTCTCTTCAAATCTCCTCTCCCTCCATCTCTGCACAATATCTAATCACTTTCAAATCTGTCGCCACACCTTTTCTGCTTTGTTCAATTTTCTTTTTGAGAACATTTCCCAAGAGCTGTTAGGTTTTAAGATGCAATTTATGTTCAGCGGTTACAAAGCCAAATATATCTCTTCACAATTAGGGGTGGATTTTGAACATCAATACTGGGCACTGTAAGAAATGAGAGGACAGAAAGGGGGAACGACATGCAACAACAGCAAAAAAAGAATCAAACTGGGGACGTTGTAATCAGTCTATGTTATGCCTCTTAACCACCAGGCCAACCATGACACCTAAACCTCAAAACTATTTCAGTACCGACAGAAATCCATCTGCAGTGGTGGTACAGAAGGAGAGAAAAAATGTAAATAACTAGTACAAATCCCTTGTAATGTCTGACTGAGCTCATGTGTAAAAGAGCAGGTCATTGTCCGAATAATTCACTGCAAGCGAGTGGGCGTGTTGATGGCATTTGTGTCATGCAGCTGGTGTAAAAACAGACGATTACAAACATCTGAGGGTGCATAAGCAGGGTCACAAAGACGCCAACAAAAATGTCTCACCCTATATTGCTCAATAGGTGCACAATATGACCGGGGATGTGATTTAACCCTCTGAAACCTGAGCATATTGCTTGATTTCTGTCAAAAACATGGGAAGAAGGCGATGAGCAACAACAGAAGAAATGACACAAGAATTAGCAAGGAATTAGTGACAAGTTAAAGAAATTTATCTGAAAATTAGTCAAACAAACAGATACATGCATAAATAAATAAGAAGAAACAAAGGGAAATTACATGGAAAAAGTGCTTAAAATATAATAATTCTGTAACACAAAAAGGTAATGATGATAATTAGATATGTAATTTTTTATATAGTTTTTGCCTTGCTATTTGTTCCCCTGGACATTTCCATTGGCTTTTTAAAATAATTTTCTAAATCAACTTAATTGTTGCAATTTGTGATTTTTTTTTGTGAAGTTGCTCATTGCCTTTTCTCCATGTTGTAAAATAAATCAAAGGTTTAAATTCTTGTGAAATGGGTCTGAAAGGAAAAAAGAGTGATGTTGCTCCAGGTTTTAAAGGGTTAAAGGTGTTTTATATATATATATATATATATATATATATATATATATATATATATAGATAGATAGATAGATAGATAGATAGATAGATAGATAGATAGATATAGTCTAAAGTATAAATAGAATGCCCTAAATGTGAACTATAACCCAACTCAACCCATCTAAATACAACTGTAACTCACAGCTGGGACAACAGAGCTAATTTTAAAATGTTAGAAAAGGAATTAGTGTCAGAAGAAGTCATGTCTCTCCTCATTCTGCACCTCCTCCTGCTCCTGCTGTGTCTAATCTTACAGTGTTGTGTGACCTGTCAATCTGTCATGTGTATCTGCCTCAGTCATATCATGTCCTGTCAGACAGACACCCCACTCATCCAACATGGGAAACAATTATCATGTCACACATACAGCTCCATAAACAATACACTCGAGCACACGCACACAAACACACACACACACACACACACACACACACACACACACACACACACATGCTCTCAGTGTCAGTCAGCCTCTCAGACCTGGGTCTCTGCTGGCTAAGATTAGGGTTAATCCACAACTGTTGGAATGAAAGATTAAGAATGAATCACCTGCTGCCGCAAACGTGTGCGTGTTTGAGTGAGTGTGTGTGTGCATGCACGTGGAGGTGTTTACAGAAAGGCCCTATGGGGAAACAGCCTGCTGCAACCACCAAGCAATATTACAGGATCCTCCTTACCCACCCAACCACACACACACACAGACATTTCCACTCTGCAACACACACACACACACACACACACACACACACACACACACACACACACACACACACACACACACTTACATTCACACACAGCTCATTAGCTTCAATGGCTCGTTCAGACTGCAAACGCCTTTGAAAGAGCCCTTTAAAGCACTGGGGTTCAAAGGTTTACTTGAGCAAGTCCACACTCACACGCACACACAAACACACACACACACTCACACGCACACACAAACACACACACACACTCACACGCACATGCACACAGCGGGTTTCAGTGTCTGTATTTAATTGGATCGATGTTCTTCCCTCATGATTTGCCCATAATTGAAGGGACATGAGTAACATAAGAGACCCCTTTTGTTACTAAGTTCCTGTTTATTAAAACGGGCAGAATAAAAGAGGAGCTCTGCAGTGACGGAGGAGGAGGAGGAGAAAGAGGAGGAGGCTGGTGGGTGGAGGGTGGAGGGTGTAGAGATGGATTGATGGAGAGAGGAAAAACGTTGCAGCAATGAGCTCCTGACCTCGTTCACTCCTCTGTCGGGACGCTGGGCTAAATAATTCAAACACACACATACACAGTCACATGCCTCTCGCACACAGTATTTTTCACTCTCGTTCGCACAAGCGGCCTCCCTGTGCTCCTTCATCGCCTTCTCTGCCTCCGTTCAACATGTAAACACGTAAAAACACACACCTATATAAAATCCCCCCTCTGTGCACCACTCAGGAAGCTCCCTCCTGAATTGAGGCTTGAAGGCCGGATCTATAAATACTCACTTCCTGTGTCCATCCTATAACCAAGTGAGCAACCAGATGACCACGCAAGTGCACAAACACACACACACACACACACACACACACACACACACACACACACACACACAGGTTGCACACATCAGTATGCAAACAAGTAGATCTGCGTCGGAGTGACAGATGAGACCAACTTATTATCAAAAATAAATCTGTAATTAATTCAATTTCTGCCTTGATGATATGCATGCATCAGAAATGGATATCTGTGAATCAAAACTGACACAATCTCTTTGTTATCAGAGGAAAAGATGACATGACGGTCGCGTTTGAAAATAGAAACTGCAAAGCTGACAGATCAAAGATGAGACAAAATGAAGAGATGACAAATTGGATGACAAAACATTTATATATTCAATCATGTGCATGCATGCATCTGGGAAAATCGAACTGTGATTGTACTTTTCTACTCAACCTCTTTCACTTCTGCCAACGCCCCCTGAGTCATGAAAGCTGTTAGGTGAAGCAAAGTACAAATGTATCACCGAGCCATTCCAATTTTCACCCATATAAAATCTTTTCTGTTTAAATTTGGCTTGACATTGTTCCCATTTTACCTGATCTTTACCTTCTTCCTGCGGGGCCGATCCCCCAGGACGACGCACTCTCTATCTTCCACTGTGTCTTCATTTACAAGCACTCTCAACCACCATTAAGTGCAAACAAACTTAGCAGGCTTTGAGTGGCCATAGTGGCCATTTTCAAAGGCGGGCTCCCAGGGGGACAGTGATAGCATTTCCAGCCACACGCAGTCAAAAACGTCTCCGCCGATGACTTGCAGCCAACGAGAAAAGTTCCTTGATCCGAGCTTTGAAAGCAAAAAAGATTTGGTCTAATTAGTGGCTGATTGAAGCGAAAGCAACAACCTCGTTCCAAGATTTTATCACTTGTTTTTTAGCATATCATAGAAAAAAAATGCACAGTTGATCACACAAGATATAATTTTATGGCCAAATCCATGTCTGTTTGATGTCCATGGATGATTGTTTATGTCTATAAAATGTAAAAAAAAAAAAAATCATCGCAAGTTCCCAGAGCCCAAACTGATGATTTACAAAGATATAAATCATCAAAGGGCAGTAAATCATCAAAGATGAGACGCTGGAAGCAGAAAGTGTTCGCCTCTTTGTTTGCCAATTCATGGATTATTGGTAGAGTGATAAGATCCGAGAAAGATGGGAAATGACACGCAGAAAAAAGGTCCCCATCAGAAAATTGAACAGGAGACACTGAAACTGTGATGGTTGACACCTTAAGGGCCCTGAGACACTAAGCTGACGGTTGGCCGCTGGTCAATGTCGGACCGTCAGTGAGCATCTGCTGCTCTACTATACAATACGATGTATCCTGCGTGGCCCTTGCCAGCCTTAAAAGACTTCCACCTGACAACATCCAGTGCTTCAATACTTTGTCAAATGCTACACAATAAAAGACTTTAATTAGTTGACTGTCAAGATTTTTGGTAAATACAATTCTTTGACAAATCTAGGGCTGCTATTAATGATTTTCTCTATAATCAATTGTCTTTCTCTATCAACCATTTGGTTCATTAAGTGTCAGAAATTTGAAAAAATAAATAAATAAAAATGCCTGAAGTGATGTTTCAGTCACTTCAGTTTGATATCACAAAACACAACAAAAACCAGTAAATATTCACGTTTTAGAAGCAGGGACCGGAGGAACGGAAGTATGGCACGTCTCTTAAAAAATTACTTCAAAGATTAATTTTCTGTCTATTGACTAATTAACTGACTAATCAGTGTAGCTCCATCTCCATAACAACTGGGAAAACTCCATCTGCTGATGAAGACTGTTTGATTCGACTCATCAATACTCCAGAAGAAGCTGAAGAAGAAGTGGACCTTTGTCAAACCACTATATCCAAGATTTTAATGATCTGTTGATCTACTTATCAATAAAGCAACTGTTCCGCCGTCAAACTAAGTTTTCAGATTCAAATCGAGGCTGAAACAAAGTCCAAGTGACAAACCTTTTTAAATGTAAAGTTGCTCATAAAATTACTATCAACAAACACACGGGCCACAGATGGAGAGGGAGATGGAGGGAGTTGCGTGCCGGAGGTCAGATGGAGGCCAGCCTCACAGCAACGACACTCAGGGTCTGATCGGGAGTGTAAATGCCGCCCTTATCACGGCCTCAGCCCGCTCTTATCAGCCGTCTGATGGCAAACACACATTCCTGCAATCCCATTGGACCGCACTGGGTTTCAGCTATGCGTGACCCCGCCCATCCGGCCCTTCGTTAACCTAATAAACCCGTCCTTACAGAAGCTAGTGAAGAAAGAGAGTGTAGTACTTCAGAGATACACATGAATAAAGTCAGTAAAAAAAGTTAACACCATCTCAGCAGCGTTAACCCTTTGAGAGCTGGATCAACATCGTTTTTTCTAGTGGAGCGTTCTGATGCCTTTCACAAGCATTTAAAGCTTTGAAACATAGAGCAAATTGGATTGAAGTAATCAAGAAATGTCCCTCAAATGTAAAAAAAAAAATTAGTTAAAGGTGACAATAAAATTACCTAAATAGCTAAAAAGAGAGAATCATTAGAAAATGTTCAAATAACAAAGGAAAATACCAAGAAAACTCTATTTATGACTATTATAATTCTCAGAAATTATTATTTATTGATTTACTTATTTATTAGTACCAAAATTTGTTCGTTCACTTTTTTTGGATAATTTAAGGGAATCTTCTTGTAACTTTTTACTGATTTCTTGTTAATTTTGGGGTCATTTTTTAAGTTGCTCTTTGTCTGCTTTCTGGTTTTTTGAAGCAAATCCAGCAAATTTGCTTAGATTTCAAAGAGTTAATATGCTGATGGACAACATCTGTGCTTCACACACACACACACACACACACACACACACACACACACACACACACACACAGAGGTTTGTAGTGGGAAGGAGGCGCCCTGTTTTTGAGGTTTTCATTTATAGCAAAAGCACAGAAATCCCAGAATGCTTTGTGGTTTTGGGAGCTGGTGCTGCGTTTATGCTCTCTAATTTAGAGTCTTGTAATAGCACAAACACACACACACACACACACACACACACTGCTGTAAAAGCGAAACACAGCTCTTCTCTCCACTTCTATATTTTTTTATTTATTGTAGTGAAACAAACGGACAAAAGAGGAGGAGGAGGAGAAGAGAGGCAGAGGGAGTTGTATCAAGAGACAGAGAGAAAGAGGAAGAAAAAAGCGCAGAGTCAGAAAATAGAGAATGGGATATAAAAAGCTGTGAATGAGAGAGGCAACAGAGGTGACAAGGAAGAAAAAAAACCCGAGACGAAACAGAATGAAAGAGAGAAAGGAGAGGGAGGGAAAGGGAGGGGACGGGGAGGAGAGGAGGACGATAAAGCTGTGACAGCGGCAGCCATGCTGGTTGTCATGGCAACGGCCGCTGAGAGAGCAGGTAGAGCACGGTCTCCTGGGAATGAGCAGCCTCCCTCCTCCCACCCCCACTCTCCCTCTCACTCGACATCCCTCCATCCGGGCTCCGTCCCTCCATCTCCATCCAGCCCCATCATCCCCTCCCTCCTCCCTCCTCTCTCCTCTCCTCGTCGCCATATCCCAGTGTCCCCCATCTTCGCCTCCTCTCGCCTCCCACTCTTTCTTCCCACTCCTGGTCCTGTCCTTCCCTCTGCTTCTGGGCTCTGCCCATCTTTTGTCATCCTCTATCGACCACTCAGCGCTCGATCTGTTTCCCTTTTTCCCTCCTGCTATCTGGCATCCCCATCTCGCCATTACCTGAACTCTTTTTCCATCCTTACCTCTCTCCATTTTATTTCCTCCACTCCTTCTCATTATCCTGTGGTCTACACACCTCCCTTTTTTCCATCCCTTTCCCTCCTTCCTCCTCTCTCTCTATATTCATCTAACCCCCCTCTCCAGAGAATATGTATGTGAGTATGTCTGCGCAGTGCTGCCCAATTACTGCAAGGGAGACTGTGTGTGTGTGTGTGTGTGTGTGTGTGTGTGTGTGTGTGTGTGTGTGTGTGTGAGAGTGTGTGTTTAGTATCTACACAAGCTGTGTTTCTAGCCTGTTTTGACCTACCTAAAACACCTCCAGCGTTCTCCGTCTCCCTCTGACTCACAGAATCAACAAAACTGCCGCACACCACCGCGAATCCTCCCAAGCACTGCGAGTGTGTGAGATAATCAGGACTTTAATGTGCATCGGAGCATATATGTGAGCAAGCATGTCCGCACTTGTGTGTGCTTCTGGTTGCGATGAGAGGAGCCAAAGTTTCCAGCTGGACGATTTCAGGCTATAACTGCATTCTTTGTAATTCGTGGGATGACTTGAACACATTCCACAGGGAGAGTTTTAGTGTTGCACAATGTTTTGGAGCCAAATGATTGAATAAAACAGGTACTTTCCGAACTGTGACTGGCACTGTGAACGGAGATTCACACTGACTCTAAAGTGCAGCAATATGGCACCTCAGCTGGGTATCGGTAAGTAAAGATGTTGTTATAGAGCACCCAGGAGCGATTACTGATTACTGATCACTGATTACTGATTACTCGAGGCCCCAATGGGAGGGTGGCCCTAAAAAAGCCTGGAGAGAAAGGTTTGGGTTATCTGTAGGATTCCCATATATTATAGACAAAACTTTACAACTTTTCCATGACTTTTTAAGGAACTAAAATAAATCTATTCTTTTGTCCTACTTGAACCGCTCATTCTGCTGGGTGTAAAAGTTTGCATTCACTCGCAGCAGCTGCTCCTCTCATACATCGATGTGATCAACTATCCACCCCGCAAGTCATAAACTGCTGCTGAAGAACAAAAAAGGAATGAAAAGCTTTGCCTGCGCTCCATTCATGGACTCGCAAGAGAGGACAATGATACGTAAGGACGCACGCATTTGATATAGTTCTTTTTTTTTTTAAAAAACTAACAAAAGTTTGCTGTCATCCTCATCATCTCTCCTGCCCCCGTGATCAGCTACTACAACACATACACAAAACGATTTAGTCCGCCCCTGCACTGAGTTTTGTCTCTTAACGCAGCTAGAGTTGACTGAGTGACTGCTTATACTGCTGGAGCACAACTTACACTGTCACGTCTTACCCATGAAAAGGTAAACCTGGGTTCCAAAAAAGGAAAGAAAGAAAGAAAGAAAGAAAGAATAGGGAACAAGAAAACTGACTTTGTAAAAAAAAAATCAAAAGTTGCATGAGACAGACACAGGGCGGACACACACAGAGACCAATATTGGATAGACCAGAAAATTTGGTGCCTTCCCCTGCCAGCAACCTTAACTAGTTATATGTGAAAGTACCAACACTGCAATGTAAAAATTCTCCTTAAAAGTAAAACACCTGCACTTAAAATCCTGTTAACTATTGTCAGCCAAATGGACTTTAAGGATCGAGGTGGAGCTAGTTTGAACTATTTGGAGGTTTGGCCCCAGACAAACAGTCACCAGTTAAAGCTGAGGGTTGTGAGATGATTAATGGGAGAGGAAAGACGGAAAAAGTAAAGTTCTGGTACACATATTTGTATAAAGTTTCAAGACTACTCTGTAATCTTTGCTTTTTACTTTGAGTTTTACTTCCTTCGGCCTTAAACTATTCAACAGTGGCAAAGCAAGCTGGTGGCTTCTGGGGCCCTGAATGTGTTTTAAAGGCACCTATTTTTTTTTAATTTTTAAAATACCTTCAACTATGTCATTTCCCCTCAGTTTCCCTGACTGGACAGGCAAATCAGTGGAGCAAAAGCTCAGTTACTTTTCTATGTGTAATTCTATTTATGCCAAATTCCTACTCTACCTATGTTACGCAACTTAAAAATAGTAAAATTAGACACTTGTTGCCTTTTTTAGAGTGATTAGGCATCCTCAGCATTTGTTCTGTTTTGGTTTCAGAATCACAAAGACAGCTGGAGATCAGTTAGATACCAAACAGGATGTAGGCTCTGTGGGATGATTTTTTTCTTTGGCAACTATCACAGTTTGTACAGGTTTTTAGGCATTCTATTATCTCAAATGGCTTAAATAAATATTGAATATATAGAAATCTCTCTGGGGGAGCATGCCCTCAGACCCCCTCAGTTTGGGCTGAGCCCCGAATATTTCAACATGTGACTTTGCCCCTGCTGTCAGTGATAAGTAAATCCTTCCAAACTTTTCTGGGGGCGAAGAGAGCAAATGCTTAGTGTATCTTTTTTGTTAAACTGAGTTCAATGTCCAGTGGACTTAGAGTTTGTACTCATGGATTAGCGCCTGACAGTTAATGACAAAAATATTCTATTGAATTTTAAACTCCACTGGCAGCCAGTGGCGCGAAGCCAACACTGGAGTAATGAGCTTCCTGCGCTTTGTCGTCAGCAGAAGACATGCTTCAGCTTTTTGAAGCAAACCAGCTGCAGTACCAAGACTCAGGCAGCAATATAATAAATCACAATAATGCAGTCTACAAAAGCATGGATTAATTCCTCAGCACGTTCAAAAGATAAAATATGTCTGACCTTAGAAAAATTGTGACACTTAAACGTGACACAGTATGCAGTTTGTTACTGACGTTAAGAGACCCAAGGGACCGCCGGGGATGACGGCTGAAGTTACTGCTTTTAAAGGGCTGTGGCGCTGCCCCTTTTTTAAAGCTAGCAAAGATAATGGTATGATGTAAAACTAGACAACCTAAAGCATCCAGTGGTACCAACCATGTCATGTTAGCCTGTTGGAGGGGGGCATAAATATTGCTCCAAAGTTAGGCTTAATTTTGGCAAGAGGAAAATCTGGCATGTCTATTTTCATAGGGGTCCCTTGACCTTTCGGCTCAAGATATCTGAAAATAAGTCCTACAGGCACCCACTAGTCTCCCCTTTAGTTAAGTCTGCTTTATGCTACTCCTGTGCAGTTTTTGGCAAAAAAAACATGCAGTGTTTTGCATGAGGAATAAATCTTTTCTTTTTGCCTATTCTAAAAATGGTGTATTCAATTTTTTCTGTATACTAGGGTCCCTGAACTGTCTTGGATTTGCATAAATTGCAGAGACTGAGACTCTTGTGGACTCAAAGTGACAAATTTTATTCATGTGTGATGATTTTAGCCCCCCACTGTAGCTATTCCATTGTCGTGAGGCCATTTTTGTATAAAAAATGTCTTATTGTGACCTCTGGGACTATCACAGCCTCATAAACTTTACAGCCACAAACATGACACCTTGGGCATTCAAAGGGTGTTTGGCTTTTATAGCTGTACTGACAATAAGGGGGTTTCGCAGCGGTTTAGAACAGAAGTGCTCACCATTAGAGCTGCAATTTGGAGATCTACAGAAATTTAATTGGAAACTATTTTACTTAGTGAATAATCATCTTAGTAATACTTATATGTAAAAAAGCTAAACATTTGCTCGTTTCATGCTTCTTAATCCTCTTTAATGTTTTTGTCATACATGACAATTAATAGCTGTGGATTTCTGGATTGTTAGTTGGATAAAAGAAGCCATTTGGAGACATCAAATGGGCTCTGGGAAATTAGATAGGGCCAAGTCTTAGTTTTGATTAAACATTTTCTAAAGGCATTTAATCAAAGCTTCGTGTTGGGCTTTGTTATATTCCAAATTCTAAATACCGCCAAAAAGGTTTTCGTCTTTATTGTAAATGCATATCGGTTCCAAATATTGGTTATGGGTCTCATTAAGTATTAATAATTGAAATTACTCTTCAGGTTCCCTGCTTTCGGATGATGTATACCACATCTATGTGGCATATTGTTGACCTGCTACCTCCCCATTAACAGCCCTGTACCCCTTTAAAAAAAAGACTAAAATATGTCTATGGTGGGTCTCTTAGGGTCCCAGAGATTGCGGTTAGGTCTTTTGTGCTCCCTCGGGGCCAATAATGACGTCTTCTGATTTATCCTCACTCAAATTGATCGTTTTCTACACGGCACCGAGCTTTTAGTTAGTGCAAATTCTGCGCTCCCATTGTTCTTTCAGCTCAGAGGGAGGACACACAGAAGTGCAGGTATTGTGACGGCAGGTTCCTCCGTCCCCACACGCTGTTATCAGTCTAATAGTAAATGGGAAATTCCATTCCTCCCTCTGAGCTGAATCAGACTGTAAAACTTTCTCCACGAGAAAGAAAAACTAATTTCAGTCAAATGCAGCACATCTGCCACGCCGGTCCTTCCCGTGTGATAAGAAATTGCTTTCAGATATAGGTGAGCAGCATGTGTACAAGTCCAACACACACACAAAAATAGTAAAAAAGGGGGGGGGGGAGGAGACGGGTAGAGGACGAGGGGGGTTCTCACTGAAGGCTATCATTATTCTCTTTCTCTATGCTCACCTCCAGACGTCGGGCCTCTGAATGCAGCTCCGGATATGAACCTAGATCCTTTTCATTTCCTCTATCGACTGCAAGGTGACCCTCATACCCTCACCCATCCTTTCACACACACACCTGAAATATCTCCTCCACACCAGGAGTAGTTTACCTGCCAGCTTGTTTGTGAGGGGGACTTTGTCCTCCAGCAGAGTGAGAAGGACCCACTTCCTGTGTCAAATTGCCTCTCACATTCCACACTCTCCCTCAATCCGCTTCGTTCGGGCTATTTTTTCCTCTTTCTTGCTCCTTCTCTCTTTCTTCATCTCTCTATGGGGGGCTTTGTCAGCTATCGGTGGCACAAAACACTGATTCATTCCATGAGTTAAACATGATCCTCAAGAACATGGCGCTTTTCCGCCGCACGCACACACACTTTCACACGCACACTTTTTCAAGGAGTGAAGGCTGGCGAGAACAAGTTTTTGGCAGTGAAGATTCACTATTTTTGAGCCCACACACAGACAGATGGACAGTCAGCACTCTCATGAAGGCAGATGGATGCTCACACGCACACATACACACACACACACACTAGCTATCCGTGGGACACAACAGATGTCTGTGGGAAAATCGGTCTCCCATGTAAAATATAGTCGCCCGGATATGATGTCACAACTCCGATAACAGGAAATACCCACTGAGACACGACACCGGGGATCACTCATCAGAGGAAACACACACACAAACACACAAGAGTCGGCTGGTTTCGAGCCAGGACGCATCTAAAGAAAGATCCTGTCAGCAACTGTCACCAGGGGTCGTGTGTGTGAGTGCTCAAGGTCTGGGTTGCGCGAGGTGAGTCTTGCAATTATTAGACTGTTGAAGTGTGTGTTACCGATTCAAGCGCCACCTGCATCCATCTGTGCTCTCCTAACATGGTGTATATTTAAGGGTGTGTGTGCATGTGTATATATGTGTCACACCTGTCTCCATCTGTACACTTAAAGACAGATTAGGTCAGCCGGAGGCCAAGGATCTTTGGCAAAGATTGCAACCGACTGACCCAGTAATAATCTGTGTGTGTGTGTGTGTGTGTGTGTCTGTGTGTGTGTGTGTGTGTGTGTGTGTGTGTGTGCGCGTGTGTAAGTAGTGTTGAAAAGCTCTGCCAAAACCAGTGGAGCATCACAGCAGAAGCGGCACAAAGGAACTCCGAGATGTTGACAATACAAATATTGTGTCCGAGCGGTGAATTAGGTGAGGCAAGGCAATCAACTGCCCCACGGCCACAGAGCTCGAGGGGACCTATACAGCTGCAGGACTACTGCATGGAAATCGATTTTGGTTGATAAAAAGATTTTAGATTTTCGTCGGGTATTTGTGATACAATAGACTATCAACTAAGTTGGGTTCTACATTTTTAGGGGATTCTGTGGCCATGAATTGTTTTAAAATCTAGTTCACAGTGTTACTATTGTGCTCACTTGTTCAGGGTTTCTACAGCTTATGAAAAGTGAGATTCATGACTTTTTAAGACCTTATTTAATGCCACTTGGAATGAAATTTAAGACACATTTTTAAGATTTTTTTTGGTCAAGTTAAAAAGTTACAACATCTACAAAGGCTTTCTTGAGCTGAACACCAAAAGCTTGTAAATGTGTCATTTAACTGGATGTGGTCAATGTATGAGTGCTGTTGTTTCCTCTGCTTAGTGGTAATGTGATAGGCATTTTGTGAATTATTTGAGGAACAGATATTTCCAATTGTTATAAGATCTTACAATGCATGTCATAATAAAAACTATTCATGACATTCTTCTGCTCATGTCTTAGCATTTTTAAGACTTTTATTTTGAAAGATTGATTTAAGACATTTTAATAGCAATTAAGGCCTTATTTTTAGATTGATGAATTAGATGCTTTTGATGACTTTTTAAGGATCCACAGGAGCCGTGCTTTCTACATAGGTCTATAAAGTTGTATTATGGGGTTTTTCAGTAAAGGAGACAGACATATCCTAAATTATCATTCCAGCAAAGGAGCAGTGATTGCAATGGACCTTATGGCAACTTTGAGGCAGGGGCAGATTATCAGATAATGGGCCCCAGGGCACAGATATTCCACTGCAAGCAGATCATGGGTTAATGCAGTCAAAGGTAATTAAGGAACCTTTAAGGGGTGAAGAAGAAGGTGGGTTTTTTTAAATTATTATTATTTTGATTACCAGCATTTGTTTGTAATTTGACTTTCAACAATAAGTATATCTAATATCATAAAAGTGCTTTTGACACTTAAGTTCAGTAAACATAAGATTGTTTGCCCCTTGTTGGTAGTTATTTTGTGTCTTTTGCCTGTATCTCCTTGTGGTCATTTTGAATCTCTTCCTGGTCAATACATGTATACATATTAATTTGATTGACAGTTTACATGTAAGGGTCAAGGGCCCCTCCTTCCACCTTGAGCCCCCCCTCTGGGCCTGTGCCTGCTTGGCCTGTTCAGTAATCCCTCCATGTTAAATCCACATTGCACCATGGGCGTATTTTGTTTCAACCTTGTGGAGAACACATAAAACTCGGGGTTTGGAGGTCCCCTGCCAGAACTTTTTGAGCATCAAACGCTTTATTTCCTGTATTCTGATGAAATTTAGGCACCAATGTGTTTATTTTCTGTATCCATTTATGGCATAAATATGTAAATATCTCTGCTACTTTCACACTATTATTGACAGGGACATGCACATGCTCTAATATTGGGAGGGACGTGCCCCCCCCCCTTTAAATATACACTTGAATGCACTGTGTAGAGGGTGGTAGCTGGGGATCAAAAGGGACCCAACTTCACATTCTGGCCCCAAAGCTTCTGAAAGCTTTATCCAGCCATGAATAAAGGTATAAATGAAGCAAATAAAACAACAAGCAGTATCATAAAGAGTACTATAAACCCGGAACTGAACACCACAGACCGGAGGGAATATTCTAAAGCAGTGATACTCAACTTATGGCCCACAGGCCAAATCTGTCCTCCTGCTGGGTGCCCCAACCATTTTCGACTTCATAACAAAAAACATAGTGATTCACATTTGGAATTGTTTATAAACTTCTAGTATACATAAGGTGGCAGAGCGCATAAAACGGCATCAGCATCATCTGACGCCTAAAATCTTAGAAATGTCCTAAATTTCCAGATACATCCTAAAATCCTTGAAATGTGTTAAAGTGCTAAAATCAAAGAAACTGGCTAAATTCATAAATATGTCCTAAAATCCTAAATTTGTGCTAAATCCAAGAAAATCCGAAAATCCTAGAAACATGATGGGGCCCCTGGACTCCTGTCATTTTACAAAAAGTGTCTCCTAAGAACAGCAAGTTGAGTAGGCTATCCCTGTCATAGGGATGTTGTAAATTTAGGCAGATTTTAAAAGCAGATCTGCATTTCGGTGCTCGCTCCCTTTTCTCTCAATGATTCAATGAGCTTCTCCTCTTCCTCCACCTCCGTCCTCCTCATAGGATAAATCGGGATTATTCGGTAACGGAAGGTGTGGGCGTGCTATGGGGGGCGCGTGAAGCTCGGCGTGGATGGTTCCGGAGAGGAGGTGTGTGAGGAGAGAGGGGGGGGGGCTCGCGCATTCCTAATCAGCTTCCCCTCTCGCGATTCCCGATGACATCATTCCATCTAACAAGCCTCCGTTCGTTCGCGCACCGCATCGCCGTTAACGTTCCCGTTACCCCACCCACTTTTCGCCACAAACACGCACACACTACCGCACGCACACACACACACACACACGCCTCCGGTTATAACGGGAGGATGCCCCCGGTTGGATTCTGGCGTTAGGACGTTAACTGGCTGTTAAGGGAGCGTGCACCTTACAGGTTGGATACCGGACATCCAATCTCTCTCTCTCTCTCTCTCTCACACACACACACACACACACACACACACACACACACACACACACACACACACACACGTCCTATAGCGCGCCTACCCGGTAATAAAGTCATTAAAGCCGCAGTATGACTGGAGCCCCCCAAATTAACGGCGGATGTGTGCTGGTGACACAGACACCACATACCGCACAAAGACCCGTAATCAAGCTCAATTAGAGATTACCCGCTAATTACCGACACACACATGCAGGCACACACACCTCCTGACTCGAGGGGACACAGGCCACAATAAACCCCGACACTGAGACACAAAGGCTGGTGTGTATGTGTGTGTGTGTGTGTGTGTGTGTGTGTGTGAGAGAGAGAGAGAGAGAGAGAGAGAGCGAGAGAGAGAATCGGGGGGTGGGGTGCACGGGAGTCGCCAGCCCCCCTCGCGGGAGTCACGGACGGCCAATAAGGGCTGATAAGTAGGTCGAGTGCAGGATTTCCTACCGATCACCAGCCGTCACTGTCTCATTGATGATAGCGCACGCACACTCATGCACGCACGCACACACACAAAATGCCCTGGCTCCTGTGTGCACAAGAGCTCCCCGGTTAACAAAGGATATGAAGCTCGTGCTTACCGTGGCGGTGTGAGCGAGCAGCGCCGCGAGCGCCAGTAGCCAGGGCAGCTTCATAGTCGGGGTGCGCGGGCACAGCCTCCCGGGGCCGCCGCTGCCTTCACGGGGTTCACGGGGGAGGTGGGGGAGACAAAAGCTGCTGCTGCTGCCGCTGCTGTCGGTGTCTCGGTAGTCTGTCCAACTTCAGAGCGCGCAGCCCGTCCGCGCGACCATCCGTCCTTCTTTTAATCCAAGGTTTCACGCACGGCTGCTGGTCCAGGTAACAGGGAGATTTCCGCGAGGCCTCTTCTCCCTCTTCTCCGTCTGTTTCTCCGAGTTTTGGTGCTCGAGACCTGATAGATTTACTACCGGGAGACGCCAGACCTCGTCTCTCTCTCTCTCTCTCTCTCTCTCTCTCTGAACACACACACAGCCTCTCTCTACCCTCCTCTCTCTGTCTGAACACACACTCAGGCTCTCTCTCTCTCCTCCCCCTCTCCGTTGAGGGCAGGATGTTCCGTATGGCGACGCTGCTTGGCCTGGGAGTCTGGCAGAAGGAGGGGTGTGTGTGTGTGTGTGTGTGTGTGTGTGTGTGTGTGAGAGAGAGAGGGTAGGCTATACATGTGTGTGTATGTTAAACGACGCTGAAGTTGGCTTCAGATTCAAAGCTTTACTTAGCAGCCTGGGTTTTGATCTGGACCTGGTTCAACGTGGTCCCCATGTGGAAAAACAGTCAAAAGTCCTTTTTTTTTTTTTTTTTTAACATTTCACAAATACAATAAAGGTTTCATAAATCTGAAACTGTAGCTTATTTTAGATGCACTCTATTTTGAGCTTTATTTTTTATTAATGTTATCTCAATGGGTTTTTTTTTTTGCTATCTTATGGTAGGCATTCTATCTTTATCTTACTTTAACTAGTATTATCAAGAGGGTTTATCCATATGAATAAGCATTGTATGTATTCTGATTTTATCTTATTTCTACATGCAGGTTTTATTATGTCTTTGTGTCTTTTCATGTGAAGCACTTGGTGCGTGTTATTTCTTTGTTGTGAAGCACACTGGGCTGCATTTGTTGTATAAATGGTGATATACAAATAAACCTTTTCAATATTATTATTATTATTACTATTATAATCAAAATATCTTTAGCCTCTCTGGAATAATCTAGTCCAGTGGTTCCCAACTGGTCCAGCCACAGGGTCCAAATTTCTCCTTAGCCATTAGTTCAGGGTCCACACATTAGATAAAATGTAAAACAAAATGTAAACAACATGCTGGCTTAGAACACAAAGAAATAAAACGTAGTTGACACATTTATGAGTCACTTGTGGTCCACTCAGAATGGACCCACTACCCACCTTTGACCCACCAGTCAGGAACCACTGATTGAGTCCACATCTAACAAGTCTAGATTTGAAAGGGACCTGTTCCAATGAGGTCTTCATATGAAACAAACAGTAAAATATCCTCATTTTGCATTGTCACAAATACAATAAAAGTTTCACAAATCTCAAACTGTATTTCAAAGAGTATTTAGCCTCTCTGGGATAATAAAGGTCAGATTTGGCAAGTTTAAGTATAGTGGTTTTTCATCTGGACCTGGTTTGATGTGGTCTTCATGTGAAAAACACAGTGTATGTCCTTTTTTTCATTTTCACAAATAGAATTAAGGTTTCACAAATCTGAAACTGTATTTCAAAGAATCTTTAGCCACTATGCGATAATCTAGTCCAGGTTTGATCCTTCTGAGTAAAGTGGAATAATGGAATACACAGTGAAATGTCCCTTTTTAGGTTTCACAAAACTGAAACTGCATTTTAAGGAATATTTAGCCACTCTGGGATAATCTACTCCAGATCTGACCTGTCTAAGCATATTGTTTTCTCATATGGACCTGGTTTAATGTGAAAAACGCAGTGAAATGTCCATTTTATTTGCATTTTCACAAATAGAATGAAGGTTTGTACAAACGTGACCGCGGGTTTCAGACAGCACTGAGGCTTCACCTTTAATGTCTACATGCAAAAAGTCAAAAAATTGGTCGCTCATTAACGTTACCCTTACCTTAACTTTCCCCTTAACTGCCAACGTGAAGCTACGAATCGTAAGCCAACTTCAGCGTCGTGTGTGTTAACATTAGGGGAGGGGGTCTCCGCGAGCAAGGGCGAGGATGCCCCCTGCAGCTCGTTTAGGCACCCGCAGCCATTTAAACACACATGCAGGAGGCATGGCACGCAGCGTACCGCGAGGCATTCATGGCTGCTCCCAGGTTGTGTCTTTTGTTTGGAGCTCAGGTGGTTCCGGTTGGCTGCGCGCCATAATCACACACCTTTACAGGTCAGCTGCGGTGCTGCGCTGTGATTGGCTGAGTCACGGTCAAACTGCTTTTGCAAAAGACATGAAAAAAAAAACTCCCCGATGAGCTCACACCTGTGCCTACGTAACATTAATTAATATTTATGCACCACTCGCGCTGTAGCCTACTTGTGTCGCCTAGCAACCCTGCAGTTTAGTGAGACGGAAACATGTCATTAAATCAATGTTTAAATGCATATTCTGTGATGGAAAAAAAGCAACACCGATCAAACCTGCTAATAACTGAAACTGGTTGACACAGGGGAGATCGGGGATGATTGTAACATTTTTGTGTGGAGCTCTTTTAAGCCAGTGCGTTCAAAATGTGACACTAACTAATTACATGTATTTGTTAAAATGTATCTCCACTTACAATGTTTAAACCAGACACTCCAAGCTCCACTATAACAGATATTGTAGCAAATTTCAATAATTTTATACAGATTTTTCACCATTTATTCTCTAAGAAACAAAAGCCCCTGGTCTTGTGGATAAAGCTTATTTAGTTTTGTTTTCAAACTCTGTGACATGTTGTTGAAAGCCCCGGGAAAAAAAGCTTGAATTTGACCTTTAATAGCCTAACTTTTTTCTTTCTGCAAAATAACTAGTGGAAGTGTTTTCTGGTAACATTAGAGATACAGAACACCAGTGAAACAGGCACGTTAACCCATTACGCGCCTCTTTGGAGTCCAAGTTTGTAACACAAATGTATTTATAAATATGCAAAATGTAATTTTTTTTCTTCTTCAAATCTTTTTTTATTGATTTTACACTAGAATTGTTGGCACTGAGCAGAGGCATATCCGAGATGGCAGATTTAACTGTTTTTTTACAAGGCGCAGAGCAAGAAGAACATGAACAAAACCAATTCTATTAACACGCACCCTAATCTCCCGTATCCACATACCCCACCCACCCTTATTCCAAATCCCTCCTGTGATTACAGACTGAAACAAATTAAATTGCAAAACAAATAAATAAAAAATAAAGAAAATAAGTATTAAATAAAATAAAAGTAAATTACAAAGTGTGTGTGTGTGTGTGTGTGTATAAAAAAATAATTAAAAATAAAGATTAAAGAAATATTTTTTAAAAAGGGGGAGGGAGGATTTTGGAACTTTTCCATGACCTTTCAAGGACCCTAATAATAGTAAAAAATAAATAAATCTTGCTCTTCTTACCCAGTGTTTTTCAAACATATCAGATATAAACTTTATTCAAATATAATTTCAGATATCTGGCATACAGGTAGGGAGAAAATAAGAAAACATACATGCTGGTAAACAAAATATCACACACGGACGCATATTAGAGTTATATTACATTGACAGCTTCAGAAAATAAATTTGCTGTTATATTAGGTGGAAGGTTATCCATAGATGATTACTGTAACAATTACACACAACAAAATCACAAGTTAAATTAAGTCAATCTTTCCAAGTTTTAGAAACTTTAGTAAACCAAGTATACTCTGCCATATATTTGTATTCTACTAGTCAATCATATTTTTATATTCTTAAACAGAATTCGCAGATCGTCTAACTTCATCATTAGCAAAATCCTCTGTGATGATCAAGTTAAGTTAGACTAACCTTTTTACTGAGGTTGCCAAAACTTAGAAAGAACAAAGTAATTCCACTTGTCATTTTTAAGTGACAACAACTTCATAAAATTAAGTGAATACAGCTAAATTTTAAATAATCTTAACAAGTATATATAACGTAAACATGATTCAAGACTAATAGTTTAATTTACTTTCCTTTTTTAAGACATCGGTTTCCAAGATTATTTTAAGTAAGATCAATTTATCAGTGCAGGGTTGCTATTCGCCCATTAAAACAACAGCCCATAGGCCAGTGATTGTTAAATGGGGGCCCTGGGGTCACATAAGGCCCCCTAAAGCTATCCGATCACTCATGTGAAGAGTATATACGTAGACCTAACCAGCCTGAGCTTAGAGAACCTTTCAGGTGGTTTAAAATCACTGCAGGTAATGCAGCCTCACTCCCTCAGGGTTTATTATGATCCGCTTTAAGAAATTTACAAAGCCGTGGGATTACTGCCACCAACATCACACCCAGCCTGACTTGTTTGTCAAAGTAACATCCTGCCTGTTTCCACTTATACTACAAACAAAAGCTGAACAAGTAAGGGCAGGATTATTTTGTCCTCACATCTCCTTAGAAGACACAGTTGAAAGACTGCAAAAGGGATGGTGTGTGTCCCTGCCCCACTCTGCCGTGTAGTCTGATAATCTGTTTTGCGAACACGTAACGTCTAAAGTCTAATTATTATACTGCAACTCTAAATGCTGTTTGCCGTGCTAAGATGCCAGCCTTATTAATCAGTCACATTTCTGAAGAAACTGGAGCAGGCTCCCGGCACCCTCTCTGACTCATGCTGTGTGTAGTCGGTCTTATCACTGCGGACATGTTCATTCAGATGACTGGAACAGAAAGTATGGCACAGATTCTGATTCCTTTTTTTATATCACATTTACACAGACAACAAGACTGCCGTTATCTGGCAGTTAAGGGAGTGTGCACCTTACAGGCTGGAGATTGAACCTCCAGTCCTCTCTCTCTCTCTCTCACTCACACACACACACACAAACACACACACAGAGCCTACAGCGTGACAACCTGGTAATAAGTTGTTAAAGACGCAATACGCCCCACCAGATTGACGGTAGGATGTGAGCTGATGACAGAAAAACATCAGTCTGTCGGCTCCGTCCCTTCACCCTGTGTAACTGTATCGAGTGGAGGAATGTTAGTATGCATATGCTTTTTTCCCTTTTAATTATTTGATTTATGAAAGGAATTTAAATTTCTCTGCATTGAATAGTTACTTTCAAAACCTTAGCACATTTTTCTGATGTTGCTTGCATACTTCCACATAGAAAATTCAATGCAAAACTTTTACAAGTAAAAGTGTTTTTATAGTATTAGTAATCTTATTTAAGTAAAAGTCCATAATACTTGCTTCACCACTGATACCCCTTTTCTACCAAAAATTAATGCATGCACGCAGTTTTTTTTTTTAAACAGGACATCACGCAAGGCTAAGACTCATTTCCCATTAGCAGCAGAGCAGAACTGTGTACACTGCTCTACTCTACTCTACTGTCTACTTTCTGTGTATGTTGTTTTTTTGGTGGGTCACATTCAGCGTCGCAGTCAGGCCAGAAAACATGGTTGGTAAATAATGGAAAGCAACTTGTAGGCCAGTGAAAATAGCACCATGGTTATGTAGTTTTTTTACTTTTTCAGTCTCTTTCAAACTCAGTGCTAACTAATTTTGATTGATGTTTTAGTGCTGCTTGGGCAGAAATGGACAGTATTTTGTGGCAGCGCCATCACAGCAATTCATCGGTAAGGCGGGTAAAATTAGCATTTTTCACCCATGTGTTAGGTTTCCATCACTGCCAATCAGAGCAGGAGCCGATACCTGACTATTGCATTGTCATCTGATGCGGGTGTGAATGCTGACTGTAACTTTTCCTATTACATACGCCAGATATTAACGGGTGTTAGTGGGGTTTTTTTGCAGTGTGATAACACCGAATGAAGCACACTTGAGACGGTTAAATTTTCAAAGTTTTTTTGTTCAGTTTGGTTTCAAAATAAAGATCACACAATTGTTTAGAGACAATCTACAACAGGAGTTACAAAAAATAGTTGCCCAGGCAATAAGCATACACAGGTTCTGTTAACTATACACATATGGTTACAGGTGTGCTCGTAGTAAATATACACAAGGCTGCTCCAAATGTACACCGCGCTGTGGCGGGCTGCCTCTCTCACCCAAAAGGACATGGACAGTATGATACAGCACTTACAGCACTAGAGAAATGCCAAAAAACACAAGAATCTCCTCTGTACAATCCATGGGTTTACCCCTTTGAAAACAGTCATGGGTAATTGAGGGGTTTGGGGTTAAATGAGTAAAAGTTATTTCTCCCACCCGGCCAGCATACACATGACACATTTCATGGGGTAAAGCATTCCTATAAAAAGATCTTAAAAAAAGGTCAAAAACAAAAAACCTTCAACATAAACCAGAAGACACCACTAAGTCTAACAAAACGTGTCCAATTGGGAGTCAGTGGGAGATCGACGTCTTAAGTTAAGCAGTGACAAGATAAAGATAAAACCAAGCGTGGCGAATCTTTGTACAAGTACTACGCTGTATAGAAAGGGCTTTTCAAAACAAAAATTTGATATTACAATTTACAATATACAACAACTCATATGTCACAACCAAGGAGGTGAGAATATACACTGAAATGCACAGGGTTTTTTTTCTAAGATTTTTTTTTTTCCAGAGTGAGCTTTTTTCTTTTTTTCTTATCATACCAAAAAGGGTGGTAAAGCACTTTTACATTACAAGGGTTTACAAATGTACAATTATACAGTCAGAAGTATGTGGTCACTACTAGGATACATTATAGATACAGATTCAACATCAAAAACCAGAAAAACTACAAAGTTTTATATATATATTTATATATATATGCAAAGGTCTACACCAAGTATACACGTTATATTTATAGAAGCAAGACCAGAAAACGAATCTCCCATGCTAAATGATCTGTCTGCTGGTTAGCTGATGGCGTGTGTGTTTGTGTGTTTGTTGTGTGTGTGTGTGTGTGTGTGTGCATGTATTCGTCTATGATTCTGT
Organism: Plectropomus leopardus; assembly: GCF_026936395.1. Lineage (NCBI taxonomy): Eukaryota > Metazoa > Chordata > Actinopteri > Perciformes > Serranidae > Plectropomus > Plectropomus leopardus. The sequence continues at coordinate 13,051,987 of NC_142192.1, read as the reverse complement.
GACGTCTGACAAATTAAATACTCGTTCCATCTCATAGTGGTAAATAGCTAGGGAGGGGGGAGGAGGGGACACAAGGATTGTGTGTGCAGCAGTAGCAAAAAGTGAAATGATTTTTGAGTTTATCAGAAAAGAAGAAACGAAAGAAAAAAAAGAGGGAGTGGAGTGATGAGCAGACCAGGTCTCACCTCCCTCTCCACTCCCTGCCCTCCCTCCCTCCCCCAGTTCAGTGGGCCTGGGATCGGGTGGGGGAGGGGGAACAAAATCTGACAAAAAACTAAGGCTGCCTGTAGCAACAGGCTCCTCCCGAAGGGTTGTCATGGAAACAAGGGTACGAGGGGTGCTCGACGTCTTCTGTGAGCATGATTTGGAGGGGGAAAGTGGGCATGACGCCCTCTGAAGGGTCAGACAGGGAAGGGAGGGTGGGGCTGGCAGACATGACAGCTTGAAGGAGGGTGAGGTGAAGGGAGGGAGGGGGGAGGGAGGTGGTAGACATGATTTCAGGCTGGAGGGGAGGGGGAGACAGTTTACATGATGCCATTGGGAGGGCCGCAGAGAGGACCCAGGTCAACGCCGTTCTTCATGTAGTACTTCTCCAGCTTGGCCAGGATGTGTTTTCCATACGTGTACTTCCTTAGAGTGGAAATGTGAGGCCGGATCTGTACACAGACGAAAAAACACACACACACGATATGAGAAATGTGCACTGTGCACTTTCAACTGGGGCTGCACAATTAACTGAACACCAAACACAATTTTGTTTTCCCACGATAAAATGACCACAAATCGACTGAGAAACTGGCATTTAAACTGTATGCGCCGCTCACTGAAAGCTTAAAATTACCAGCACCCTCCACTTTTGGAGAGCTGTCATGCTGCTATTCACGTACTGCAGCAGCAGCCTGTGAAGAACTTTACTGAATGTAAATGTGAATGAAAATCATCCGTCGTCATCATTTGTTGTTTGGACATTGGAGAGAACAATTTCTATGCAAAGAGTGCAAAAGATGAGTCGACACTGGCAAAGCAACACAAGAAACTTTAAAACCATCTGAAAACATAACAAAAAAAACCTAGTGAAGCACGTCACAGTACCATGACCACTGTATACAAATGTATGTGGCAGATAAGTATCCATGGAAGACGCACTGAATTCCAGTGAAGAACCTTGTTTTAATAATGATAATAATAATAATAATAATATTAACAATAAATTTTATTTATAAAGTGCTTTTCAAGGTACTCAAAAATACATAGTCTATTTTAGACTTTTTTTTAACGAAAAAAGATCATAAAATAGACTACACTAAAATGCAGACAAAATTAAAATTCACGACATTAAGTCTTATTCTGATGCAATGATTTGTACATTATCAGAAATGTAGCACATCATAGAAGTGAAAGTAGCGCTTTGCTATTTAAATATTAAGTAGCAATGAAATAATTTCTCCCCAAAAACAGTGAAAAATCATAAGAATTACTCATGATCTCAATATTGATCAAATAACCTTGATTATGATTTTGGCTATAATCGTGCAGCCCTACTTTCAAACTCAGCCTTTTTGGTTTGGTTACCCCTTCATTTGTGCAGCCGTTTTTGCAAGAGCACAACAACAGAGCACATAACACCCATTTATCTGGAAATCAATGTTTACTTGTGCTTATGTCAGCTTCTGTGTCGTTGCCTGGGGAACCACTGACACCAGTGACCTGAATAAGATTTATTGATGGGCAGGTAAGTAAAGGGTAGGGCTGATGGTTGACAAGACACATGCTCTGTTTTTAATCCCCTTAAGGTTTTTTTTTTTTTTAAGTCAAGAGGTTGATACTGTATTTAGTGCTGAAACAAGTCAAAGAACTCTAATCAAAGATAATTGTGATAATTGTTTGTGGTTTTCAAATCTGGTCTACTACATGTTGAAAATACAAATGTGTGTAATGTAATGTACCAACCACATTAATTTCATGACATTTTTATGCTTTTTGCCTCATCACACGTCGAGCTAATCTGTATCTTGTCCCTGTCTCTCTGTCTGCTTGTGTGTGTGTGTTTCTGCTTTTCTCTCTTGCTCTGTGTAGATGCAACTGACAAATGTGTGGAAGAAGTAGGCTGACGCAATCTACAAAGAACAGTCACAAACAGCAGTGATGCTCGGCTGTTTCTAATAAATTTAGTGAATGAGCAGATTTTGAAATATCATCATTTGGGGGGTGCAAACTGTTGGGAACTGGACTCCAAGAGGACAGTAGGGGGAAATGCAGGAACATCAAAAAGTCTGGAAAGCTTTGGATATTTTATCATTCATCATATTTAGATCATTTATGTCAATCATATCCTTTATAACAGATTATCAGTGTCTTTCTTGCCAGATTCGCTTGCAGCTCAAAGAGAAAAAAAGACCATCAAAACTATCACTGCAGATCTCAAGCTGGTGAACCTCATTCCTGACGCCAACCAGGGAGGGGGGCCCTGAGGGAAGCATGTTTTTATTTATATTACTGTTTATTTTTAGGGCTGTTTGCCTTAATTATCGTACAGTTGGAAAGACACAGAAAAGTGGGGAGACAGAGGAGGGGATGACACTCGGCAAAGGACCACCGGTTGGAATTGAGCCTGGGCTGCTGCAAAGACCTCAGCCTACGCTGGGCACACACACTACCAGGTGAGCCGGAGGTGGCATCATTTTAACAGGACAGAAACACTGTACTACCAGGGAACAGAATTGGACACACCACCAGCACTTCAAGGCGCTTCTGAATTGGCCGCGGTAGGAGAACGAAACCAATGCATGAGGGAAAGAGCGAGAGGAGATTGTCCTCTACTTAATTCATCGTGGACGGCGTTGTTCAATCAGATGAATTTAAAAAGGAAAAAACAAGCTTAAATGGGTCGGCCATTAAAATACCGGGACATTCTTCTTTCCACCTACCTTGTGCATTACGATCTTGCGCTGGGTGGGCTCGGCCACGTCGATCATCTTCTGCACCACGTAGTTGGCGTACTGGTCCTTCATCATGGTGTATAAGGCACTGTGGGGGCCCTCAGTCAGGCTGCACACCTCGTCTATCAGCACTGCCCGTTCTGCCCGTGACGCGTGGGTCACACACTTCTCCACCACATTACTAGACAAGGAAAGGGAGTGGTGAGTGTGAGGTACATTTTTTTTAAAAAAAAAAAAGAGAAAGAAACAAGCCTGGCTGCAATTGTAGAGAAACGAAAGACAAACCGGCTTTAGAGAAGGAGGGAAGATAAGACCGAAACCTTGTGTTTGTGTGTTTACCTGGCAAACTTGTGCTGGCTGAGCCCCAGTACGTTGCCTCTGATCTCAGCCACTATCTTGCTCTTATCCTCAGCTCGGCCGTGCTCCAAAACGTGCTGGATAACATAGTTTCCGTACTGGTCCTAAATAAAACAAACCACAGAGACACATTAAGTAAAACGTGAGGACACCAGCTGGTGCTTCTGACGTCACATCAAACACGCAGCCCGCTTCAAAACCCTGGATTGAGAGAGATGCTTTATTTAAGCACACTTACAGTGTCACTATCCGGGGGAAAAAAACAAAAAACAACCATAACTGGTGGAAAGAGAAAGACAGCAGCGAGCGCTGGTTTGTGTGTGTCATTACCTGCACCAGCTGCTCTGTGTGTTGATGGAGCTCCTCCAGTATAGGCAGCGTCTGTTCAGGAAGGCAGTGTTCGAGAATGCGCTGGATGACTCGGCAGCCATAAGGGTGAGTGGAGAGGGCGAAGACCTGAGAGATGCACATAATTACACATGTTTACTTATTCAACACATACACCAAGTGCTCCTGGAGCTCAGTGAGTTGAACACGACAGTAATTTACCCTTGTTCAAACTGTTTTCCACTTAAAAATGCACAGAGAGTCTGTTGGATTACAGCACCAAGTGATCACAGCATACTTTCACACACCCTGCCCACCCCTGCAGGGAAGGTGAAGGCGAATTCCTGACGTGCTCTCAGCTACACAAACAAATCACAGTCGTGTAGAAAACATGCCGTTACGCAACATGCAAATGTGAAATGAAATGTGAAACACTCGCACATCACTGAGATTTCTGAGTGACTCCTCAAAACTGAAACCTTTCATTAGTATCGAACAAAAAGCAGCATGCATGGACGCACAAAATCTCTTTTAACACTTTATGCTAATGTAACATTTAGCTGGTGGATAGAAGATGGCTGTTGCCACTGGGCTGAGGTTTCTGTTGCCATGGCAACGTACCCTGTCCCCGGAAAAGGACTCAGTTCGTGTGCCTATGTACTTTGGCGGTGACAATATGCTTGCTGCCTCAAGGCAACGACAGTGAGAGTGGAGAGTGTGTGTGCTCAAGTGAACGTATGCGTGTTGATGTCAGCCAAGCACCGGCAGGCTTCGGTGATTGAATGTGGAAATATTTTGAGAGTGTGCGCTCGCAGAGGGGACCCACCTGTCCCTTAAAGGCGTCAATGATGAAGTGCAGCGCGTGAGGCTGGACACACTCGATACACTTCTGCACCACGTGGTTACCGTTCTGGTCCTTCACGCACTTTAGCACATGGCCGTCCAGCTCCCGCACCATCTCGCTCTGCAGGGAGGAGGACAGAGGCAGAGGAGGGAGAGCAGAGCAAGAGGGACATGTAATTGTTTGTGAGAAATCAAATACTGCCTGAGAGCATTTTCCAAACTCTCCTTCATTTTTCACAGTGGCTTACAGCCCAACAAATAACACTGGGCTTTGAACAGTTGCCCTGGAGAAATCTATTGAGGTCCATTAAGGAGAGATGGATACCTCTCTCTCTGACTCTTTCTCACTCACTCACTCACACCGACACCTTTCCCCGAAACTGCTGAATTTAAGCACAATAATTTCCTGTAGATATTCAGCTACATTTATCTTAACACCTGCAGTTCAACATTTGCATATAAACTGTGGTATCATTAGCCTCATTCATCGTTGATGACAGAGTGCCTGCAAGGAACCTGCTGCTGCACCAGGCAGCTCCAACATAAAACCCACAATGCAGATGAAAAATGCCATTTCAGCTTGAGAAGCGCACCTCTTTATCGATGCAGTATTTTGCTATGTAAACAGAAATTAGTGATCTGTGAGCAATGAACCCTCATTCAGGACTGAATTACGAGCACATGGATTGCAGATATGCTTTTAAATTGGGACACTTCAAAGGATATTGAGCTTTTTTTCCCCCTGAAGTAACAAGCCAACATCACAGCAGGGTTATGGCAGGAAAGGTTTAATTAAGGTTGTTTTAGTACAAAGGTACCGTCTGTCTCCATTGTTTATTCTTTCACATGGTGCATAGAGAACCGGTGTACTTACAATGACCTGCTGATCAGAGGGGATGAACTCCAGAGCTTTCTGAATGACCCTGCAGCCGTACATCTGCAGCGCCAGAGACAGCACATGACCTCGGATCCTCTCTGCCAGAGCCAACTTCTGGTCCAGGCTGCCGAACTAAAATAAACACACGCACACACACACACACAAAAAAATAAGCCTGTAAATCCTTTAATCCATTTGATAATACATGACACAATAGCACCTACATTACACCACCACACAGGACCGAAAGCACATAAATATCAGATGCAGTGCAGAATCATGAGGGCTGGGACGATATGCTGACCTCCCAGTTCAATACTATCATAATACTGGGGTGCAGATTCCATATGCAATGCGATCACCTAAGTATTGCTTTTTTTTTTTTTTTTAAAAAACAAAAAATCAACTATAAGCCATGAGGAAAAATTGAATCATATACTTCTAGAAACTGTATTATCATATGTTTCCGAACAACAATGCACATCTCATGTCAGTCTTTTGGCCTTTTTTTTTAGCAGCATCATATACTGCATAGAAAATGGTAAATCATTTACGGTCTTGCCTTAACAATTTTATTCCAGTGAGAACTTTGACAACTTGCTTTGTAAAAGGTGCTATATTCAATACGCTTTCGCTCCTAACTTAACTGCATATTACATGGACAATAGAATGAATTATAATCATACACATTTTGCAGTGAACCTTCTGTGCTACATGTAGCTGTCCCTGCAGTGTCTCCCATACACTGATTTATTTGTGGCAGCTGCCACAAATCAATATTGACTGTGGCTTATTGATTTTTATTTTTTTTTTTATTTTGTTTTTAAAATGATTAAAATCTTATTCTATTGTAAAGCTGCATGCCTTGAATTGATCTGCCGAGCCTGTTGCTCTCTCTGTCTATTGATCTGTCTATCAGAGCTCAACTGGGAGAAGAATCAGCTCACTCTTGCACCCCATGCTCCCTCCACCTCACTACTTTCCACTATGAGACTAATTATGAGGAGAGTGGGAGGATGCTTCGGAGAAGGACCTACAGTATTGAATTCAGCTGGCGCAAACCTCAAATCTAGCTGGCACAAACCTTGGCGCCAGTGTTCATAGAGGGCTGGATTTAATCTGTGTAACAGCAGCATCCATGAAGTCAATTATTGTGCTATCCTCAGCACGTTTCTAAGTTTTCTGATGGAACTTGCATTTGTGAACTCCCTCTGCCTCACTGTCTGCAAGAAGACGATTCTCTGGGAGGAGAGTGCACTGAAGCACCTGAGACAGACCTTCAGTAGAGGCTGAAGCAACTTGAATTCAGCCGGCACAAACTCAGGGGGAATCGCAGAGGGTTGGATCTAATCTGTGCAACGGCAGCGACTGAGAGGCTTTTGATCTGTCGGGGGAGTTTACCCTTGGTGGGCTGAATCTGAGTTGCAATGCAAGTAGCTGCATTTGACTTACATCTTAAGGCATTCAAAAATTGATTAAAAACCATTTAAAAGATCGCAATATTAATTTGATTATTTTCTCTGGCTCTCAGAATAACTGACTGAGATGTCCCAGTTGCACCTTGATAATGGCCCTACTGTTCATACACACCTCAAAGAACTTCTGAATGACGTAATTCCCAAAGACATCCACCATGAGCTGGTAGGCCGCCTGCAGTATCTCACTGAAGACAAGCTGGCGCTCCGCTGAACTGGCTCGCTCCAATTTCAACTGGATAAACCTGTTGGAGACAGAGAGGATAAGCATTATATTAACTACAGGTAGCTCTTGTTTTGATGTTCTTCAATTTTGTTTCTGTGGCTTTTGCAATGTACAAAAGCCTCATGAGAAATTACATAGCCTGTTCTCCTAAAACCTACTTAGTATATAAAGTGGATTCACAAAGTCTGGATGAACTTGAAGACAAGGACAAATAAACACATCAGACAGCGACAGAGCAATAAAGTGAAACAGATGTACAAAGAGAGAGAGAGAGAGATACTCCTATATCTTTAACCTGAGGGAACAGAAAGACAAAAGGAGATGAAATTCAGAGCGGAGAAAAGACGAGGAGAAGAACGACGCAGCCTGCGAGTTGAAGTGATGGATGCCAGGTAGAGAGCAGAGATAAAAAGGACCGTGATGTTGAAGAGACGGAGGAAAGAAGACGTCTGGAATGTGCAGACTGGACGTCATGGTGTATTAATAGATCATTTTGGTTTAAAAGTTCATCTGCTACACGGCTGGTTCAACCCAGAATTTAGGACCCCCCGCCCATTTCTGAGTGTATCACATAAAGAGGTAGACATGTTAACATGTCAATGATACTGTCTGTTCTGTTAATCAAGCAAATATTGAAGGATAGGGGTGTAATGGTATATAAAAAAGATGGTTCGATGTGAGTTCAGTGCAGTGGAAACAAACGCAAATGCGTAAGGATATGTTTCTTTTTGTTTTGAAGTGTCAAACAGTACGTGTACATGCACAGTTAAGTCGAGTTATAGCTCGATTAGATTAGATTATTCATTTAATTGGACTACTGTCCCAGTATTCAAGCACCAGGGAAGAGACTGTTTGACGGAAATATGTCCGACTCCACCACACGAGGTGGTGTCGTGTCCCCTTTTAACGAGTTGCTATTGGACCCTCTTTGGGTTGACCTATGACATCACAAACCAAACTAGTCTGCAAGCGGCAAACGGGTTGCATGTCCAACACTGAAAACACAGATAACTTTTGGCGCTATACATTTCATTCTCCATTTCATTTTTTACCTTTGTCGTCGTCTTTTTCTTTTCCTGTCTTTCTTCTACGAATTTACACTGTTCAACTTCCAGGTCAAAGCCCAGCCCAGGGACCGTGGAGCATGCGCAGAACGCCTACTTTAGCTCCAGTTGAGGTGTATACGCACGAAAGAGTAAATTGACCCCCAACTGCATGATCTAGGTGTTTAAGTCTGACTCGAGGGATTCGACTTGATAAGATTTCAGTCAGACTGACGAGTTCACATGTATTTTAAAAGTCCAGTTTTAGTCAGGAGAACACAACATTTTTTTCTAGCATGTAAACTTACTCAAAGACAGAGGTAACATTTTGTGCACAGGTAACTTTGGTAAACTATTTTCATTATAAACGTAATGCCGAACTTGCCACATAAAGATGACACCTTCGAATGTTGGATGCGTCTCCATTTGCATCCCTTAACGCTGCCATTCTGTTCTTGATGCACACATCTCTCTCTCCAGCACAGCTGCAGTTTGCTGGGAACCCAGAGGAGGGTCTTCCAGATCCAGCATTTAATTTGCACTCGCTATAGTGCGACTGACCTGCACTCCAATCAACTTGTTTTGCTAACCTCAGCACATTTTTAAACAGTGTACGGCTAAAATTTAGCAAGCGGAACTCGTTCAACATTATGTTCATCAATCTACATATTGCGTATCCTGCATGCACCAAAACATGACCCCCGTACTGTGAGGATTTGTACAAATAAATGAACTGTTAAGGCCCTACTTGAGAATTTACAGCCTAAAAAGGCAAAATAACACACACTACACTGTCTGTGAAAAGAGGCAGCGTCTGAAATGTCTGTCACTTTTTCTGCATTAAATTAGTATTTCTATTCAGAGACTCCGAGGTACATTTTCAAGGATGAAACTTTTTTTTCCACCACCTTCTATTTCAAGAGAATTGTGTAAATTCATATATGAAGCAAAGATGCTACTAGGAACCAGAATTAACTTATTAATGATAACTGGATAAATTGTTCAAGCATGTTACTGCAAAAGGACAAACAAGTTTAAAACATTTGTCTGCCGCATTTCACAACATTAATCGTTCTGTTCTCTTCCCAATTGCATTCATGTACTTTTTCTAAGGACCAAGTTAAAAAATGTCTGATTTCCAAGGTTTCCAGGACTTAAATTTCTAGGATTCAAATTTAACTACTTCAAGCACCTTGTATAATCCCTTCAGAACGTATGAACCAGAATGTAACAGCACGGTCACAAACATATATAGTCTGGGGGCTAGTACTCTGAAATATAAGCAAATTCACAGTCACAGTTTCACAGTCTGTGTTGAACATAAAAAGAAACATGAGCTTTGATCCAGGACTCAACTGTGAACTTGACCGGGTTGTTTTCCAAAACTGCCTTAAGGCCCCGAAAACACTTTGAGATGTTGGGCTGACCCAGACGAACGTTGACACATTGTGAGAGAAATGCAAGTGTGATGTGAGTGAAATCTTTATTTCTCGAGCGAAAACAGTGGTCCTAGATCACACTGAGACACATTCACTGATGTCCAGTGCAAAAATTTGGTGATCAAAGACAGCCTGCATCACAATGTTGACATTCTCAGAAATTTAAAAGGGTCCTCCACCAGTTTTAGACTTGAACATCAGTTTCTTGGCTATAGTTAGTCTAACTAGGCATGTAAAAACAGCTTTATAATGTCTTCTGTGGCTGTGGAGGAAGTCAGTTAGATAATAATTAAAGGTAATTATTAAAGTGAAACTTCTTGCTTAAGATCTGGGTGTACAAATATTAACGGGATCCCTGCCATGTCAAACTTAAACTCAAAAGTCTGACACAGGTTAAAACTAAGACTTTTATTGAACGTTCTTGGCTCTGTGTGACCTAATCCATGTGACCTACATGATCACGGTTATCTCACAGTAAGCAGGGGCTTTAGCCATCAAATTTTGGTGGTTGGTTGACCTACATCAATTTTTCCATCTGAGATAAAAAGCTTGGTAATCAAAGTGGGATTGTAGGGCACTGATGTTTTGTTGTTGCCTTGTGTTTTTCAAGATTGAACTGGTATTTGCGTGTGTATACTGCGTGTGTGTACCGTGTGTGTGTACCACGTGTGTGTGTACCACGTGTGTGTGTACCACGTGTGTGTGTGTACCTGCTGCCGTGCTGGTCCTGGCTGAACTCCATGATGTGGCCAGCAATGTCTCTGAGCTGCAGGTTGGGATAGCGGTTGTTCCTGAAGTCCTCCAGCAGGCGGCTCCGCCCTGATGGCATCACATCAGACATGCCATAGCGTAACCGTGACGACGGGAACAGCTGACTGCTAGGTGAGAAGAGGGAGGAGCCTGAGCTGGCGGCGCTTCGATACTTGGCCTCTGCTCCTGGAGCTGCAGAGATGAAACGCCCGCTGCCGTTGGTCAGCCCTCCTGTCGGGTCAGAGATGATACAGAAGTGATTGTAAGTACAGGTTCCCACACATTTTAATGGACAAAATATCAAAACTTCTCCTAAATTTTTCTCCTAAACTCTCAATAAAAAATTCCATGACTATTCACAAGGTATAAACCTAACAGAACTGTATAGTTCACTTGAATTAAAATGTTACTTTTATTATTATAGGTCTTCTATAAACACAAAGCAGTAGAGATCCCAGAGTGGGGAAGTGACAGCCAAAAAAAAGAAAAAAAAAGAAAAAAGAAAAAAGCTCCGTACCTTCAAACTACCATACTATACTTGCAGAGCTGGGGAAACTACATCAAAGTGTGTACTGACGCTCTGACAACTGAAAGCCCTGGGCTGCCTTTGTCAATAGCTCAATTTAAAAGATGCAGAAAATGTAGGCATAGGTATGGAAACTTTGGTATCCAAGACCCTACATGTTAAATCACTGTTACAACATTATTTTTCTTGCCCCACAACATAATTCCAGCTGGCTGGTTAACAGAATTTACTCTATCCATGCCTTTCCCACACCTGGAAAATGAGACTGTGGAATTCCATGATTTTTCCAGGTTTTTCCTAACCATGGGAACAGTGCTCAGACTCAAGAAAAGCTCTTAGATTAGAGTAAGAGGAAATCTTACGGAAATACAAGGTCTGACAGAAAAAAAGAATAAAAAAAGAACATGCAAAACATTTATTAAAAAACTGAATCTTCCCATATACACATACAAATATCAAGGAAGGTGGGGACTTCTTAAAGGATATCTTAAAGTCAGCCAAGTCAGGCTGCATGGCAATTTTTGAAAGCAGGGGGAAAATTAAACTCTCTCTCTCGCAATGAATTTCCATTGCAATGATTACTTGCATGGGTTAACATGGATTATTTTTTTAAATTGATGACACTGCAGTACTTAAGTTTTGGATCATGAAAATTGCATTACAGCTATGCAGCACAGGAGCATAGCACTGGATGGCAGCACTGCCTCAAATATGAAGATGGACTAGACTAAGAGTTATTACTTTTATAATGTATTTACCTGCATTAGATTGCTTTGTATGAGCGTCAACTAACGTGTGTTTAAAAGTCAAATGAGTTGTCAAGTAATGTCTGTCCCACGTGGTAGCTAAACACTTTTCTGAAGATTTGTTGATGGTGGAGGGACATTAAATACAAACATTTCAGTGAGTGTCTGTTCACAGTTTTGTTTCGGATATCACAGTTTCCTCCCTTCAAAAGCTGCTATTTACCGCAGTTTATATTTGTGTAGTGTGACACCTCCAAAGAGTTGGAAATTGCCAAAGCCAGGTAATCTATAACAGTCATTCTGAAGCCTCAACTTGGCTCTGTCAGTCTGTTTGATTGTTGCTTCATCACACTCAAGTGTTTGGATTACACTTCACTCTGCCAACTGTCAATCATGGAAAACACACAAGAAGCAATAAAAGTCTGTCGGTAATTAATCCCTCAAAACACGCTGCCTCAAAAAACAGCTGTCACTTTTGAGTCTTTTAGTTTGGAGAATCTTGTTAACTGGAACAGCAGCTCATTTGGAGTTTGAAAGGGCATTTTCAGTAACTATTTTAAAAGCAGCGTGTAAGTCACTACATTTACATGCACACTTATAGTACAATGTTATTCCATACATGACAGAATTCAGAATTTGATTCTGATCGTGCAAACAACATTTTTTGATTAGATATTCTGAATTAGGCCTTTTTTTTCTAAATTTAGCATTTTCCGAATAAGATGTGGGATATGCTGATATAATTCAAGTTTTAGGAGCAGTCTTAGGACGTGTACAGTGCATTTGGAAAATGCAATAGTCTCAGTTTGGGATTTTATTGCAGTTTGCAATAAACTGCCTCTCGCCTGCTTTACAGTCAGCTTTTGTGTTGTCATGAATGGGCTGTACACAAACACAAACACAAACCAACCAGCAGTTTGCAAGGATGGGGGGGGCGTGCCCAAAGAAAACCCCATTTCTGGTCGCAAGGAATAATACATCGACTTTTACACATAATGAAAGACTTTATGTATTAACAGGATTTTGGATATGTGCGTAATATCGTAACGCTGACCTTCTGAAGAAGGTGGCTGAAGGATTGAAAGAGGGAGGCTGAGTTTGAACAGTCAAACAAGTCTGCAACCGATGGAAAAACTTTGAAAAAAACCTTCCTTTTTTTTGATGCCTTACAAGCAAAAGGGCACAAGAGGCTCTAGCCGTTCCACTTTTCCATATTTTGACATTATAAAAAACATGTAAGGGTACATTAATCGGAGTATGCACAGCTGCATGTAAACAAGAATATAGTGGAATATTTATTTTCATTAGCCATGTAAAGAGCTTTGAATTATTAACAAGGTTGCTATCGCATAAAGTAAGCTAGATTTAAGACTTTTTTTTTTTTTAAATAACCCAAATTATTGCAACTTTGTGTTTTTCACTCTGCATGTGGCATACCACTGCCACAGTCCAAGTTTGACAACATTTTTGCATGAAATACACCAAGCCTTCAATGAATTGCTTTGTATCAATACAATCCTAATTCCAATTTCTTAATAGTTTAAAGATTTTTGAATTTAAAACATCTCAATACCAATTAAAGCCTGTTTCAAAAGAAACCTGGTCAACATTTCATCACATACATCTTATATTACAAAATAAATGTAAATGTGAGAACTCTATACACAGAGGAATCTACAAAAATGTCCTGTTAAGGCTTACTACTCAAAGATTATGAATCTGGTACATATAAATGCTGCAGTGAAGCCTGTGGAGTCCTCACAGCTGTGTCCTGCACATTCCCAGCTAGGGTTTTTGAACATAATGGGACCAATCATCCGACAGGTGCAGTAAATTATGCTTGATGATACTCATAGCTGGTATATCCTGGCATGTAAACAGCGCTGGCTTTGTGTTTGGCAAACGAGCACTAGCGCTGTTTCCATGGTCACAAAGTAGCTATTCAAGAAGTATTAATGTGAAACAAAACACAACAAATAAAACTGGTATTCTCAAACAATTGGATGAAAGACACTTACCAAGATTGAGGTTGGACGAGGAGCTGTGATTGGACAGGGAAGGGGGGGGTGTGAGGGAATGGGAGGGGCCCTGGTTGGGTAGGGGCATGCCCACAGGGCCAGGGGAGGGACTGAAGCCCAAGGTGCCATTATAGAAGCCTCCGTGCCCAATTGGAGTGAGGCTGGAGGGCGTGCGTTTGTACAGCTCATTGTTGCCTGTCAGGGAGTCCCGCCTGGAGCCGCTGCCACCACTCGAGTTGGCCACTAGAGGGAGACAAAGATATACATAAGATCATGGTGTCTGGAGGGGCAGTGAAATGTTTTTCTGCTGTTCTTTTCTTTCTTTAACCATTGACAGCTGCTTTTCAGTGCACTTGAAAACGTGCAGGGCGCATTCCTACCTGCAGTGCCGAAGCCCCCCAGCGTGGCCCCCAGTGTGGCGCCGAGGGAGGACGAGGCTTGCTGGCTGAAGCCCAGAGAGGCAGAACCTGGTCCAGGCTGGCCAGAACCTTGTGAAAAAAGAGAGGAGCTTTGGGAGGAGGAGCTGAGGGACGAGGATCCGTAGAAGGAGCTTCCTCCCAGAGCACCACCAGGGCCACCCTGCTGCTGAGGCTGCTGAGATGTCATGGCACGAAATGGACCGTTGGCTCCACCGCCCAGACCACCGTTGGCACCACCTGCGGAGGCTGCTGCTGCTGCAACTGGAGGGAGAGACCACAGACAAAGGGGTTTCACAGGTTTCCCTTTTGGGCCAAACAAAGTGTTCCAAAAACTCCAAAAGTCATATCAGAAAGTCATATCAACAGTAAATACTCAAACTAAATTAATTTCACTTGACCAAGTGCTGCAAAGATTCTTGAGGGGCAAGTTTGGTATTTGTCAAGCTAGACTCTTTTTTTCCCCATGTTTTAATATCAAGTTGACTAATGGGAACATCAATTTCTAAAATTGGTCCAGTATTGAGCGAGAGCGTTGAAAAAGGGTGCAATGTAACCACTCAGGGCATATTCGCACTGTCAGTTTATGTTCACTGTAAGTGCTTGTTTTCTACAACTGACATTTTCAGAAGTATCTGACGACATTATGAAAATGATCTCCACAGAGATAAAGCTTTTCGTTGAAAAGTAAGATCCTTTTGGATTGATTGGAGACAGCCTCAAAATTACTATGTTCAAACCCACCAGACTACACTTAAATAAACAATAATGGTATCCTTGTAAAAGACACCTAATTTAAAATCTACAGAAACAAAATAAAACTCACATAAGGTGTCTTTGTTCATCTTATCACTGTAACAACAATCATTAGCTCTGGTTTGGTTGAAATAAACCCTTAAATCACCCACTTAGATGTGAAACATGCTGGTTCTCTGTGCACAAAAATTACTCTTCATGTTAATGAAGTCTGGTGGGTTTGGCAAAGGCTATTTTGGGGCCGTTTGTCGTTAAACAAAAATGATGTTACTCCTTAACTAAAAGGTCTATCTCAGTAGGCATTATTACCATAATGTCATCAGACACTTATGACAATAATCTGAGCCTGTCAGTGGCAAAAATAAGCACCTAGAAAGAAATCAGGTAATTAGGATACCAATACCCAATATTAGTAGTTAATGAGATCCATAACCAATATTTGGAACATATATGCATTTACAATAGAAACAAATATTGTTCCTCCAATATTTAGAATTTGGAATATAACAAACTCCAACACAAAACTTTGTTTAAATGCCTTTAAGTTCCCAGCAACTTTTTATAGTCAAGTGAAATTTTTAATTAAAAAAATGATAAATAAAAATAGCTCCCTGAGGTTTTACAAAGTAAACATTTCTACAATGCTGAAACTTTTACACTTTAATTAATTTTATCCAAGATCGTTAAAAAAAAATGGAGATGCAGATAAACGGCAAAATGCAAAGTATCGACCCCAATAATTTTGTCAGGTCTGTTGACCCCTGAAAAAAAAAGATTATTTTCCCCTCGCTCAGCCTTATATGATACTAGTGTCTACATTGACATGAACAGCACTGACTCATGGGAACTCCCTTTTAAAATCCAAGGCCAGACTTGAAGGTTCAGTCTGATAATCTCTTAATTGCATATTCTGGATGAATGGGACATTCAGAAGATGTTTTTTAAGATCACAATGTACAATCTGTTGTTTTGTGTATGAGATCCCTCTTTGTCCTGTTGCTGCAGTCACACAGGTCAGAGCTTTGAGTGCATTGCTGTCTTACCTGCTTGTGCTGCAGAGGGAGATATGATGACGGAGGCAGGGGCCATGAGGCGGACAGGGCCACTCCTCGCTCCAGTGTTGACCACGAGGGCTCCTGTCTGATCATAGTAGGCTGCAGGGGCCAAGACTGGATAGCCTGAGAAAGAGCCAGCAACAAAGCAATATTCAGAGTGTACCTAAATTGATTTTAGCATGTCTTTTCTTTCATGTAGCGATGGGTGGTTATGGGTGATTTTAGTTCTTAATGGTCGAAAGGTTTTATAACTGAAGTCCTATTTGCAGGGACTCCCGGTTCATGTTAAGTGCAAGGCATTTGGATGGGTTAAGCGTGCTGATTTAGTGTTAACCTTCTTTTTGTCTTTTAAATGTGGGTTAAACAAAGAGAGCCACAAAGCCACACGCTATCCGTGCCACCATCTTTCAGAATTTCATTTTTCTGATTGATTTCAGTTTGCTCTTTCTGTGAATGAGTCTCCATGCTGTGTAGTGAGAGCCTCCTTACCCAAAACTTTCATTTATAAATGCAACTGCAGCTTCAATAATTCTCTACCAGGGAGAGAGGCAGAAACAAGGTGCAGAGAAAACAAAAAATAGAATAGGACCCCAAGTCACACAGAGGCCAATTTGCATGGGACTGATTTCACATAACCTCTAGCGAATTATGTTTGGTCATTTTCAGTGGAATTTTTACATGACAAATTTACACAGGATAATAATCAGATGACCTCTGCAGTTATTACAAATTACCAGAGGTAACAGGTAATACTAGTCCCACGCGATTTAAGCTGAAGATATCTGGAAATTGTGCTGTAAGAATAAATGTAATTAGAAGCACAGTGTGGGACTCAAATACCCCTGAAACTTGAAGACTCATGTTGTGTTTCTGAAACAGAGGAGGGAAGCTGCAGAGTTGCTGCAGGCGACTTCAGCGGCAAGTAAAAACAAAACAAAAACAAAAAAACAATCACTAGAAAGTGGCTACACCCAGTACCACCAACTTTGGAAGACTGGTATAGAATAATTTTGGAAATATTTCAAATTGAGAAGCTAGCCTTTCTTTTTGATGATTCAAAACAATGAATTCTATCAAATCTGGAATAAATAGATCGCCTTTATAGCACCATTACGAGCAGACTTTTATATGTAACTTCCTCCCCTCTTTTCGATAGGACCTGTAGCATCGTACACTCCCTCAGTTTCAGTGTATACAGTTGAGTTTACTTACAGAGCTTGAGATGAACAGATATGCATGCATATGTGGATGCTTATGTGTACACATGTATTTGTGTATATAAGTGAGCTTAAGTAGATATGGGCGTATTACATATGTTGTTTCTCTTTTTACAAAAACAAAGAAAAAAAAGAGTAGGGAAAAGAAAAGAAACAACTATACTGCGAATTCTGCTACATCTGAATTACACAGGCCTTATAACTGTAAGTATTGTATTAAAGAAATGTGTATTTTTTGAAACAATATTCACAAATAAAAAGACATTAAAGAAAAGGACCAATGTAATTGGGTTTTTTGGGAGTTTTGTGTCATACTCACCAGGGACGCCTGCTGCTAACCCCTGCCCAAAGGCGAGAGCTGAGTTGACTGCTGCTGCTGCAACCAGCTGGTCATTTTGCTGACCCTGTTGACCTTGGCTGGGGGTCAAAGGTCGCTGGTTGCCTCCAGCACGCATCACCTTTACAAAGTACAAAAAAACAAAAAGGTATTTAAATTGTTATTATGTAAATTAGTACAGAAATTGTGCTCCAAAATCAGTTCCAAAGCAGAGAGCCTGTGGTGTAGTGAAGACATAACTTTCTTTCATGTCCACATCCTGTCCTGGTTAATGTCTAAAACAATGTGCCCACACACAGAGAGACAAATAGTAGCATGTAATAAATAGCTAGACCACATTCCTTTTATTAGCATACGCGTTTATAAGAAGCAGGAGTAAATAAAACAGTAGTAGGATGAAACGTTCCCCGCTGATATGTTCAGAGTCCACACAGGCTGTGAAGAGTTTTCTGCTTATGGATCCAAGTTGAGCAGCAATAAGACTGAAAGCACAATTCAGCTGGCACATAAGGAAATTTTGACAGAAACATCTTGAGCCGGTGGCAATCAGCATGCCGTTTTTTTTGGCCAGAAGCCCACTGACCTGCTGTTGGTTCTGCTGGCCCTGGTTTGCCGCCTGCTGATTGGCCGAGTTGTTGGCTGCAGCCGCCTGCTGCTGGAAAAGGTTGGCAGGGTAGACCCCCCAGGGGGTCACACCGTAGTACTGGGGAGGCATGACTGCCGGACCTAGACTCAAACAAATACGCAAAATACAGGTCAGATAGGATAACTGTGTTTATGCTTCTCTTCACTGTGGGATATGAATTATTGAGACTGTTTCTAAATCCTCTCAACTGCATTCATTTCAAAACACACGTCTCACCAAGTGTCGCTGCTGCTGCTAGTCCGGCTGCGTAGGGGTCTGTCCCTGGTGGAGCCGCACTGATGATGTAAGGATTGGGCACAAATGCTGGAGCCAGACCTGAGGACACATGGAGGGGAAATGTGAACCAGGGCCAAAAGGTTTTTACATAACACACAGAATTAAATTCCCAGAGTGAAGCTTCAACACGTTCAAACCACTTCAGGACTCCATTAGGATTGTAATTAAGATTTAAAAATACTAATCAAACAAATTAAGCTCTTCAGGTTTAAGGTGAACTCGTGACAAAGACATTTCTGAAAGACTGTTGTTATGCATTACTTTGAGTAAACCTACAAAATATTAACCCAGCTTTAAGGACTGCAACAACAACATTACTTCTATGTTCTTTTGTTCCAGCAGAAAAACTAGAAACTGCATCACCCACTGAGTCACTGTTGAGTCACTGATCAACACATGTATGAATAAACTCTGATTATATACGGGTCTGATACTTTAGGTGAAATGTATATTTTTCTTGTAGGTAAATGAAGTCCTGTGTAAAATAATGTAGTAGCACTTTCCATGTAAAGCTGTGCTTAGTGATGT
Source organism: Plectropomus leopardus (assembly GCF_026936395.1). Classification (NCBI taxonomy): domain Eukaryota; kingdom Metazoa; phylum Chordata; class Actinopteri; order Perciformes; family Serranidae; genus Plectropomus; species Plectropomus leopardus. The sequence goes on along the minus strand of NC_142192.1, from coordinate 13,033,190 downwards.
ATTGCAAGATATACTGATTGAGGTAAAGTTATTTATTGGTTTGGCCAATTACCGGTGCAAATAGGATGTTTTACAAACAATCTTTATTGGCAGAACTTGGTTCCCGATAGTGGGCGACAGCCTTCATCAGTTTTATGGGAACGAAAGTCTTTGAGCAGAGCTGAAGAGGGGAGGATTATGTTAAATTAGGCAAAAAGGAGCTGATCAATGGGTGCAGCTCCAGAGAAAGCCGGTCCTTTCTGCTGTGTGAGTGTCTCACTGTATTGTTCTTCATTTTAACAAAGATTTACATGATGTTTTTGGCCAGACAGCAACAGACAGTCCAGCGCTATGGAGCTGGAATGAAAGAGTCTACAACTGAGCGAATGCCGCCGCTTCTTGTTTCAAATTAAGAGCCCTTTAGTGTTTCATAAACGGTCCAGCCATATACAAGGATTTGACCTAGTCTTGTTTTTATGTGTTTTATAAATCATGAGGAAAGTATTTTCAAAACAATAAAATATCTGATTCCAAATTACTTTTTTTTTTTTTTAGCTTTGCCAAATATCAATTACAAAATACTCAAAAGTAATTAAAAATAAACATTTTTTGTCAGTAGTTCAGTCTTGGCTTGGGGCCCAAAGGGTTGCCGGTTCAAGTCCCCATCCAGACCAAGTATGGAGTGTGGACTGGTAGCTCGAGAGGTGCCCTTGAACAAGGCACCAAACACCCAACTGCTCGGGCGCATGTCTGTGGGTAGCCCCCTCGCTCTGACATCTCCCCATTTAATGCATGTGTATACATCCTGTTTGTGCATGAGTCTGTGTATTTAAATACACATGCCATGTAAATGGCAAGAGTGTATTTAAAGAATGTAAAAGAGTGAAAAAAATGCATTTTTCCCCAAGGATGAATCAAGTATGTCATCTTCTTCTTCTTCAAATACATGTAACAGCTATAATGTAATAATATATAACATATAAATAATATATATAATGTCCATCTCTGACCCCTGTTTTGCAGGCTCCATGCATAAAGCTAAGGTAATGTCACTGTGTACCTGAGAACCTCTGAGGAAAAATCCTATCTCAAAAATAAGAATCACTCCCACCTAGATTTTTTAAGGTTAGTTTGATGCTCAGATCAGATTATGTGATTATTTTGAGTTTGATGATCAGTTCAACTGTAATCCAACATCAAATGAAAGTTAAAAGTTGTTTTTCCAGCAAACAATTAATCTGCTATGGGCTTCTTCCCATTACATGTTATTATCATATCGGCCTCTAAAAAAAACACCTTTGGTAGACTGCTGGTAGTGATCCACAAAACTCCCGCCTCTACTACACTCTTAAATAAAATAATATGAAGCAATGGAAAGGATGGACAAGCAACAGAAACAAAACCATTGCTCTTACAAAAAAACTTAAATTTTCCTTTGATTTGTCACTTAAGAGCAAACGGACAGTGAAAAACTGCGTCAAACAAAAATATCAAAGAGATGTTGACATTCAGTTCTGCTCATGCTCATATATGTCCATGCATGCACGCACACGCGCATGCACACACACACACACACACACACACACACACACACACACACACACACACACACACACACACACACACACACACACACACTCTCTATCTCTCTTACCAATGTGAGGCTGCTGTGCTGCTGCCAAGGCGTACTGCTGTTGCTGGGCTGCTGTTAACTGCTGCACTGCTAGGGCGTTGTTTCTCTGAAACAGCTGCAACCAGCACGATGACAGGTGAATCACATTTTAATCTCATGCAGAGCTGATGACAAATGTTTGTATATACTACTCTCCACCTGCCACTGTTACCTGCTGCTGGTTGGTGTAATCAAATAAGCCCACGGTGGGCGCAGAGTCCATGGGCATCTGGGAGTTGTAGTCAAACTGAAGCGGCTCCATCACAGACTCCATGGGGTCCATGGTGACACTGCCTTGTTCCACGCCAGAGAAGTCCTCAGGGGGTTTGGGGCCTCCACCCCCTCCCAGGGTTGTTAGGCCATCAGCACCTACTCCCCCAGGACCTCCAAGCAGGTCGCCCTCGGGACCAGGGGCCGGCATGTTGCCTGGGGGACGACTGCAGGAGTGATAAAGAAGGAGGAGTTCAGTTTACATCTAAAGGCCGTTTGTAGAGGAATTTTGGGTTGTGAGTGTGTGTCACGCTGAGTCCTACCCGAACTCTTTGACGTCGACGTCGAGGCCGTTCTGCACGGGCAGCCCATTTGGGTTGATGACGTCATTAATGTTATCAGCTTCAACTTCCGTCAACTCTTTCAACTTCTCTCCTTCAAAAGTTGCCTTTGGCTTCTCCCTCTTCTCCTCCTCCACCTCTCCGTCCCTCTGCCCCTGTGTGATGGAGAGAGACAAGAAATATAACTGATACGATGACAAACTGAAGGTGCTGAGAACCTGACAGTGACAGATGGCAAACGCACATAAGGTACGGCGTGGGTAGGACAGCCTGACATGGACAAGGTGAAAGACCTGTCCTCAGCTGATAATCGCAGGCTGATGGAGGACAAACAGTGAGGGAAAACTGACAGATGGGGTGTCGAGATTATCGAGGGTGTGATGCTAAAGTGGTAAATAAACAGTCAAGATTGTTACGATAAGAAAACAGTGACGCAGGAGAGAGAGAAATGATTATCAGGAAATGTAAATATGTGATAGAGACAAGACTTCGAGACTTACATAGGGTCCTTTTCGAAGGCAGGAATCCAGTTTGTCAGCCGGCGAGGAGGAGAGAACGTACTCCACCATGCTAACCCCCAGCCCGCCACTTTCAGAGCGCGGTGACATCACTGAGCCCACCCCGACTTCACCTCCGCCATGGAAACCTTGCCCGGGCCGACGGGACACCATGATTGGCTGAGACACCGAGTGATCTGACATGAGAGGAAGAGGGACTGTTAAATAACATTCACGCATGGAGAAGCACGACATTTGCTCCACAAACTGTTCAGGCATGAAAGTGATCACTTCCAACACATAAGCACCATTAACCAGCCCCATTTTTATTGGATGTCTTTTATTGGACTTAAATCGTATCAGTCTAATTATAATCCCATTGATGGGTTATAGACCCCCTGGGTTTTTTAATTTCTTCTAACTGTTACAACTTTCTGTTCATTCTTTGTAATTGTCTCTCTCGCCTACAGCCGCATTGGGGGTATCTGAATCGCCTCTCCTGAGGTTTCTTACATTTTTCCCCATTATGAGCCAAAGTCATTTTCGAAAGGTTTCCTTGTTCCTTAGCGCACTTGGACTGGTTCAGAGCTGTTCATTTCACAGGATGTTGTATGTGATATTAAGCTATACATCATCAGCAATGTGGCCAAATGCAGATTTCATGGCAGCAGTTTTATTTAAAAAAATGACTGTCTTGTATTGTCTTTTGTCGGTCTTGCAATTTGAAGTTAAAGCTGGGGGCTGCAGGGTTTTTTTGGCAAAAAAACTTAACTTAAACTTAAGAGCATATTGTAGTTCAAGTGCTGAACTGCACCTCCTCTTCGCTCTTTTTTCATGTTTAGGAAATCTAGCCCATGACAGGAAACTTTGGCCAATCACAGGTCTTTTCAGAGTAAGAGCGTTCCTTATGGCTGTTCTACATATGGAGATGCAAGTGCAAGTCCCCACGATGAAAGCCTGATTCAATGCCAGAGAATACTGCTGAGAAGGTTGCTCTTCCAGCATTGGCAACAACTGCATACACATTGTGACGCAACCCCAAAAAACAGGCTGACTTACCGAAAACAGAGTCTAAAAGTGATTCTGACAATTAATGTTAGGGCTACCCCTTGAAAGTCGGAGATTCGAATCATTAGTCGGACACCCCTCAGCCGACTGAGATAGCTTCAAGTCGAGTAGATGGACCCCCCCCCGTCAACCTGAATCCAGCCAGCAGAAACTCCAGCTACGGGAGACTGGACAGGCCCAACTTCCTGCTGGATCAGCAAACTCTCTGGTCCTGCCTTACCAAAGTTTACGCCTGGAGCTAGCCGCCAGTGGCTAGTTAGCAAATGGTCTTACAAAAAGAACGCCAAGGAAGGGCTGAACAAATGTGCTGCATTCATTCTACATAGAAATGACATTAAATGAATCAATATATGGGAAACACTGGGCTAATACATGATTGCCTCCATATGCCCATGGGAGGCGTTTAGGACAGAGAGGGGAGCGCTGCAGAAGGAGGGTGTATTTTCAAATTCTGTCTTTTTTCCAGATTTATGCCTACCCCAGCTTTCAAATTACCAGAAGCAGTTCACTTTACAAATGAGCTATTTTGTATCACTTTCTCCACGACTATAAACTGATGCACAAATGAGGTGCCAGGTGCCTGCTTCTGAAATGCAGAAGTATTTCTGTTGTCATTAAACCTACAGAAATAACTGCATTGCGTTAGAATGAGAAAAGCTCAGCTCTCATCCCCATCAGGGAGAACATGAGGGTGATTTCACTTTGACATCAGCTTTGGATTCTGACAGAAATCTAAATATACGTTTTCCAAAACCGAAACGGCTATTATTCGGTTTTTTTCTTGATGTGCTCGGAAAAAATCAAAACCGTCGTAATTCACAAACAATCCTGCATTATTAACAGCCTACTGTCTCCCAGCGCATCTGAAAACATAAGCCAGACTTATATACGTACCCGAGGCACCCCATGCACTGTCCCTCCACTGGTCCAGAAAGATCCCTTTTGGTCCATCCTTCCCAGAGTCATCTGTCTCCCAGAACTTCTTACCAGTTAGCAGCTGCTACAAAGACACAGGAAAACAGGCGGACAAGGAAGAAAAGACAAGGTAAAAATGGTTGCACAAATATTGCCAGAACATGGCAGAATGAGCAAGATAAAAAATATCATACATAAGTGATTAGTCTGTATAACTGGACATCTGAGCAGAAAGGTCGTCTTCATAAGACCGTAAACTCCGAATGGTTTTTGCTATTTTTTTGGTTGTTAAGCCGCCAGTGCTGCATTGCAATTCCCAGTAATACATCTGCTGGAGGTACTTTGACCCCTGACTGCGCCCTAAATAAACAAGTACAAGCCATTCGAACTGGAGGAGTGAAGCCAAAACAGAATAACACACTACCACAACAAAAGCCAGTTCAAAAGCAACCATTAAGCATTTACATCTCATAATTAAAAGACTGTTCATTCATATTTTTCAATAGTTTTAACTAGTTTTAAATATCTGGACTTTATCAGCAGATCATTTGTGTTTCTCTGCTTATCTCTTGTCACTTTCTATTACAGTCAGTGACACTTTTCTTGCTTTAAAACTTTGTTTCTGTAAATGCGATCAGTATCCTCAGGCAACAGGAAACTCTTGGTTGCATGGTGGGTAAAAATCTGTAAGTGTGTTAACTTATCTACCATTTCTGGGCTATTTTTGTAACATGTTTATTCATCTTGTTACAGATGTATCACAGTCCATGGCAGCCAAATAATTCACCCAATATGAGACACAAACGAATGTGCTATGTTCAACAAGCCAAAACTTATTGTAGGCACTGGTCCAACATTAACAGAATGACTGAGAGCAGACAGTGTTTAATAAATGCTAAGAGCCAGCCTCACCAGTTAAAATTAAAATTATTTTCAGAGCTTTTCATTGAAGAACAACAATGCCAACACAAGTCCACAGTACTTTTGGCTCAAAGGCCTTCCACTAAGCTACTTATCCATCTCTTTTTTCTTGGATTTCCTGTTTTTCAAGTTTGACTTTCTGTCAGCAATCCATCATGTGTTTGTTCAGCCAGGTGCCCGAGTCACAAAATACCGAGCAGCCATTTTCATGACAAGTGTTAATCCAGGTAACTGCCAAGTTTAAATATCAAAACAAAACTGTACTGACATGCCGTGAGTAACCACAAATGCTCCATTATCCGATGAGGTGTTAAAGCTACACGGTCACAATGGTCACCCTCTTCTAGACATTAGATTTCCCCAACCATCAAACCTGATGTCTCACCTCTCCCATGGCGCGTCCCTCCAGAGCCAGAGCCTGAAAGTCATGGTTCAACTCGTCCATGGACCGCACCTGCAGACAGAGAGCCCAGTCATGTCTCTCACACGATGTTTAAACATAAACTCGGCTTTAATTACCTGTTAATTAGTAATTGCTTTCATAAATGATTTCCATGCCGTTACAGAGCAACACTAAAATTAAGTTTTTAAGACTAAAAAGACGGTTTAAACTGTTATCAATTAAAATGTGTACCTTGTGTCTTTTTTTTTAACATTAAATGGCCACTGATGTTCATGTTCTGAAACTTAAAAACTGAAACAATGAAAGACTTTGCTTCCCATACCCCTCACATATTTTGCAGGTGGAAGGATTTAACCATTTCAGTTTACTCACTAGAAATGTTTCTGTGAACTTTGTACGAGCAAACAGTAGTACACATGACATAATACAACAACACCAGCGCTGCAAAAGTGTGTTACCACTTATGCAACACCAGAAAACACACACACACACACACCTGGCTGTCATGGATGTTGTCTCCAGTGGGCCAGCGATGTTTGCCGGGCTGTTCACCGTGCTGCCGCTGGAAGAAATAATCTACCATGGCATCATCCTGGGAACGTCCAGCACCCGCCACACCCTTAGACACACACACAGATACACAGTGTATATTATCCTCAAATTACTGGCAACAGTAACAAGCAGACACCTGGAGACATGCAGGTAGAGCCTGGATTTTAAGTATTCACTAGGGCTGCAGCTAATGATTATTTTCATTGTCCGTATTAGAAAATGGTCAAAAATGTTGTTAAGTGTTTCCCAAAGCTCAAGATGACGTCCTCAAATGTCTTCTTTTGTCCACAACCCGAAGAGATAATATTCATAGAGGGGTAAAGAAACCAGAGAAAAAAAATAAAGTCTGGAATCAGAGAATTTGTACTTTACTTAATTAAACAGATTAATCAATTCTCAAATTAGTTGGCAATTAATCTAATAGTTGACAACTAATCGATTAATCACTGCTGTTTACCAATGTTTTATAGAGCTGATTATAAAAAAATCTAAAAACCCACAAAAGCGAGCACGCTTACCTTCAAATTTATGTGGAACATAAAAGTGAGCATCAATGTTATTTAACTGAATGTCCATTTACATGTACAATGTATTGTAGAAATATCAGGGGTGAAAAGGTTACTCAAATACCAACAGCACAACAAAATTATCTAATGTTTTCAGCAAGACCACTCCAGTCTCTGTGCTGCTATCAGAAAAAACTCCATACATACAAGATGGATACATACAAGATGGATACTACTACCTCAGTGTAAGCTACTAGACGTCATAAAAATAAAGACATTCAATCCTAAGTGGAAAAAATCCGGCACTTCCTGTCTTTGAAAACAAGTCATCCAAGAAACTTTTCAACCTGAGGACCAGTTTTTAGGGAGTCATTGTCGTATGCATGTTTTTGCAAAAACTCGTCATCCAAACAGCATCATTGGTCAAGGTATTCAGTGCAAATCCTGCCTTCTAAAACTCAAATACATCAAAATAAGAGGCAATGTTTCCTTTCACAGGCAAACTTAGATTGACTCCCTCTCTTAGTCATTTTGAGGGTAGACACAAACTTCCCCACAACATGCCGTCATCAAAGGATCAGTCAACATGTTCTGGAAACAGCTGGGCTCGGTCATTTGCTGGGCTCCGTCATTTGCTGTACACGCAGAGCGTGCAGTAGAACACGTTACCCGGACATCATTCGATCTGACTTAATTGCTACTTATCAGATAAACTGCTCTATTTCCTCTGGGATAAGTCATGAAAAATGCTAACCTTGTTATCAAGAAGTAATGTTTTACACTTAACAGATGATCCCATGCACCGTGTACAGTGTGATGAAGCTGAGGCATGACACTGTTCACCCTCACTGCACTCTGCTGCTGTGAGCTGCATTTCAGTGCACACAGATATCCGTAATTACATATTTTATAACAACACAGCTAGCCCGCCTGACTGACAGCAACTATGAAAGGCTATCAGCTCTCCAACTTCACCACTTGCCAGGAGAATTAAAGGAGCTCTAGACAACATTCAGAGCGTAAATGTAGCAGCAAACAACTATTTACCATGTTAAGATATAGCAGCCTAATGGCGACCTGAGCAGAGAATGAAGTCACGCTCCCTCTGTGTCTTTTCACCCGAGCTACTCTTTATTATGGAAAGCTGGTCCGGCTGTGTGTGCGTGTTAATGAAAGCGGGTGCCTGTGCATGTATCTCAGTGGCCGGATAATCACTGCGGCTGTGTGCTGCGTTCATACGGCAGAACTGCTGCTAACAGGACAGCATTGTTGCAGAATCATTAGCGCCCATCCCTCGGCGAACACCGTTAGCTCTGTCAGTACTTGGGCTGTACCTGACTCAGAATTATGTCAGTTGAATCAGATTGGGCAGTACAAAACTAATGTTCAACACTTCCATTTATTTCCACCTTGAGTTGTGAAGTTTGAACAGGGACTCAGCAGGACGCTCAGTGTAACAGCAGCATTCACTTAATACAGCAAACAAGTTAACTGTGGTAACGATAGAGCGCAAACGCGCAACAACGCTCTTTGCCTACACTGGACATCAAACCAAAGCCAGACGCTGTATCCTGTTGAGCCGCTGTGAACTGTGAATTCACCACTTCTTTAATCGACATTACAGTCTCTCTCTCCCTCAGTGCCTCCGCCTGCATGTCTGCAACTACTTGTACTAAAGAGTAGCATGAAATTCAAGAGTGCTCTCTCCACAACAAAGTCTGGGAAACAAAATATACCCAGAGGCACGCCTGCACAGCCCGCTGACTAGCAACATAAATAAATAAGAAAATAAAAAACAACTGCTTGACTTGAGGCAGTCTCGGTCAACTGAGGGGTCATTCATTTATTGATCAGTTCATTCAATGACAACTGACCATCATGAGTGAACACAGCAGAAGGTGATGACTTCAGACAGCCCATCATTGTTTGATATACCTCCAGACAAGTAACGTTGCCCAAATTCAGCTGAACATTGTCAACACGAATCCCATTTGAATTCCTACTCTGTCCAGTGTTTTTATAATTTACTTGGCCGTAACGCTGCCAAGCAGTGGCTCTGCCACGATAGCTATACAAACTAACTAGCATGGTTTAGCTAACAGACAACAACCTGCCAAAGCTGTCTGCAGTCATTCTCTATTGGTGTGATCTGCAGAAAATATTTGCAAATAGTTAGCAATGCCAATATATAGACATTTACCTTTTTACAGACTAACCAACTGCAAAAATGTGATCATAACCAGGTTGATTTGCATTGTAAATGCTCCTACACAACATGAGGAGGTTGGTCAGACCGCGCTCAGACTGGGCATACATTTATTAGAGGTGTCAAGGTGGTGGGCTTTACCTGCTGGCTGGGGGGTGTGGCCTGAGGGGTCTGCCCAGTTGGAGGGGCATGTCCTCCGCTGCTCAGCACCACGGGCATGCTGGGAGATGTAGTTCTATGGTGGGGGCTGAATGAATCCTGCCAGAGCACTGCTTTCCTCTTCAACACACACACACTGCTCATTCCACCACAGCCTGTCCAGAGAGAAAAACATCTGTCATTTGCAAACAATGGCATACAGGGTCAATACAATAAACAAACAAAATGTTTGATAAGCTTTGAATAGTTTAATACTGACTGATAGATGGAGACCGTATGCAGAGTTGACAGTTTATCATGTGCACCCACCTAAAACCAATGCAGTCTAATTCAACTCCCCTGCAAAGTATCTGCTATAAAAACTCCAACATTCATTTTTTATTGAAGCGGCTACAGTTCATCAAGTCTGCTAGTTTCATAAAGCACCAACAGTTTGAAGGCTGCGGCTTAAAAAGCACATCTGCTCCATGTATATAACTGAGGACAGACAAAATACAAAAAAACATTTGCAGCACAATTAAAAAGATACTTTGCCAATTTTCAATCAGCTTTGCATCATAACAATGTGGGTAGTATGTGCAAATGAGCAATGGTAAACTGCTTGCTCGAACAGATCAGGGTTTCCCACACATTCATTTAGTCGTAGCAGACCGCCACAATTAAAACATCTGAAGCAATGTATTGATTTTTTATTTTTGGAGCTGGACAACTTTTAGGAATGCTATTGGAAAATATATACCACTTGGCCAGTCACTGTCACACACTCTTGGAGTGCAGACGTACTCTGGGCACAAAAGGAGCAGCAGAACGCCTGACACAATTAAAGTGAAGCTGAGTTTAAAGGTTTGCATTCCCTCGCCTCTGATGCAGTAGCTGCTTTGCTCAACCATTGATCGGATCAGCTGTGATCAGATCGCCTAATCAGTTAATGACCCCAAAACAAACTCCACAAACTGCTGCTGACGAAAAAAAAAGATCTCATGAAGAGTTCTGCCTGCATTACGTTAGCAAAAGCATCCAGACCGGTGTGGCATAGTGCATTCTGGTTGTTGCAGGCTTTCTACCTCTTGAGCAAATATGAATGCCACAGCTTTTTCAGTTTTCTCTGGTCATATAGCACCAATTTCAGAAAGTATTTGCATTTTTCTACTGGATTGACATCCCATTTTGTGATAAGACCATCTTTCCAGCAGTGAAATACTTCTTTAACACAGCATCATGAAGTACAGCCTACAAAATGACCATAAATTGGAATCAACACCTGATTATAGAGGCTAACTTGACATGAACATTGTAACCTTTGCAAAGTAGGATTTATTGCAGGGCTGTTCTACTAACTGCATGAAGTTTGCATAACTTCAGGTGTACCTAATAAACTGGCAAATGCAGATATGAGCATACAAATGTGTTTTAACAACATAAATCCAGTCAGAGTGGTGCAGCAAGTCAGATTAATCTTTTTAACTATATCCCACAAGAACGCATGCACTGAGAACTAAGTCCTTATTCCAGCTTACACTGTACAAGCAAACAAAGACAACCTATGATCCACGTGCCCAACTCCATAAGAAACTATCGTGATAGAAGACAAAACATAAAGTAAAACATATGGGTCATCTTATCCAAAAATGGTTCGTGATAAAAGTTTAGAATCAATGCTGCTGTTCTATAAATCCCTTGATACATCATACATCTATGGAAAAAGTAAGCACCATGTCATCTAAAGCAAACTGTGCAAACACATCTCTGACATTTTAGAACAGAAATGGGTCTCTCACTTGACAACTTCAGGCACCCGAGATGCAAAAAAATCTAAACAAATATTGTACCTTGATCTGGTTCTCATGTAAACTACATCTAGCTGTCAGTTTATTTGGTACACCAAGCTAAAACGAATGCAGCCTTTGTGTTTGCTAATACTTTGTCCATCTAATGAGTGACGGTAAACTAAATTTTATAAACACTGCTGGAGAAATGCACAACAATGCAACAGCACCTTAAACTGTAACCTCAAAACTAGGGTGCCGCAATTTATCAAAATATTATCAAATCACAATAAGGCCATGTGCAATATAAAACTCGCAGAAGCTTCAATTTTTTGACAAAGATAATTTGTCACAACATACACTTAATAAATTAAGCAATGTGGTGCAACAGAGATGCCCTGGCCTACGAAATCAAATTCCAGACACAAGACTACATGTTTGAGAGCACATAGTTGGTTACAGACTCCAGCGAAAATCAAATCAAATCTATCTTTTTTTTGCGTGAAAATGAGAGGTGTACCTCATGAACTGACAAATGAGTATATACAACACAATGCAGTATAATGAATAATGTTGCCTGTCAGGAATTGCATCTAAAATTGCCTTAGAAGAATACATATTTTCACCCTGGCAGTTCACTACACTCACAGTCCCCCTTTGGCTTATTTTGTCTTTAAAATTAAATGAACTGTTTTAATAACATGTATTTTGGATGTACAATTGCATATTATTCTGCAGCACAGCACCAACAGAACTGAATGTAAATAGCCTAATTAGTTTAATCCAAAGTATATTACGAAGTTTATTGGTTACAGCCACATAAGGGAGAGCACTAAAATTAATCATACAGCAGGTCTAACATTCCTGGAGCAAAGCGGCAACCTGCCATTAAAGCTACTTAATTGCTGATAATCAGAGAAAGAGAGCTGGGATCAATAGCTACGCATATAAACCGGAGAATTACTTCACAAGCCGGCTCAGGAGACTGGTGATTTAACTGCCAACCTGCCTGTCTGCAGTCAGCATGACATACTGTAAACTTTACTGTACTGCTGTATGTGGCTGGAAAAAAACATACCCGCTCTAACTGTGGACCGTAGATATAAAAGTTGCCCACAGAGGAATCTCATAAAAAGTCTCTATGTTAAGCACGGCCGAATATTATTTCCACACTAAACAACAAGTGTGCTGCCCTTCCCTGGTTCAAGGTGTTCTATCCACAGGGATGTGGTTGTTTTAAAAACCTGTGCAGGCATGGCTTTAGGTGGGATATGGTTGCAGATCACAGCTGATTGTAGAAGTCCACATTGGTGTGTCACACCACCACAGGAGTACATACTGCTAGTTTATTAAGAACACTCAACTGAAAGCAACACAATCCGATTAGAGATGTTCCCATGCCATTTATTCCTTCCAGATACTAATTTTGATACCTTAACATTGCATTAAAAACATATCAAAAACAAAAAAACAGCTGTGTACTACTAACCGTGTGTGGATGTGATATGATTGCAATCATCGTTGTACGGCACATCTCAGGTTTAACCTTCTGTAAACACAGAGGTATCGAAATTCACAAAAAACTGTGCCGTGTACACTGTATATGTTGCCTACTGGAGAGACACTCCAGTGTAAAATATTGCCAAATTGCTGACATTTTGCTAACAGCTAACACACACTATTAAATCAATTCTTCTTTGACTCTCTAAAAAAAAAAAAAAAAACAGGAGTTGCCAGTGGCTGCCTGCTGTGTAGGGTACTGTTTAAGTGCAACCAAGAAGAACTTTTTTCAAGGTAAAAACTGCCCTTTTATCCAGGTGTAAAACTAAGCTAGTTTAACTTAATGAATTACTTTGTATCAGGTCGGTGCTTAGACTACTTGTCAATACCTGACTTTATGGTCATTTTGGAGGCTGAAGTTTGTGGTGCTGTTAAATTGTACAGCATCTTACTGAGAGGTGTCACTGATGCTTTTTCTGTTCGTGTAGACTAAATATAAACACGGTGTTGTGCACAGAATTTAAGTGAATGTGTAATGGTGGCTGATGACAGTGTGTTTCTTTGTATCATTATGTGTCCCCCCTCTAAATTCTGAGGTTTTTGCAGGTCTGTGAACGTAGCGCAGGCAGAGGTCTTCATGACTTCCTTTTTTCTTCAGCAGCAGTTTGTGCTTAGTGGGGTGAATAACTGATCCATCATTCAGTCCAGAGCTGATCAGATCAGATCACTGGATGAGAGGAGCAGCTGCTGCGAGTGAATGCAAACTTCTAGACCCAGCAGAATGAATGGTTTCGTTTCACTTTCAATGCACCTGTAGTTTTACCGCTCCATGTGTGCCAAGAGTGCACTTTGCACTTCGAGAGTGTGGTGCAATCAATAAGTGAATGGTACAAGGTTTCCAACACATTTATTTACTTGTGGTGGGGTGCACCTGCATCTGCCACCACAAACAGATATTCTAGTGCTACTGAAATATATATACACTGTGCAGTTATTCATTGCTCTCTGAGCGCCAAGTGTACTGTTATCTCAGACAGAGCAGCAAACACCAGGAACAGTGAAAGTGAAACTTAATCTTTAATTTTTCTGAGTCTAAAAGTTTGCATTCACTCACTCTGCTTCTTCACACATCTATCGATCTGATCACCTCTGACCAGATCAACTGATCAATTATCCATGCCATAGAGAAATATAACTAAAGAAGAGTCCTGCCTGGGCTGGGTTAACGGACCAGCAAAAACAAAACATCAACAAAAATCTGAATTTAAACAAACGGCCACAGAATGATTAAAAAGGGGACACTATATAAATATATATAAAGGGAATTTTGCCAATGCCATCCTCCATCCATCCTCCAAAAACTGAAAATCTATTTGTGGCAGCAGATGCTTTAATCGTGGTGGGCCGTCACAAATAAGTGAATGTGTGGGAGGTCATGAAAAACACTGAGTGTAACACAATACAGATCAACAGCACCACAAACTGCATCTTCCAAAATGACCGTAAAGTTGAATAAACATGTCTCCAAAACTATATTAAATGTTATTAACTTTAACAGACTAAATTCCTTTAAGCCAGGTGTAGCTAATGAACTGGCAACTGAGTCTAGTGTGCAAATGGGAACTATTTAAATTACAACAGTAAGTTTGCACAAGGGAGGTTACAGAGTTTATTTTCCAAGAAGTGGGGACAAACTGGTGGCCCTTATTTTGAGAAGGCCAGGGAGGCCCTGTCATATAACTTGGGTAATGGGCGTTGGGCAGACTGTCATTATGTGTGCAATGATCAACTTAAGAAATATGCAACGTGCATGGTACACACTGTTTGGTGGTCGTGGTCATTATTGGGCAAAACAACTTCAGTGGTTTTCGGCAGTCACAGGGATATAATTTGTATTTTACAACCTCTTCTTATCCAACAAGCTCTAATCTCTGTTAAAATTACCAGTTTCGCATTAGTGTCCCTACAGGCCATGAGGAAATTACAAGCGGTTCTTTTTACACTGAGCCACATACAGTAATTAACTTTGCCAGAGTCTGTCTGACACTATGAATCCTCAAATGCATGCAGCTTTCTCTAAAGTCTACTGAAACCACTGTGCAACACACCTCCCCCTCCATAAACACAAAAAAACACAAGCTGACCGGCTGAACAACCCCAGTGGTGTAATGCAATTAAATAATATTACTTTGTCACAGCACTTCATTATTATTTGGGAGTATCTGTGCTTCACTTCAATTTCTATATTTCTGTTAACTTTCACATTTACTCCACTACATTTCCGAAATAAAATGTATTCTTTTAACTTCACTAAATTTCCCCTAAGCATTTAAGTTTCTTACTAAAAAATAGTGAAGGAACTGAGGATGCGAGGAGGAGATGAATGTACAAATAAAGGAATTTGGGGGGGAGACCACCACTGACCTTTCTTCTTTACAACCTTTAAATTGTAAAAGACTTTTTTAGACCAATTTCATGGTACAAAGAAATAATCTTCAAAATTTTCAAAATTCTGACTACTTACATTTTTATTAACATTTTTTTGGACTTTTGCTTTCCATACTTAAAGTTGAAAGCATAAGTTTTCAACTTTTCAATTCTACCCCAATGTATAGTCCCCAAGTGGTATTACTGTTAACACCACTGTCACAAAGACTAGAGGGTGGGCTCTCTGTTTTCCACAGAGCTTGACGACTATCCACAGACAAGCGATCGACACTATTATCATCAACACACAACACTGAAGAAAATAAGAACTGACATTTTCACTTAGGTAGTCAAATAAGACCATTGCTAGGGACTCTGGGAAGAAATAACTCAGCCAAAATATAGATTCAAATTGTGGAGTAAGGGTTTAACGTGAGATGGTTGCAAGATTTTGGCCATGTAGTAGCTTTTTACCAAACTTGGCCAACAATCATGGCATTTAGCACAGTTCTCCTCCAGCTTTTGTTGAGCAGCGGCTGATGCACTTCCTTATGCGCCGTAAATGGATCGTTCATTTTTCCCGGGAGATTGTACTTGGTGTAAGCAGAATTACACAGTGAAAGATAGGCTAATAACAAAGCAATGTTAATGCAATTTTTTCATTGTTCTGTAGTCATCACATTGTGCAATAAACACTAAATTCAGAACTGAATGTTAAAATTAAAACGTCTTATCTGGAGACTTTAACTACATTTAATATCATATATTTACTTTCAATACTTAAATACAGTAACCATCTGATACTTTAAGATTTTTTACTCAAGTAATATTTTCATTAGAGACTTTAACTTCTAAAGTAATTTTGTGGCAAGATACTTTTACTCTGGTGTGGCTTTCAGATACTTCACCCACCAATGGTTTTCTCTAGAGTCTGCTGAAACCACTATGCAACACACCACCTTCAGAAACACAAAAAAACACGAGCGAACAAGCTGAACCATGCCAAAAGATGAAAACAAACCAGCCTGCCCAGTGATCATTCACATCATGCGTTTGTTTTGCTGCTCCACTCTTCATTGAGCAACGAGGAAATGTTAGCTTTTTATTCCTCTGCTACAGCAGGTAGAGAAACACCCGGAAATCCACAACACCGTGGCCATTCCCCAAAGTGAAACGCACACGGCTTGTTGAGCTTCAACTCAGGAAACGGGCACTGTGCTCCACAATCTAACTGGGTTAATCATTATTCAATACCGGGGATCAATCCACCGCATACCGGGCACAGACAGGGGTGTGACAATACGAGCAACCTGCAGCTAGCACGAGATAGGTGTCTCAACACAAACATTTCCCTCCTAACAGACGTGACACACCGAAACCAAAGATAAGACGGAGAAGCTCCGTGAACGGGGTCGTCACGGTAACCGGGGGGGGGGGGTTCATTTTCATGCACTCACGCCAGTCTGGGATCTGTTGTGGAGGGTTCAATGCCCATGTCTACCAACAATAACACGGCCTCCAGACACAAGCTTAGCCCGGTGGCTAAACACGGGCTCCACACTGTGTTTTTAACAGCGGCAGCAGTCTGCAAACATCACCATTGTGTTTTTAATAAACACCGGGGGGTCTGTACCTGCGTGCCGAGCCCGCAGCCCCACAGGTCCCCGTGACGCGGATGCTAACAAAGGCCCGAGAGCTGTCTGGAGCGGAAGACCGACACAACGGGAGGAAGGAGGCAGGCAGCAGAAAGGGAGGCTGCTGCCGCACCAAATACTCCCGTTTATCCGCTCCCAGAGCCGCCATGGCGACAATACCCGCTCCGATGCGTGAATAAGCAACGCGCTGTGCTACCGAGACCGGGTTAGAGGTGATACTCACCGGCGGAGAGGGTGGATGGACGCGGATTTCGGCCCCAGTTTCTCTCTGACACCCCAGGCTTTCACTCCGACAACATGGCGGCTCGACGGAGGAGCAGGCGAGAGCGCTGCATGACGGGAAGGGATGAGAGCGAGCGTGCGGTTCATTGCGCCAACCGGGAGGGGAGGGTCACACCGGACCGGTCCCTTTGTTATGTTTGTAGTCTGTTTGGGTGTATTTATAACGCATTTTATTTTTATTTCATTCACTTTATTTTCAATGAAGCAACCTGAAGACATCTTTTTTTTTAAAGGACGTCATTAAAATATTCTCCAAAATAACTTATATGTCCCAATAAAGTTCAATTTTAGAAATCTATATTTATATTCACCATGAGACGTTATTTGTACTTGCAGTAGAAGACACAATATTTATCATTATATGGCGGACTGTACACAATGTACCGGGGTGTACATTACCCTAATGCAGCTGACTCCCCAATAATAGCAGAGCCATACGTGCCATTTTTCAACGAAATATTGTCTCTTTTACACATGTCATTGGATATCGGAATCAATTTTTAATTAAAATGAATGACAAAAGATTTGGATGCAACCTAATTGTGAATAACTGTCCTTCAAAATTATTCACAAGTCGGCTACTATCCTGCCAGCCATTACATGCAGAAGAATTAATAAAACAAAATTTAAAAAATAAACACGAACTGCACTTTTTGTGTGATGATCACTGTTTTCGCCCTTTTGGGCATTGTTCTCACACCAAGCAATTCCGGAGGGAAATTTTCAGATTCATCATGGGACATATATTTCAAGAGTGTAGATTATTTGGGGGAAATGTGGTGTTTGGCTTTCTCAATTACTCAAGAAAAGAAGACAAAGCATTTTTAAATAATTAATTTGATAATGATTTTAACAAAGTATACATAATAAGTTTAAAAATAAAAAATAATAATACTGTCGGTTTTCTGAAGAACATTGACCATTAACTATTCATTGATTCAACTAACAAAAAGGCTATCAAGACACTTGATACTGGTATGTGTTACATACCTAGCCTATTTAATGTAATATCTCCTGGCTTTTTGATATTGTTTTGTTTGTATCCCTTATATGTTATGCCGGATTTTTGTTACACTCTGCTGTATAAATAAAGGGGGAAAAGTGCGTCTCTATGGTAACGGGGAGCTTGCGCCACACGGCCAGCGCGCGTGCGGCTGCTGGACGCTCCGTGTCACCTCCGGAATGTAAGTGCGTGATGGGAAGAGGGGAGCGTGTGGCCCAAATAACAAAAAAATACCCATTCCCAAACATGTCCCAAACCGGTGTGTAGGTGACGTAATGCTACTAGATTATGGCAGCCCTGCAAGAAAATCAATGGTAATCATATGGAAATTTGTTTTAGGATAGGCTGCTCAACATGCTTCTGTGGGTCGGTCATACTGGATTGAATAACCTGAGTGTATCTATAAAGTATGTCAATAAAGCCACGGTCATATATTAATTTTGTACTTAGACCTATGTAAAAGTTGAGACAGGATCTTGTCACAGCATACACAATTACAAGCACCATATAGTCTTTTCTTAGGTTGTTTTTTTCTGTATTGTTCAGTTTTAAAGGAATGGGCCAACTTCACTCCCCATATGACTATTTGTGTAACAATTACTCAGCCAGTGTTGCATTGTGTTCATGAAGAAAACTGCTTTTCTCACATATCTCTGGTAAAAGAAGAATCCAAAAACATGGAACTTTCTCAAATTTAAGTCAAAACAACGGCAAAACTATATCAAAATGTGTTTTAAAAACTCCTTCACAACTCATGCGGTATAGACCAAGTTTCACTTATCCAGTCATATGCTCAGTAATTCCCCAAAACTTGCATTTTTCGCTAAAACCTTACTATTTAAAACTAAACTGAAAGTGTGATTTAGCTATGCTCTCTTCAAAGCCAGACTCCATTGACAAAAACAGTCATTTTACCTCACTGAACATGGGAGCTGCTGGTCCACCACTGCCTCAACCAGTTTGTTTATGTTATCCCCTTACTAAAAAAAAGTTAATGTGGATTCACCAAAGGCCAGCAGCCTCTATGTTAAGTAAAGTAAAAATACTATTTTTGTCAATGGAGTCTGGCTTTGAAGAGAGCATGGGTAAGTTTCACTTTCAGTTCAGTTTTGAATATTAGTATATATTAGTATATAATATTATATTTTTAGTAAAAACGCATGTTTGGAAAATACGAAGCATATGACTGAGTAAATGAGACTCAGATTATACTGCACAAGTTGTGTCAGAGTCTGTAAAGTAATGTTTTGATATAGTTTTGCTATTGTTTGGTGCAGTTCAACATTTTTCTCAGTTTTAGGATTCTTTGTTCACCACAGGCATGCAAAGAAAAAAAAAGTTTTCTTCACTAATTCACTGTAGCACAGGATGAGTAATAGATATATCAGTGTTCATTTTGGGGGTGAATTATTCCTTTCACATTGTCATGTGTTATATTGGCAATAAACTATGCTAAAATTCATCATAGGGAATTATACTATAATTATTAGTGACTCAACACAGTCAATGTTAATACACTAAAACCTTTTACTAACGTAATAACAGCTTCTTTTTTTTACAATCATACAAACTTAAACTCAACAGTGTTACTTTTGTCATAATGAATGAGCTATCTATGAAATTATTTTGACAATCCAATATTACATAATATTAATATAATACCATTGAAATTAACTTAAATGAAAGAGTCACAGTGAGGTCAATAGCACTGCACGCATGAAGTAAGTCACTTTATGAATAAAGTGTTATTTTTTGTAAGGTTGGGCTTTCTTTCTTTAAAATGCATCACATTATTTTGACAAATCAAATCATCACATCAACTCACCAGAGTGTATTTTATGTTTAATCTTCCAAACTAATCTGGCAAAAATGTGATTCTGTGCCCCATAATCCAGATATTAGTATAATGTAATCAAAACTAGGAATGAAAGCACTCCCTTTATTAAACCTTTTGTCACGCTCAATGAAACAAACGTGTCTACAGATGACAACAGAGGTGTATTTAATGTAGAAAGTGTATTTTTATTATTTCAAACTTCACCTGACACCCAATAAGGTCTTTACTTCATACCTGTCTCCTTTCTTTCCTCTTCATGTCTCCAATTACAGCTAGAAAAACCACTGATCATGACATATTCTCCCCTCAGGTCTCCTTTATCGCCATGCTCTGGTGTAAATCAGCAGATGGGCTGCAGAGGTGAATGTAGTTACTGAGAAAGATGATAGGGAGAATTAGCTGCAGATGGGTTAGAAGAGGGCAGCGGGAGGATTTCCAAAAAGAGAGAACAAGAGAAACAGGTATGAAGAAAAACTCTGATGTGCTCCCTTTTCCCCAAACCATACCCACCCCCTAATGCAACCCTCCTTGTCTAAATGGAACCAACAAAACAATCATTGGCTGGTTATTTACATGCACAGTATCCCCACTGCTCCCCCCTCCCCTCCCCTCCCCCATAGACACACTAATGCCTGATCCCAAAGCCATCTGTATCCCTAATCAACAGCATTACATGAACAGTAGGCTGAATTTATTTTCCTGAAAACAAAATATCCTGGCAATGGACATTTGACTTGGTTTTTCGCTGTAACGCGGAATTTTAAAGGACAAGTTTGGCAACATTTTACAGTTTGTCAACATTAAAGGACCAAAACCAACAACAAACCGATCTTACTAAACATGCTTTTTCTTCAGTAAAATACATTCTTGTCCAAAACTGTTATAAACACCTCAATGAGACACATTGTTGCACTGGGTGACCCGTTCCTTCGTTCTGATGAAGCTGGGCATTGTAGTTTATTTTGAGATGATCCCACACAGTATACCATCCTGGCACTATGAACAGTCACTAGAGCAGCACGTGTACAACTGAAAATAGTCCCCAACAAATGCACTATTTACTGCTGTCTTAGTCACATTTGCTAAAAAATCGACAGTGCCAAGCTGTTTTAGGATTGTTTTTTAGTATTTAAAAAAATGTTACAAATACTATAGTATCCGTCGGTGACTTTTTTTTAAGATTCACGCCTCCAGCAGTGAATGGGCTTTGGACTAAGATATACAAACAAGATGAGAAAGTTGGAAAGTATTGCAAAACAGATGAACCTAGTGTTGATTATGGTCATTAAATGTTTAAAATATCACCAGCCTGATCCTTTAAAAAACACAAAGTAACCATTTGTATATCAATGTATATCAATTAATCAGTTGTTGACATTGTGAAGAAGATGTTTTTTGTCTCCCATGCCTCCACAATAGAAGAAATCAAAATATAGATCATTTTTCATAATTTGGAGTAAAAATGGGATACATGAGTCGCACAGCTGGTCAAGCGTGTGCGTTTGAACTCTGCTCGATGGAGTGCAAGAGGCACATTATCTGTCTTTGCATGAGACTGTTTATGTGAAAGTGTTTAAAAATAGTAAGGTTTTAGTGAGCATACATGTGTTTGGGAAGTACTGAGCATATGACTGAATAGGTGAGAACTGAATTAAATTGCACCAGTTGTGTGAGTTTGTAAACGGACGTGTTGATATGGTTTTGCCGTTGTTAAACACGGCCCCTTATTTGCTGCAATTCAGTGAGAATTTTCACTGTACTTGGACTCAGTGGGAGGCATGCCAGCAAAACAAAGTTTTCTTCACAAATTCAATGTAACACGGGTGAGTGATTGATACACAAATGATTATTTTGTGGGTGATGTGTTCCTTTAAAAAGTTCCACCAGCTTTGTTATGCTACCTCAGCTGGTTTGTATTGTAAAAAAGCCCGAATGGCATCAGTGGTTTTAACCGCATGGAAGGAAGGATGGCTTTGGGAATGGGAATCGTAAGACTGCTCTAGTTCGACATCACCACATTCTAAAACGACGACAGGTACAAGCCGTGCCACTTTTTGTTATGTGACCCCACCCAAATCCCAACCCCCACCCCACACACACACACACGAGCACCCAAAAAAACATTCACAGGGACACCGAGTGGTAAGAGTCCAGGGTGCGACCACAAAGCACCAGCTAGTCCTGTGGAGTTACACAATCACACACACACACA
The DNA here is from genome assembly GCF_026936395.1 of Plectropomus leopardus. NCBI lineage: Eukaryota > Metazoa > Chordata > Actinopteri > Perciformes > Serranidae > Plectropomus > Plectropomus leopardus. Next base: position 13,011,079 of record NC_142192.1, on the reverse strand, counting down.
CATATACACACTTGTGGGAGTGTTGAGAGCTGGCAGTTTAGTGAAGTGTGTCTCCCGTGATTTGACAGAGGTGTCCCCAGCTCTTGTTCTCTGTAGCTCTCCTCCTCCTCCTCCTCCTCCTTCATGTTATCACACCACCTGGCATGCTGGTTCTTCCCTGAGCTCTGTACATTCTATTCAGGGCTGTATTTCTCTTTCTCAGACACAAGCACACATGCACACACGCACAGACGTCTCTCCCTCTGGGTGGGGTAAGTCCATTCCTCCGGTAAACTGTGACACACAGAGTGAGTGTAGTCTAGGCAACTGCTGCTTTCCATCCACAGTGACACTGTCAGGGTTTGGCCTGAAGGGGGCGCGACCAACAGTTAACCAGCCCTGGGATGCAGACAGGATGACATCAGGGGAATTCACATCGTCAGACATCAATATTAGGCCATACTGTACTTTGATATGACTGCATGAAAGGGGCACTCCGCTGATTTTACACATTAGGTTTGATAGATTCAGCATGAGAAAAACTGTTGTAATATGTCCTCTGTGACCCCGGAGGGAGCTTTTCAGTGTTTAAGAAAAACAACCCTGATAATGTCATTAGTGTTAAATGAGCCATTAACAAAAATCATGCATTACACCCACCAGTGAGAAGGACAAAAACCCAAACATATCCTATGAGTCATTAAATAAGAAACTTTCTCGAAATAATGTGTTTGTATCTAAAAATAAAGATATATTTTCTCAAAATAATTACTTAAAATTGTAAAAGAATGAGCAACAATATTAGGTTATTATTTTGAAATACTAAGTCATTGTTTTTAAAGTACTAACTCATTATTTTAAGAAATTTGGCCACTATTTTGGGATAATGAAGTCATTATTTTTAAAATACTAACTCATTATTTAGAGAATGTTTATCAAAATTTTATGATACTAAGTAATTGTTTTGAGATCATTAAGTCATTATTTTGAGATCACTCACTATTTTCAGAGTTTCTCATCATTATTTTGAGAAAGCCTCAATATTTTGAGATAAATAAGTGATTATAGTCAGTCTTTAAAATACAAGGTCGTTGTTTTGGGAAAGTTTAGCATTATTTTGAGATATTGACTCTTATTGTGAAATAATTGAGGGCTTGTGTCCGCCAAAGCATTTTTTCCCCAACTGAAGACATCCTTGGTCATTGTTTTGAGATAAAAAGTCATTATTTTGAGAAACTATGTGATTATATTACAATATTAAGTTGTTACTTTGAGAAAGTTTCTCATCATTTTGAGACAAGCCATTATTTTGAGATACAAGTCATTATGTTGAAATATTACAACATTACTTTAAAAAAGTTTCTCAATATAATGACGATATAATGAGAAGTAGGAGGCTAAGTAACGATGCCTGTAAGCTGCATAGTGAAAAGTGTGGGACGCAGCAGACCTGGGGACTAATAGTCACAATGTCTCAGCCCTTGTTACATTGATCTCTATCTGTGACGGCCCCCAAATTTTTATAAGTACAACATTAAATAGCTGGCGTAACCCTTGAAAGACAAATGTGCCACAAAAAGATCAAAACGAGTAAGAACAAAGTAGAAAAAGTGTAGAGAATGCTATATTTGTAACTCACGTGTAAAGAGGCTGCAGCTGCAGATGAGAGGACTTCTGAGGAGGCTGGTAGCCGTACGAGTCAAAACCACCGATGAAATCAACTTCAAAAGGAGAGAGAAAGAGAAGGGGATGACATCATTCCACTTTCCCTTAAACCTGTATTTTTAATCAAGTCTTGTATTTCAAGATCAGATTCTGTTTTGACATGAAAATCTATTAAGGCATCGGATGGTGCTGCTTTCAGTATACCTGTATAACACTGTAAACCCACTGTGACATCAAAATCTGCCCCGATACATCATCTTCCTCACTGCGTCCATGTCATTGATACATAGTTCTAATCTTTCTCCATCGATTCAAAGGAACAAACTTAAGTGGTGCCAGCTGAAAAACAAAATCATCCCTGATTGTCTGCATAAGTGGAAATATAGACCAAAAGTTAGGGATCTGTTTTATCCAGAACCAAGATCTGACATTTTAATAAAATGACTCCTATGATGTTGTATTATTGCTTTCTTCTCTGGAAATATTGGCGGTTATTAGTTTATTGCATGTATATTGGTATCAGGTGTATATTTTGGCCAAGACAAAGCAAGACGCTGCAGAACAGAAATGCATAAGATGTGACTGAGCTAATGTAGAAACATTATTTGTGGTCCACAGTTTGATGAAAGTTTTTTTTTTATAACAGTTAAAAATCCTGCTCAGTACATTGATCACAGTTCTTTATAGAAACAAATTTAAATGGTGCTTGTCCAAAATTGTGTTTTGGAGATATTAAGAAAATGAAAACATCATTACTGTATTTTTTTTTTTACACTATCGAATAATTAGATTGCTATTAGTCTAAAAAAAAAAAAATCAAGTATTAGTTGGAAAATATTATAAATACATAAAAAAAACATTGTATGTCATTGTTATTTCATGATCACTAATATGTTATAAGATGCATAGAATTATGAGATTGCGTGCTTTTCAGGCATCACAGACACAACATGACATGCCCTTTCAAAGGAAATCAGTCTTATGATGTAATATTCTAATTATGGGCCTTAATTTCCCCTGTTGCCTGAGAGTGAAACACTCAGGAAAACCACGTGAGGAAAAGAACAATTCAGACACGCAGATGGCACACCCAAGCCCACAGACAAGCACCAGCCAGCAGACAGGCGGACAGTCTTGACAGTGGGATTTTTCGGGCAGACATCTCTAAATTACTCTCCACAGATGGAGTTCTCGGATCACTAAAAGGGAATCCTCTGCGATGATATTGCTCAACATGACTCAGGCAGGAGAAAACAATGAGCTAATAGCGCTCAGATCCAAAGCCGTGGGTCACCAACGCAAAGGTATGGAAGCCTTTTTCTGCCAGTGTGATGAAAAAAAAAGACCCTGTAAGTCACTGAAATAAGAAACATTCTTAAAATAATGATATGTATCTCCAGATAATGAGAACCTTTATCAAAACAATGACTTAAATACTGAGGTAGTATGTCAAAATAACAAGACATTCTCCCAAAATAATGAGGAACTTTATCAGAATAATGGGACACTTGCCCAAAACAGCTTACTTACTTATCTCAAAATAATGAGTTAGTATCTTAAAATAATGAGAAAGTATAAGAAAATAATAAAAATGTTTTAAAAATAATGAGTTTATATCTCAGAATAATGAGAAAGTATCACAAAATAATAAAAATGTTTTAAAAATAATGAGTATATATCTCAAAATAATGAAAAACTTTCTCAAATTAATGACTCAGTATCTCAAAATATTAAGAACAGTTCTAAAAAATAATGACTTAGTACCTCAAAATGAGACTTTCCCAAAATAATGAAAAGCTCGTCATGTATTTATTACATAATATTATTAATAATGGAAAAAATATTTTGAGAAAGTTACCAATTATTTTAAGATGTTTATAATTACTTTGAGATAAGTACGTCATTATTTTCAGATACCAAGTCATTATTTCAAGAAAGTTTCTCATTGCAGTGACTTACAGGATCTATTTTTGTAGCGGAAATGGGCTTCCATACAAAAGCCTTCTCTACAGTATGAAACAAGTAAATCTGATCAGCTGAGCAAGGTGCTGGAAGAGGATCAAGAAGCTTTTAGAAGAAGACAAAAGCACTCACAGCTGTCCTCGTCATCCTGGAAGACTTTGCTCACGTAGCAGGCGTACACAAAGCCAAAGAGCTGTTAGAGAAGAGAAATTAGGTGAATGCTCTTGTATAGCCTGAGTCACTGCTGACCTAAGAGCATCTGTACTGTGTATCACAGAAAATGTTTTAGCAGAGGGTTGAGGGTCAGCAAACTAAAAGGCAAAACAACAATTTTTCACAATGTTTATAAATATTTAGTTGCGTGTTTTCAAATATAAAAGAAACACACTGTATGAGCGTGCGTTTGATACGTACAGCCAATAGGATCTGAATCGCCGAACTCAACACCTCTATGTACTGGTAGTCAAGGAGACACCCGGAGACAGTGATGACATGGTGGTCGTCAGGGGCCATATGAGAGTCTAGCACAGGTGTCACCAGGCAACCGGGACCATGCTCCATCCACCACGAGCGATGAAGGGATGTGTTGAACGTCATGAGAAAGTCCCTGTCCTGAACACACACACATACATATAAATATGGCTACAGCTAACGATTATTCTTATTGTCGATGAAGTTTCTGATTAACAGAACAGTCTCCAAAATGTCAGAAAATAGTAAAAAAAATGCAAAAGGGCGGGATTACCACGGCCAAACAGTTCACAATAATAATATTACTATGATGATTAACTTAATTTATTGTGCATTTTGCGTCTTGTCTTTTTTGGCAAATATTACACTCAAAATACAAGTGTAGGGAGGTGTACAGAGAATGTCATATTTCTATCACTTCCAAATGAGGCCGATTGGAGTTGGAACTTGGGCTGCCACTTGAAAATCAGAGATTCGAATCATCAGTCGGAGACCCTCAGTCGACTGAGATTGCTTCAAGTCAATCAGTCTGGGGTTTGTTTTTTTTTTTTTTTGGTAGTCAGTGTGCTGTGCAGTGTACTTCTAGGGATGTTTTGGTCCCCAGATTTTGCTGCAGAATCAGTGCTCTTGACTTCTACGCTACTATTGCAGCAGCAGACCTGTAGACAGCAGCACAGAGGAGGAGAGAGGAGAGACCTTTTGCTTGAAAGTTGTGAATTTGCAGCTAACAGCAAATTAATACAGTACAATCTCTGGCTTTTTTTGACATCTAGTGCCAGAAAAAAATGTTGTTGCAGATTTGCAATCCATCGTTAGCACAGTTAGCTTATTTATTATATTGCAAAAATGCCGCTGTCACACTGACAGACTTTAAACTTTGTGTGGAAAACAAAATGAATCGATGAACATTTGTATTGAAGAGACAAATTGTATTCCAGTGGCATAATTGTGAGTCGGGTATAATCCTAACTGGAACCAAATAACTAAGACTACTGCCGTCTGACCTGTGTATGAATTCCAGTTGTAACCTTTTCCATTAAATCCAAAAGCTGTTAGTGTATGTTAGGGTTTTTAGTTTGGGAACCAGTGGAATAAACAATTAAATGATTACAAAAATATAACTCAACTAAGCAATTACATAATTAAAGACTGATAACTTAGAGCAAATCTGTCCAAATTGCTAAAAACATCACACACAACCTCAAGACACACAAAACTTACATGAGACAGGTTGCCAACCTCCAGGTAGAAACAGATAATGAATGAGTTCCAGCCCACCCAGAGGACCAGCCATACTGCATACTGCCAAACAGACACAGAGAACAGCTTCAGTATGAGAGTAACTGCATCAGTGCGAAGTAAGCAGGAGCTGTGCATCAGAGGGTGAGGGCTATACTCACAAAGATAAGGTATCGGAAGCGAAACTGCACGGTGCCAAACATGCCCAGGATGACGGCCATAATGTGCAGGAAGTTGGCCAGGATGGGGGCCCATTGGTACCCTAGAAAGTCAAACACCTGCCTCTGCAGGGCTGCCACCTAGGGGACATGGGGAGGGGTCAAACACCGTACACACGTTAGAGGAAAAGACACACACACTTACACAACGGAGCACATATGCAAATGCAACACACACAGAAACACGGCGCACACATGTGATCAAGGTTTCACACACACATACTGAATATACACACAGACAGTGACAGGGACACACATACACAGGTCTGCCGCAGTTGTTTCCATGGTAACTGCCTGGAGCACCAGCCAGTCCAGTGACTGTAAAAGAGGAGCACCCCCCAAAACTAATGAGAATCTATGGGCCGAATCCTCCTGCTACACAACAACTCATCAGCCCCGCAAACAATAGCTTGAATAACTGGCCCTCACACTGCTGTGGTCCATGCCAGCATCACTACAGGAATAGCTGATACTGTCTCATATTACACACTTATTACATTTTAGAGGGATAGTCTCAAGCTATTTGTAGGCTAACTTTAACTCCAGAATGGAGACCAGATGGTGAACAGGGCCTCCTTGTCCCTCTTGCGCTTAACATTCACATGGTTTTGTCAGAATGGGGCTATAACCCCTCTCTCTTGTAGGCCACCCCCTGACACCAAAGCACCCCCTCCTGCCCTGCTCCCTCTGCTTCAAAGACACACACACCCTCGCCTGTAATGTGGCATGGCATCCCAGCAGCTGCAGCTCAAAGCTTTTTTAGTGTGACTGTACAGAGAGGCTGGGCAAAAATTGATTACAATGTGCGTGTGTGTCTGTAGCACGCTGTTCTAATTATATCATCATGGTGAGTGAGGAAAGAGGCAGCCTTGGCCACACACATCATACACACATGTTCTATTTCTAACTTCACCTACTGGTTTTATACACTGTATTGTGGCATAAGACACATAGGCTTTTATTTTTAGACTTTTTAGACACTTGACACACTCAGCACATTATACATATTTATAATTTTTAACATTCACAGACAAGTGCTAATTACTATATTTCTTACATTTTATATTGTTACACACTTTACACCCTGAGCACATTATATTTATTTTTGAATATTTACATAGTAGTGCTACTTGTTTTATTATTATTAGTTTCTATTTTATATTTTTACACACTTTACACACTCCGCATATTATTTTTATTTACATTTGTTAAATATTTACATACTAGTGCTAATTGTTGTATTATTACTGTATTTCTGTTATGTATTTTTATATACTTTGTGCTGATACTTATTTCTACTTTCTATAAGTCCCTGTGCTTGGCATTATTATAAAGACTACAGCGAACCCTGGGATCAATAAAGTATTTCTGATTCTCTCTCTCTCACACTCACACACACACACACACACACACACACACACACACACACACACACACACACACACACAAACACTAACACACACTCACCAACTGCAGTGAACATATCACCAGCAGCGTGCATCTTCCGTCGCACTTCCCCATCTTGGAGGGCTCAGGACGCGGCTTGGAGCCGCGGAGGCTCCGGGGGAATGACGGGTCCCCGGTCAGATCCAGAATGCCTGTCCGTCTCAGCTCACACCATTCCCGGCTGAATAGACCTGTCCAAGGCCGCCGCCTCCTCCTGTAACGCTGGTCCGGCCCTTCCTCTCACAGCCAGTGACCCATCTCGGCCGCTGGTTTTGTCGGTAAATACCAATCGCGAGGTGAAGAGGAGGAGGAGGAAGGGGGGGGGGCGTCCACTTCACACCGGCCTGCTGCGGTCCGACCACCACCGACAACCGAATCACCTCGGCCACACCTTCCGGAGAGGGGACACACAAAGACACAAAGAGAGACGGAAAGCTGTCATAATGTGCCCCGGGCTACAGACAGAAATGAGCATCATATGATACCGAATCACACGGGGGTGGAGGGGAGGAGGGGACCGACCCCGCAGTGTTACTACGGCTAACGTTTGGCTACATGCGATCCGCTCCGGACACAAAGCAGCCCGTTGTGACTCACGGTTTTTTATGAACGGGAGAGTCCTCGTGCCCCCTCTACCCCCGTCGTCCCGCTCTCCTCCTCCTCTAACTGCTCAGGAAAAGAAGTTAACGGCCAGATCTGCTCACCAGTACCGGGCTGTGGTGCTCCTTCGCTCCGTCTCGCAGCGTCTTTTGTCAACAATCGGTGCCGGGGCGGGCGCAGGAGGAGCCGGGGGGGGGGCGAGGGGGTGGGGGCTCTCAGTCACCGCGACCCCCTCGAGGAGGAGCTGCATGGATTCTGCAGCCCCGCGTGCGTGCGCGTGGCCGTGCGGCAGCCCCGCGAGGCGTTTGAAAAGGAGCACAAAAGAAACGGGGGCTCGCGGTGGTGAAGGAGGTTCATACAGCCGAAAATAATAGTCTGTAATCGCCTCCATCTACCATCCGAGTGGAGATATACACACCGAGGAGAGAGCGGCTGTCCCGCGGTCCCGCTGCTCGTCTCCTCAGCCTGCGGTTATTCAGAGCGGAAGGAAACACAATTAACAGAATTGTTTAATTCCAGCTACTTACCAGGAGCAGCACCACCACAGAGTAACACATTAGGGTCGTTAAATTAAGCCATCTCTGATGTACAGGCAGATAATGACCGCTTTGGGTCATCGCATGGCCATGTGACAATCATTTCAACAAAACCATTACATGTCAGATCTAGTTTACTGCAATCAATCTTACATTCACCAAAACATGAATGTCTATCAAATGAAAAAGTGATTAGTCAGATGAAGCATGTTCTCCTTTATCTTGACATTTTTATGGTGTCTTATATAAAGTCCTGACAATATTGATTAACTTCACTCTTCATAACATATATTTGGACAAATAATTAAATTTTATGCTTTATTTTAAAAAGGACAAGAAGATGTAAGACTAGCTGTATCTAGTGCTCTTAAATTGGACATCGCTCTGCTCTGTATCTGCATTGTTGATGTGGACTGTTTCAAAAAACTCTGATAACTTCATTTTACTCTAAAAAATCTAGTTGATATCCTTGAAAAATGCAAGTAATTATAATAATTGATGTTTACTTTGTAGCTAAGTGTAACAGTTACATAAATTGTGGTTACATTCAATTAATGTTGTAAAGTTGCTGCAACTTAAAAATGACAAGTTTATTGAAATCAGTCTTTCTAAGGTTTGGTAACCAGGTTTGGAGCCAAGGTTCAGTAAACCAAGTTTACCGTGCTGTATATCTGTATTCTGCTGGTTTCAAACTAGTTGGATTTTCTTAAACATGTTAACAAAACAGAACAGGCAGATCTCTTCATCACTGGTAAAATCCTCTTTGTGATGATCAAGCTTAATCAGATTAACTGGGTTTACTGAAATTACTAACACTTAGAAAGACAAGTAATTTACTTGTCATTTTCATGTTGCAACAACTTCACATAATTAAGTGAATACAAGGACATTTTGAGTAAACATAAAACATGGATAGTTTATGGATAGATATGGAAAGTAAACATAAATTAATATTTGTAGTTATATTTACTGTCTTTTTTCAAGGCAATCAATTTCCAAGATTATTTTAACATTATTAACATTTAACAATGTTTTGTCTACCAGTTTTCATTCTAATAGGTGAAATGACCCATAATCAAAACCCTACTTAGCTAAGTAAACCTGTGCTCCTTGTGTAATTAGACTAGAAGAAGAAAAAAAACATGAATAGCTGCAGTGACATGCCAGTAACTCTATACAATGCTAATTAATTGACCTAATTAATTATGACTTCTTCACAGATTAGTCCAGAGCTTGAAAAAAGCTCAACACCTGTACTACAAGAGGCAATACCAAGATGGAGAAAAAAAAAGATACCCCAATAAAACTTGAATATAAGTGCATTTGGTAAATTGCAAAGGTTTAAAAAGTAATAGTACTCATAGTTTCATCTAGGGTTGCACAAGTGAAATATTATCAAAATCGCAATATGGTTAAGTACAATATCTAAGCTGAAATTTTTTGATAATTTTAAGTTAAGATTTCTCACAACATAAAGAAAGCAGAGATGCCCCAGCTTACAAATTCCAGACCAAAATGAACATGCTTTCAGTACAGGCCCAAGCAAAAATCACATTATCATTTTTGGGGTTTTTTTTCCAGTGAAAATGACCATTCTTTCTAAAACCGCAACACATATTGCAACGGCAATATTTTTCAATATAATCACAATATGAGTTTAGTCCCTTCCAATGTTGATTGGACAATTCAGTCACTATTCAACATGATGAAATTGGCCTCATTTATTTAAAAAACTGCAACAAATAGGAATAAAGATAAGATAAAGTCCAGAATGACAAAGGGCTGGTTGTTTGGGGAACTGAAATAATTTAGGGCAAATCTGAATCTCCAAAAACCGATTTCTCAAATCTTAATTTGGATCTTGTTTGAGTAATTTTTTAATACCACTGTCAAATAAATGGAGCATACTGTCTTTGAAAGTAGTAGTGGGTGTATGATATCAAAAGAACTGATTTTATCAGTGCATTTGTCTATTTTTACTTCTGTTAGTGGATAAAACCAGCAGCAGGTCGTATGTTAAACTACTACAAACACAGAAAAGCTTCAGAAAGACAAAATAATCTTGCAAACTCTTTTTACAGAATACTCCAGTTTATTAAAAAGAAATAAATCGGAATAAAAAAACAAGTCGTTGTGGAGGTTGTTGTGACTGATAATGAACTTCAAACGTCCTGAGGTTGTTCTGTGACAAGCTGAAGCACATGAAATTACAGAGACTCCTAACCCGCTGTCGAACACCACCCATCCATTTCTAAGGCAGCACACTTGCTTGCAGGACACACACACACACACACACTCACACACGCACGCACTCATCCAAGTTAACACACACGGTCACACACACACCCTACTGAATTTCTCCCATGTAGAGCCGCTTATCACTGGAGCCAGACAGCACTGTGTAGAGGGACAAATGGTAAAAAAAAAGATGATTAAACTCTAATTAGTCATGTTTTGTGACTAAGCCTCAGGTGAATTTATTAAGCAGTCATGTCAAATGAAACATAAGAAAAGAAGAGTGTTTGACGACGACCACATTCTTGCAAATACCACATGAATATTAAACGATCTTCCCTCCAGATCCCCCCGGCTCTCTCCTCAAGACAACTGCCTTAAGGCTTCAACTAGCTCTGTTAAATTCTGCTAACAGTTGTTACTGAGAATAACGCTTTGACTCACCTATAGGCTCCTCTGGGTGAAAGGCCACTTCGTTGACGGAGCCGGCGTGGCCCGGCAGCTTGTACAGGATCCTACGTGATGTGGTGTCCCAGATATACACAAATCTATAAACACAGACAAGTAAACATCTAGAATGACTCCTGATGTGAGACAGCGGGAAGCTGAGAAACACGAGACTGAAGGATTATTTTGTTACAGTACATTGTGTTTTTTTTAATTCTTTTTTGTATTCCTTTGTTCACATATACCTACGGTTCTCAACAATTTTGGAGCCAGCGCCCCCCTGTCCATCATCCAGGTACCTTACTGACCCCATCAATTAACCCTTTGGCACCTGAGTAAACTGATTGTTTTTAAACAGGCATACAAAAAAATTACTGGAAAAAAAGTGCTTAAAATGGTAATATTTCTGCAGAATAATCTTCAATATATAATCATTATAATTGTTACTATTGTTTTGGGGGGAATTCTTCCATAGCTTTTGAAAAATAATAATAATACAATGAAAGTAATAAAAAAAAAATCCTGCAATTTATTGCCAAGTTGCCCATAGCATTTTTTTTTAGAACCCATAAAAAATGGTGTTTGTGGGTCCTGAAATTAAGAACCGGACACACAGACACAGACACACACACACACACACACACGTGTTGTATGTATCTTTGAGCGAAGACCTAGTCCTTCCCCACAAATTTTGAGCGTCAAACACTTAATTTCCTTAAATGTATATAAAGGAAAACACAAAATTTAGCTTAGCTTATTATACTGTTTTCAAATATTTTTTCTCCTGTAGATCAACTTTATTCTTTCAGTGTTATCCCTGCTGAGTCATAACACATGTAGGCTTGATTTACTCTTCAGTCCTTCTTTGTGTCTATTATATGGGGGATGTAACTTCTTCAAATGTGCATGTGGCACTCATTCAAGTCATCGACACATTAATTCATTTTATTCCATTCACAAATCCCTGGACTTTTGCTCATGGGTCTCTCAGAAAGACTCGTGTTCACATTCAAAACTTGCACATTCAAAAACGCATCCCACAAATCTGTGTTCTCTGAGAACTCGAGAATAATAAAAACATCTCCAGGAAATCCAAATTGTAATATAGTCCGCTGTGCATTAGATTATTGCTCTGTGCTCCATTATCCCCTTAAAACCACCTGGCAGACACAGAGCAGAGTGTGGGACTCTTACTGAATGAGACAGAGTTTCAGGAATCAGCTGTGCACTGCTCTCTCCTCATAGAAGGTGGTAAACCAAAACTAGAACTAACAAAGAGTAGGAAGAACCGACTGCACAGACCGCTGACCTACAGACGAGGCCTCTTGCTATGCAAGAAATAGCGAGGCAGCTGCATCTCTCAGGCGAGCTTGCTGGTCCCTTTGACGAGTCCTCCAGTCTCTCTCTCTAAAGCAGCAGTCCTTATAAACAGAGGTTTGATAACACTGCCCACAGAAAAGCAGCATAGCTTTTCTACTCTGATGCACTGAGGTGTTCCTTCTCCATAGAAAACTATGAAAAGCTGCACCCTGGTGATTCAGGAATACCGTTTTTTTTTTTCTTTTACAGGCTACGCCAAAAAAAAAAGAAAAAAGCTTCAGATGATGGTGGTTGAAGCAAGACTAATCACAAAATTGCGAAAATGTGCATTTGGATGTAGGACTTATGTGGAATAAAAACAACTCATACATAAATAATAAATAAGCATACTCATAATAAAAAAGACATTTTTATCACAACCTAATTTGTCGACTAAATACATATATGCATTTTAAGAGGTAATGTTGCTATTTAACTTACTTCAAGATATGACATAAACATGCAAGAGACCCACCTTCTTTGTGTCCAGACTTATGCTACAATTTATTACAGAGGTCAGTCTCTCTAAATCAGTATCTTAAGTTGTAAGTGAAGTGCTCTATGCAATTCACCTCGTCCACTTTATCATAATGCACAGACAGAAGCACAACTTCACTTGTATATTTGTTCAAATGTTTGTATGTGTATGCGGGTATCCATTTAAGAGTATGTCTTTTTTTTAAACTAAAAAACATTTAACATATTCTTTCTCTACACATTAATTTACTTACATTTTGTAAACAACATTGTTTCATTTTTAACTTTTTCTCCCTTTAATTTAAAAAAGCCACATACAGGGTTCCCATGTATTTTTGTCAAAGAAATTTCAAAACTTTTCCTCAACTTTTCCAGAATATTTTAGGCCACTTCCATGACTTAGTTTAAGTAGTTTAAAAAGCCTGCCTGAACATCTCTCTGTGAGGGATTTGAAGAAGGGTGCAATATTAAACTTCATTAAATTTGATCGCTATTGCGCTTTGCACTAAAACGCCAAAATTTTTGGTGTGAACTTTATTTGGTGTTAGACATGTTAGCTGAAACAACGTATATTCAGAAGGTTTTCAAAATATTTGGTTAATTCCAAAACATTCCAAGGACTGGAAAACAGTTATTTCTAATTTCTTAACTTTTCCAGAAATTGATGACTGTGGGAACCCTACATATGAGACAACAGAATGTTAAAAAATATGAGAAACCTAAGTCAGGGACTTTATTTCTTCTCTAAATAACAGTAAAAAACCCCCAAAACAACAACGTTATAATCACAATAACAAAATTTGAAAAAGTGTTGGCTTATGTGTGTGCAGGAGCCTGTAAATGAGATACACGTGTTAATGTGTTGATGTGTGTGTGTGTGTGTGTGTGTGTGTGTGTTTGGTTGCCTCTCACCTGTCAGCTGATCCGGCAGCGATCTTGCTGCCGTCAGTAGACCAGGAGCACCTCAGCAGATTCTGATAGAAAGGAACAGATGTTAGAAACTGCATTAGCAACACGACACAAACTTTCTAAACACGCGCTGCTGTTACAGTAATAAGATGACAGATGAACTTTTCTTCATTAGAGAGGATGGCAGAGAGTGATGGGAGAGGATGAAAGGAGATGTCACGCAACAGTGGCCGACAACAGGTGTAAACACTGCCTGCAGGATTGCAGCTGTTAGTTATAGACTTTCTGTTCATAGAATGAAAGTACCAAGTGCCGTTTCATGAATGTCAGAAAGTGACTTTTTAGGTGTAAGAGAATCTTTGAAAAGTGACAAACTCATGGTCCAGGATTATGCTGGGTGGTAAAAAATTATGTTTCTTCCAGTATTTTCCTATATATATTCACTCAACAGAAGTATCAGTACTTTAAGTTCAAATACAAAGAAGGCTGGAGAGGTACATATTTATGTTACCTTCTCAAAGTTGTGAACGTTGCCTTGGAAAATCTTCACACATCTCTCCTTGGGTGCAAACGGTCGGACATCCCAAATACGTACTACACAGAGAAAAAGACAAAGGCCAAATTATCACAGTGTAAATATTAGGGGTGTCACTATTGTCAAAAGCCATGATTCAACTTGACTTTTGATTTTTTTTTTTCAGCACAGAAGAATGTGCCATTGTTTGACTATGGAGTCTTAATTTGTAAAGGTCAGCAGATCAAAGGCTTTATGATCTGACAGCTGCCACTTACGTTTTAAAAGTCTTCTTTAAAAAGAGCTACATGGAATCAAGTGTGATATAAATGGACACTAAAGGCATAAGTTTAAATTGAAATAATGCATTTGAAATTAAATAAATAACATTATATCACAGCTTTGTCTGATTGACCAATTACAGCATTCATTGGTCTGTTATTTCCTAATAGCAGAAATATAAATAACAGGCCGTTGCCATGGATGCAGGTCTGATCACAGACTTATCATAATCAATTGAAATATATTTTTAATCAGTAAAATTTAAATTCATATTTGCATCAAATTATTGATTTCTTTAGTAAGTGGCCTTGTTAAGCAGAATCACCATTTACTGTAAAACAAAAGTACGCTGTTATTTTTCACAATAACGACCTGCTTACTGTACAATATCCCTAACATAACCTCTTTCACCAGTCAGCTGCACAAACTGTTAAACACAGAACAAAATGAAGAGCTACCAGCTGACAGGAGGATACTTTCCAACCACTCGAGTTTCCTCACCTGCAAAAAGCCACCAGATGCTGGTTTGCCGTCAAATGTATTTTTTATGACACCTGTGAATAAGTCCTGCCGTGTTTGTCGTGTTGCCTGAGGTGTTGTATAGTACCCACCTGTAGTGTAGCCTAGAGACTGAAGTTTTTCTTTTAAGGACACATTTGTTGTTCACATAAGTCACAGGAAAGGCAAAGTGTTGCTACAGCGCAGATTTCAAGGAAGCAGAGAAACCAGAGAACTGGGAAATGCTCCTGTTATCTCAGACTCCGGCAGAGGCCACGGTGTCTGGAAAAGTGCAGCTTCAGGCTACCAAAAAGCTGCACCGTGTCTTCTTTGAAGTGTTTTGGATTTCTTTTTTCCATTACATGGGTGCAAGAGGGCGGTTAGTGAAAAAACATACTGGGAGAATCACAGATCCTGCTTTTGTTTTAATGATTAAAATAAAAGCCTGTTTTGATCAGTTTTCAATGTATTTTTATGCATATTTTCAAAATTGTGAAATCCCTAGCAAATGTACACACAGCCACCCCGTGGTACCTGTGTTGTCCATGGAGTTTGAGAGGAGGTATGATCCCTCGGAGCTCAGGCTGAGTCCAGTTACCGAGTCACCATGGCCGTGCATGTTGTAGATCAGCTTGTTCTGCCTCAGGTCCCACACCTGCACAACACACACAAAAAATAGCTGTGGACAGGGTGTATACAATAAAACATACAGTAAACAGGTCTATATGTGAAGAGGAAAGAGTAGAACCACATATGATTGTGGCTGCAGTCTGAGTTAAACAAGAAAAACAGAAAACTGATGTTCTTATAGCATGTGAACACAAAACAACACGTCAGCTATAAAAAAAAAAAAAGGAGCCTGCAGCAGGTTTTGTAGGTAACAGAACAAAGCATAAAACACAAGTGTAATTCTTAAACATCATTATTAAAGACAAGTGAAGAGGATGTAGCAGCGAATCGACCATTTTATGGGATTAGCAGCACCTGAGGGAGACAGTTTCACAGCACACTAACAATGAGTTTAATACTGTGTTTAAGCACCTTATTTGTCATGCAATATGTTTCACCAACTACAGATACTAGTCCATGGCTGTGCGAAGGCCTAATTTAAAATGTGATCCACTGCATCTTAAATGCCTGAACTCATCACTTTCAACAGAAGTGTGAGAAGTCCTTTGATCCTGCTGCAATCACTGTCTTTACAGAAATACTTCACCCACAAAACGATCATTTGTGTATCACCTGGGGTAACCTTGAGTTTGTAAGGAAAGCTTTGTTTCACTTGCATGCCTTCACGGTGAACATAGAATCCAAAATTGGAGAAAATCTTGATGAATTGTAGTAACAGTACTACATTAAACAACAGCATAACTATATAAAAATATCAGATTACAAATCTCACTCAGCTGGTGCAGTTTAGTCCCAGTCTCCTTTATCCAGTCACTCAGTAGTGTGTCAGTAGATTAGAGGGGGTGTTTTTTTTTTTTTTTTTTTTTAAAATACAGATAGGAAAAGTTAGTTTGGAAAATGATATTTGTTTTTTACCAAATACATTTTCTTCTTTGGAAAATTAGTCTAAATCTGATTTGATTGTAGTATCTATGAGCAGTTACTGTGTATCCAGAAAGTAGAATTACTGCCTTGCAGCTGTATGTCTCCGTGAACCACTCGAGTTACAGTTTTACATCCATGTCTGTCCAGACTCAAATGTAGCAAGAGCAGTAGACAATACTTCAAATATGGATGATTGTTGCTGCATAAAAGCTACAAATTCTAAAACATGGATGTTACACACACATCTCCCCCCCAGCAGCACAGACGGTCTATGAAATCAGCAGTTTCAATGGACACACCCAAGACTGGCTTCAACAATTCAGTATCTGAGCAAATGTCTCCCAATCTGTTCCTGAGTTATAACGTTAAATAATGGCAAGGAAAGTGTTTTTGCATATAATTTTGATGCCATAGTGAAGCAGACCTTTGACCTCTTCGATATAAAAGGTCATTGCTTCATCATTTTATTCTGTAGGACATTTACACACATTTTTTATCATAATAAGGGTATGAATTCTTGAGTTATGGACAAAAACATGTTTTGTGAGGTCACACTGACCTTTGACTACCAGATTATGACCAGTTAATCCTTGAGTCCAAGTAGACATTTGTGCCTCGTTTCCAGAAACTCCCTCAAGGTTCTCTTGAGATATGGTGATCAAAAGAATGAGATGGATGCAAGGTCACTGTGACCTTGACATTTTACCTTCGACCACCTAAATTCTAATTAGTCCAAATAACTCCGGCATAAAAAAATGGTATTGCCAATTCTCTACACTTGCAGTTTATATTATCATAATGCCCATCCACCAAACCCTACAATATTATCATCAGACAACAGCAGGCCGGTGCCAATACTGCTAGTTGGGAATACATGGTCCTGGTATATTCCCATCTAAACCAAAGATATTTAAGACAGCCCATTGATTTACTGTAAAAACTTTATAATTATTTGCACTCCGGCAATCAAATTCCAAGACTTTTCAACAGTTGACAGAAGGCTTTCCATGATCATTAATTGCAAGAATCGCTCAAAGATAAACTGAAAATATTGAAATACCGGCAGTAGCAGTCAATCAACAATCCCGTTTTGCCCATGCCGATAGTTTCTGTGAAAGCTTTTTTCGTGCGCTTTCAAACAAATGGTGCAAAGAAATTATTTTGTTAATGTACTGCTAAACAATACCATATAATGTTAATGTGATACTGAGTTTGGGTTATGCTGCCCTTCTGAATTTGGCCAGCATCAACTAAATGTATATGTTTAAACAGCTATTTTTTAATGGCTTGGATCTGATTGTCATATTTTAAATAGTTTGGAATGAAAAGGATTTTCCAGTACATTATCATTTTCAGAGGAGTTCGCAGATTTTCTGTGTGTGCTTGTGTGAGCCCTGTACCTTGATGTCGTTGTCGATGCCTCCTGACAAGATCTGATCACTGGTGTCGTTGAATGTCACAGCCAGCACCTGGTAGGTGTTCTGGAAAGTGTGGATCGCCCCTTTCTTTCGAATGTCCCACAGCTACAACAGTGAGAGACACATGTAGAAAGAAACAGGAGCCTGATCAGACCAACAACTAAAGTGGATAAATTAATATCTACAGAGGCCACATTCATTCATTTACACTAACTTACAGCTGGAAATCTCACCTTAACTGTGCCGTCATCGCTGCCGGTGCAGACGAGCTGGGGCCCTCGGCGGGCCGGGTAGCAGGAGTTGACGAAGGAGGTGTGGCCCTTCAGACGTTTGATCCTCTCGCCTGTTTCACTGTCCCACACACCTACAGTCTTGTCTGTGCTCGCCGAAAACAGCATGCTGAAATACACAGCAAGAAAGCACAGTCAGTTAACCCTCTCTAGACACAGTTATTAACTCACTGGATTAACCCATGAATTAGCAAGCATGAGTTTGATTCGTCTCTTACTAAATATTTCAGCCAGCTGGTAAACTTTATCAAACAGGAAATGTGTGTTGCTCTGAATTTTGAATTACAGAAACACAACTAACAGTCACATTCGTTTGGACCAATATGAGTGATGGATAACAGATGATGTTACAGATGTTTATGATATTAAACCTACAAAAAGCCAATATTTTCAGACACTTTATGTTTTACTCTGACAAAAAACATCCAAAAACTTTCATGGATTGTGGGACTGATTATTATAATTTAATACTTGCGTGCATATAAACAGTAATTAAATTATAGTGTTGTCAAAAAATATTGATTTATCGGTTCATATTATTTCTGAATATTTAAAACTGTTTCAGTCCTCATTATCCACAATATCAATACACCGTTACTAGCTGCACTTTCTCACTCTTTATGATTTATATTTACTACATTCATTCCCGAAAAGTTGTCATTGTCATTTTAAAGCCTTGTTATATTTAGCTTTATAGCATTTTTAACCTATATGCCTTAAATGACAATTTTCCCCAAGGTATTTAAGATGTTATCGGATGTTGCGAAGTTAAAAATTTCAATATAGTGACAACAATAATACACCATAATATCAAAAACGCTTTAAGTTTGAACATCATTTAACACAAAAGGTATTATAACCTCTAATATACTTGCAGTTCACCATGGATTAATTGTTTTGATGTGCTTCATCATTAAAAAAACAACATGAAAACAATGGAGGAGTTTTGATTAGTGACATGATCAAAAACATGTAAACATACCTACTTACTGTCCATTTTCCTTCCATTTACTCACCCACAATTGTCAAGTGTATCCAACTAATTTTATTAATATAGCATAACATTTTGACTGAAGCTCTGTCCCGAGTAAAGCTATGATGTTTTTTTGTCATCGTACCTGCCATCTGTGTTGTAGTGCAGCTCCATCACTGCACCACTGTGACCCTTCAGAGTTGCATAATTGTCACAATCTCCGTACACATTCCACATCACTGTAGCAAAGAAACACAGTGAGCCACATGTTATTCACAGTAACTGGGAGTATGAATATGTTTTACTGAGGACGTGTGACGTGTTAATATCTTACATATGAGCCTGTCAAATCCTGAGGAGGCCAGAGTTGCTCCGTTGGGGTGAAATTTGCAGCAGTAGACCTCACCCTCGTGACCAGACATCAGCATAATGGGAGCCTGCAAGCTGGAGCTCCGCGGGGGACCCTATAGGTGACACATCAAAGCTCAAATATACTGGCTGTCTGACTCTGAGTTAGGGTGAATTGTTGCACAGGTATATGCCGTAAAGAATAACAAGAATTTGTGTCAGCTCTAGAGTCAAGTAACAAGTAACAAGAGATTGCAGTACAGAAATGAAAGATGTCTTTGTCAAGGGGAGAGCACTGAAAAGTTATGTTACAAAACAATATCTGCCATTCTTCATAGGATTTTTAGCTCTTAAAGATCGATATTGCCCACAAAGATCCAAAATCAGTAAGGCTATGTTGTGTATCAATACAGTTTCATAGAATCTATTTAGATAAACTGTCCAGTCAATGTTTATTGCAGTGGACTGCATGATAATAGAGAGGTCAAACAGGGAAAGGTGACATCCTCGGGAATTGCAGGAATATGACATGGAGCTTTATGTGAAGTGTCATGTAAAAGCTTAAGCCATAACGTACAAAATGACCACAAAATTGAATCAAAATTTCTTTCAACATTGTCAACATAAAGTAACATGAAAACCTATAGAAAAATGTAGGATGGTGATACTCAGCTTACAGCCTTCAGGCAAAATCTGGTCCACCAACCATTTTGATTCCGATTTGATTTGTTTTTGTGCTTTTATAGACATAATAGGGGTCAAGCGAAATTGGTTTTTCAGGGCCGATACCGATTATAATTAGTACTTAATGAGACCAATAACTGATATTTGGAACCAAAATGCATTTACAATAACAATGAAAATATTTGTCAAAATTTAGAATTTGAAATATAACAAACTCCTGCACAAAACTTTAAATTTAAATGCCTTTGGCAAATGTTTAAACTAAACTGAAAGGTCCCAGTGACTTTTTTTTCATAAAGTTCAATGAAACTTTGACTAAAGAATGAATAAGTAAAACTAGCTCCCTGAGGTTTCACAAAGTAAAAATCGCTTGCTGGCACTTTGTTTGCATGTATTGCAGACTTCCTTTCTTGGTGTTGGTTGACTGTAATATGCAAACTTTTTTATTAATTAAATTTATCAGCTATCAAATACCGCAAAATGCCAAAAATGGGGTCCAATAGTCAGTCTGGCCAATATTCTGTCGATCCCTAATACATAAGGTGCCATAAAACAGAATCAAAACAGAGCTTGTTTATCAAAAGAAAAAAGTGCAAGTGGAGGATTCCCTGTCCTAAAATCAGAGAAATGTCCTAAAACCCTTAAAAAAAAAAAAAGTCCCCAAATTAGGTGCGTGCTAAAATGTTAGAAATGTCCTTAAGTCCTGTAAAGTTTAGAAAACGTGTGGGACTGGAGCGGCTAACCCCTTCATTTTTGCAAAAGTGGGCACCAAGCAAAGCAAGTTAAGTATCCCTGATGTAGGATTTATTGCAAGAGTACTAGACTGCATTTGTCTTGGATAAGCGTAGCTAACTGACTAGCAACCAAGTGTGCATTTCAATAACAAAAATCAAGTTTTGACATCCAGTTGATGTCCATTATAGTGGACTGCAAACTGCACTGAGTTAAAAAAAAATCATAAAGGCAGAAAATATGACTTTGTAAATTATGTGTGTTATTTACAGTAATCGCACCACATAACTACTATGGTAAACATGTAAGTCTAAACATTGAAGTATTTGACTTTCCTACCAGAACATGGGTCAATATTAATAAGACACATCACAGTATTTCTGGCGTTTTAAGTCAATTATGCTAATGCTACTTTGTTTTCCTGCTTAGGTAGCAACAAAGCCCCGTTTTAGCATTTTCAGACAGTTTCTTGCACAGAAAGTGCACTTAAGAACATTTTGGGTAAATATTGATTAATTAAAGCAGTCAACGTGGTTTGGTTGCCTCTAACAAAATGCTATGAGTACTTTTCTAGTTTCCAGGACGTTAGTAACGTTTGTCTCGTACCATGGCCACGAGTTGCTGAGACTGAGCCGCCGCCACCAGCTCGGTCCGGGGCCGCTTCACGGCGGCGGGAACCACCGCCATGTCCGCCGCTCGTTTCTTCGGTTCAATCATCCCGCGTAAGTCAAAAACAAGCAACAAAAGCGTTGAAATTAATGCTACAATTCATAAAAATGAATGGACGTCTTTCATGGAGGGACGTCGAAAGACCAACGAAGACAAGAATTTACTTCCGGTGGCTATGAGGCGTGTGATTGGTCGAGACCTACGAAGGCTGCGCTGATTGGTTGACAGGGCTTGTTGTTAAACTTATATGCCCCGGATGTAAAACGGCAGCCGATTTGCTAATGCGAGAGGTAACACAGTTACATTTTAAGACTTTCTCCCGATTTTGCGCTACATCGTGCATTTCCCTTCCTTCAAAGATTTTAATTTATACATTGTGCACGTACCGATAAATATGTTTATTTTTGTGGGGTTATCCAGCTTAGCTAGTAAGAAAAAAATTGCTTTAATCTAGCTAGCAAATGTTAGCCATACTGCTACTTTTCAAACTGAGGTACTTTGTTGCTGCAGATGTAAAATCAAGTGAGCCTGCAGTAGTTTATAATATTTCAGAATTATCCTCCGCATAAATTTGTACTATCTGAATCTCATAAAACTCTACTTTATTGTGTCCACGTGCGAAACAAGTCAGCAACATCTGGGCAAAGATAGTACTGTGGAGGAGACAAATGTTAAATATTTATAATGCTAAATTTCAAAGAGGATATTGATTATGTCAGTCACTAAAATTGTATTTATTCATTTACTTTAAAATGTATGCACTTTACAGGTTATACATTATTAAGACTTTATAACTCCAGTTTTCCTATTACACGGCATGAATGACAAACCATATTTAATGCCATTCCTTTCGGTATGATTCAGCTTCTAAGAAGTCACGTTTTATTTAGTAAATCTGGAAAGTTTTAGTTCGACAAAACTAGTTCGACAAATGCACTGGAATAGTCTTCACTATTACGAATAAATATTGTATACTATAAATAACATTAAAGATGTTTCCTGTTAAAATGTTAAATTTAAAGATATTGAAAGTAGACACTGATGTGATGTTTGTTTTCTCTAGCTCTTTCCTCCAAACACTGGATTTTCTGGTTCAGGATAATATGGACAAAAACATCCTTAATCTTAATCTCACTCTCTAATGATACCACAAATGATAAAATATTTTTATTATCAATCTTCTAGATCCACACATTGATACGTTTGGTCCGTTGAGACAATGTCTGACAGTGACGGCCCAGCACAAGAGCCTGGTGGACTGGAAGGTCTGCCTCCAATGCACAGCATTTTCAAAGGAGAGGTGGTCTCTGTGCAGACCTACGGAGCCTTTGTCAGACTGCCAGGATACAAGAAGGAAGGTTAGAAAAAACTTAATTTATCTGTCTAGACTCTTGCAAACATTTTCAAAGATCAGAAAAAAGTCACATGTTCAAATTTAGTGAAATTAATCCCAATAATATGAAGAAATAGTGTTGTAAAATAAGATAAAAAAACACCACAAAATACAAAAGAGTGAGTAGCAGACACACAAGTGTTAACACAAGAAGAATTTAAAAACCTTTGGGAACTATTGCAGAGCTTGCAGTTGGTGAAAACAGTAAAATTCACAGTAAAATTGATGATTAGAAGAAAACATAAAAAAGACAAACAAGCAGTGACAGAAAGATGCCAAGTCAACACCTGAATCCACTGCCAGGTAAAACACCATTTCAGAGTTGGGACTTTAGCCAGAGCCAAAAGCAATACAGAGTGAGTGCAGAGAAGGCAGGAACCAAAGTGCAGCCCTCTTTCTCAAAGTTTAGTGCAAAGTGTCTGTATCAGTGTATGACAGTGCTGTCTCGGCCAGAGTCAGGAGAAGAGACGGCATGGCACCTTTGCTGCATGATGCCTTTACAGTAGAATTTCAGCTTTTCCACACAAATCCTTCTCAGGTTTCAAGAAGATGATTATCAGTTTTATAAATGTGCAGCTAGGTAGCCAGTATCCCCAAATCTATGGACATGACACAGCATATAACATATGTGCAAGCTGATGTTTTTTAATATGTTGATGTAACATATTTTTTTTACATGTTTGCAAAGTCACTCAGTTTGATTTGTTTTCCTGTCACTATGACTTTCTAGTAAAAGTTGCAGGAGAGGTTTGTGTTAGGTCAAAGTCATTTAGAAGTGCAACAGAGTGACAAAGTGGGATGTCATCTATATGATCTATATTTAAACTCGGGTTACGTTTTTTGATTATGATTTGCTGTGGCACAATTGTTCTTGACCTGCATGTATTTTCACCACTGGAGGGCAAACTAGGCAAAGTTTACTGAATTCAGCACCCAGTTTAAATCCAAATTGATTGATATCTACACGTTTTCCTTTGCACATGCAGGCCTGGTACATGTGAGTGAGATGTCAGCCTCACGGATTGAGAATGCCTCAGAGATTGTCGATGTGGGGGAAAAAGTGTGGATTAAAGTCATTGGGAGAGAGGTAACAACATGCACACAAACAGACACACAGACACACACACACACACACACACACACACACACACACACACACACACACACACACACACACACACACACACACACACACAGCAAATGGAGTCAGTGAAGTGAGCAGGATGCCCACAGTTTTGTCCCATCTCTCAGATTCGGGGTGACAAGGTGAAGATGTCCTTCTCAATGAAAGCTGTCAATCAGGGAACAGGGCGGGATTTGGACCCAAACAATGTTATGGCAGAGTAAGTGCTCACATTTTTATTTGTCATATGCATGTGTGTCTCTGCATGGGTGTGTGTGTGTTATCATTGTCTATGTGTGATTGCAGGCAGGATGCAAGGCGACGTAAGCAGTTTAGAGATCACACAGGCAACAGGATCACACTGGAGGCTGTGCTCAATACGACATGCTCAAAATGCGGCTGCAAAGGTACAACAACAGTTATATCTTTAAAGAGCAAAACACGGAGACTGAATTTGTTACCTACAAGTTTCTACTGGGAAAATGGCTTTAAATTTTTGTAAATCCGTGCAGTGGTTTTAATAAATCATTATTTTTTTGCAGGCCACTTCACAAAGGACTGTTTCTCTGCTCCGGGCTTGCAGTACGCTCTTTTACCTGAAGAGGACGATGAAGAGCCGCAGAATCAACAGCAGCAGACTTCCACAGCTGCACCACAGCAAGACTCAGACAAAAAGAAGAAGAAAAAGAAGGTGACAGTCAGTGGCCATCACTTCCTGGCAGTCAAGAGACACAGAGAAAAAGGTGGAAACAACACCTTTTTCTCTGTGTCTCTTGACTGCCAGTCATCTTATGCAACAACCCACACGTCTCAGTATGATTTTGCTTGTCTGTGGTTTCTTACACCGAGAAATACATGGCAAGTGTTTTTCAAGAGAATCTGGTGTTGTTTTGTGCTTATATGATGAAAAATAACAGTTTTGTTATTAGGTTTTGAGGTCTTGAAACTGACATATTTCTGCATCGTCATAGTTCAAGTTCCTTATATTACCACAAATAACAAAATATTCTTCTTGTGTGTTTAGGAGAAGAAGATGAAGAAGAAGAGGAAGAGGGAGAGGAAGGAGTCTGATAGTGACGACAGCAGCAGCAGCAGCAGCAGTGAATATAAATCCAAGAGGAGGCGCCGCGACCACGCTCACGACAGAGAGGACAAGAAGAAGAAGAAACACAAGAAACACAGATCACACAAACACAGCTGAGACACCAGACAGACACACACACACACACACACACACACACACACACACACACACACACACACACACACACACACACACTGCAGCTGATGCAAAAGGGGAAGCTGTGTTTTTTTTTTTTTTTTAAATCTCTCCACTTATGCTTCATCATAGAAACCATCCATTTGAGTTAAGATAAGTTTTCCTGGCTGTCTGTTTGTGTCATTTGAAGCACATTTAGACTTCCCATCACATTTACAGCATAAAAATAGGTCACAAAACTCAGCTGACAAGCCCCACTTGTCCTAAAGTAACCTTCAGCTCCCCCGCAGAGGGAGGAGTTTACACATCCGATGTAACCAGATAGATGTAACCAATACGGCAGCAATACGGCTGACTCCACATATTGTTTACAGCTATCCGGTTTCAATAAGCAGACATGAAGACAGAAAAGCTGGATCTGGAGGAGGGGGTCCAACTCACTGAATAATCCACACAGAGAAAGACACACACATACGCAAACACACAGAGGAAGTAGTTGAGACAAACAGGACATGTAATGTGGCACAATTGAGCATGACAGGAACTTGAAGCTAGGTTGATATCCTGAGGTTGTCTTGCTGCCTCCAGGGGACTGCTTGCACTACACACAAACCTCTTCCTGCATGTGAACTCTTAACTTCATTAAAGGTGTTGTGAAGATAACAAAAATGCCTCCTGACGTCTTTATTCTTTGACCTTGAACATATGATGATGCTGTTAATTTAAGTCCACTGGGGACCAACACATGCACACATTAACATCAGACATTTTCAGGTTGGTGTGGTGGTCCAACTTGGGGTCATGTAAAGGACATGTTTTCAAGTAGGGGAAGGTGTCTCAGGTTAGGACCAAAGTGAGGGATTTACACAACATGAACTGCAGGCTAGGTCGTGTCCCGAAAGGTCAAAGTTACAAAAAGTTGACAGCAGTGTTGTAGTCAAGGCTACCTAAACCGGGAAGTCGTGACCAGGACCAAAGTGTATCAAGACTAAGACTTGAAGGGGTCGAAACCAAGTCATGACTAAGACCAGAGTGTATCGAGACCAGGGCAACACCAAGACTCTGAGCGATCCAGACTAAGGCATGTCCACAACCAAAGAGCAACAAGAACAAGACCAGAATGTATCAAGGCCGAGGCAAAACCAAAACTTTGATGGGTGGACGTTGAGTCATGTTCAAGACCAGAGTGTAACAAGACCAAGAACAAGACCAAGATTTTGAAGGGATCGAGACCAAGCCATAATCAAGACCAGAATGTATGAAGATCAAGACAAAACTTCAGACTTTAAGGGGCTGAGACAGAGTAATATCGAAAACCAGAGTGTAATAAGACCTAAGTATATCAAGACCAAAGACAAGACCCAGATTTTGATGGGTCGAGAACGAGTCAAGACCAAGACCAGACCAGTGCGAATCCCACTCTGACTGACACACTTACAATAAAAACGCGAAACATGCAAATCATAGACATTCTCATTAAAACACCCACCAACAACAAATGAGGATTCCTCTTCATTCACCTATTTTATTGCCACATACTGTATATATGTGTGTGTATGTATCAATGTACAAAGAGAAATAGGTTGATAAAAGAATCAAAAGGCATTGCAGAGGTGAATTTTATGCGTGGAAATGTTTTTCTGTTTTTCCTACGTGCAAACAAATGCAAAAACTAAGGAGCTGAAATCAACTAAACCATCTTTCGACAACATTCCTTTTTTTGTACAGGCAATTAAGTGCCTACAGTTGTGGTTTTGACAGGTCTTAAAATAAAATCCTGAGTTCTCTTTGTCTGAGATGAGACAAGGCAGGGTCAAAATGCAGTCAAGTCTAAGACGAAACTAATAACTTGAAAAAGTGTTCTTACAGCACTGGTTGACCTTGTAGCTTTAATTTTCCTTTTTCAAAACACCCTGTTAGTATAAGTTAATAAAAGGCCATGAGAGGGAATCAGCATCTTCTTTCTTTTATGCTGTTCTGACCCTGTCCCAAAGCTCCCACTTGTAGTGGAGAAAAAGATTATTTCCAGCTGCAGTGATTTGGCTTCAATTCATTGCTCAGTCTAAAGACTCCTCTGATTTTTTTTCTTGCTTGCATCAGACAGATATGCAAGATTAATTTGACATGGCCAGTTAAACTTGCTAGACCAAAACTGTGAGTTTGTCTTGCATTATTGCACATAATTTGAATACAACAGTGAGCATCAGTCAACATAAATCTACAATCTACTTTACATATTTGTCCAGCTTGTGTTTCAATGTTTGATTTGACCTTTGGGGGATCTGAAGCATTCCGCCTCCACAAGGAAAAAAACTATTTATCTTGTTGAACTTCGTACGATATGGTGAAAGGATCTGGAAAAGAAAACAACACCCTTACAGACTTACAGACCAGAGGAGTGTAAACTGTTCTGTTTTGTAAAATCAAGACATGATTTTTAATGTTTCAAATGGATAAAACCACCATGTACAGTAATTGTTAGTGATTTGAATTCTTTTCTTACACACAAATTGTCAACAAATCATTGCCTGATTGTAATAATTTGTTTGACAAATAACAAGACTACAGCCTACGTCCATGCCAGGCGCTAGGGGGCTGTGCTAAATGCTAATGGTAACATGGCAGCATGCTCACATTGACAACTGACATGCTCATCTTTAACAGGTCGGCCTATCTTTACCACTAATTCTAGTTTACCATGCATGTTAGCATTTTCTAATTTATCATTATCCAAGTTTACATGTAAAACTGAACTCTGAATAACTGTATTTATTTAGATGTTTGGTCCGCAGAGGCCCAATGTGTATGATTTTGGGGGTATCTATTGGTAGAAATTGTATATTATGTTAATTTCCTTCTAATGAGTTTAGTCACCTGAAAATAAGAACCATGTTTTTGTTACCCTTAAGTGAGCCGTTAATAGAGTGCTGCAGGAATTAACCCCAAATGAGTATGCATTATAGCACTCCCGGTTCCCTTGGTTCAAAATCAATGTTTTTTTTTTTTAATGGTTTTGTAGTTAGACACAAGAATAATGTCTGTTAAGCATTGAAAGTTGTTTTACAACATCAAATATGTCAATAAATACATTGATTATGCAATCTGAAGCTTTTATGTGGCTTTAAAAAGGCAGTTGCTAACAAGTGACTAAATGAGACTACAAAATGTCATTACACAGAAAAGGGATATTAAAATGTGGCTGTAGTGTAGTTAATTTATAGCCTAATGTTAGCTCTTTTTTTTTTAAGTCTGGCGATTGTATTTGGGCTTAAAAAAAATAATCAGTCTATTTTTGAAGGTTATCTTGCTGAGTATGAGAAATGTTTGTATGCCACAGATATTTTTTAAAGTAATCTAAAATCCAATGGAAAAATCCCACAGGTTTTTTGATGACGGAACCACAGCAACACTAATGTATGCATTAGCTTACAAAAAAATATCATCCCCTGAGTACTCTATATGTACATAAGAAACAGAGTCAGACATGTTGTCCAGTTGACAAGTGGCCCAGAATAGACCAAGAAACTCTGGCTCTAGATTTGTCCATTTGCATTTTTTGCATTTTTCTTTAGCAGCCATCGTTCTATAAGCTTGGTAGACACGTTTCAGTTTTGTAACATCGCTGTTTGCTAGTATTTCACAGCTGAAGAAAACATATTTTTCATTGACTGTACTGGAGCTGGGTGGCACGGCGGCGTCATGGTTAGCACTGTTGCCTCACAGCAGAACGATCTCTGGTTCTAAACCCGGTTAGAACGGGGTTCGGTCCGTGCGCGGGGGCCCTTCTGTGCAGAGTTTGCATGCATGTCTGCGTGGGTTCTCTCGGGGGTCTCCGACTTCCTCCCACAGTCCAAAGACATGCAGCTCAGGTTGATTGGTGACTCTAAATTGCCCTTAGGTGTGACTGTGAGCAAGAAAGGTTATCTGTCTATATG
Organism: Plectropomus leopardus; assembly: GCF_026936395.1. Lineage (NCBI taxonomy): Eukaryota > Metazoa > Chordata > Actinopteri > Perciformes > Serranidae > Plectropomus > Plectropomus leopardus. Next base: position 12,981,904 of record NC_142192.1, on the reverse strand, counting down.
TGTCGGCCCTGCGATAGTCTGGCGACCTGTCCAGGGTGTACCCCGCCTTCCACCCGATGACAGCTGGAATTGGCTCCAGCCCCCCCGCGACCCTTACGAGGACATGCGGTTACGGAAAATGAATGAATGTACTGTCTGAATCCATAAAAGACAACAATTCTGGCATTAACAATGTTCAAGCATTGCCTTTTTTATGTTTAGTTTTCATACTACTTTTACTTTTTCCATTTATCCATTACTTTTAGCTATTTATATTCTGCTGTCTTGCTAACTGCTGTCTAAACACAAATTTGTGGACATATAGTTACAGCACAAAGGGCTATACTTATAACCTCTATTTTTGCACTGTGGGATTCATCCTTTCTAGAGACCATTTCAGCTCAGGGTTACTTGAGCAGATGGAGGCAGATCTGGCCCGCAACCTTTCACCCCTTCACCCTGCCTCTAGTTGGCAGTGTGTTGCTAACACATGACATCAATCGACTGTGATCCAAATTTAGAAAGCACACACACGCACCAAATGTACAAGTAAGGGACCAAAAAGTACCGGCACACCTAGTGCAAGCTGAAACAAAACTTTCCCCTCACCTAGCCAGGGCAAGATCAAGATGCACACTTCTATTTACACATACACACGTGCGCGCACACACACAAGCTCTGGAGGAGCTATACTTAACTCCCCTCTGAGTCCCTGTCAAACCAGCTGTGATGGAAACTGTGGTCACACTCTTTGGATATACTTGTACAATTGTTTGCCCCAGTGACCTCATATGCCCTGCTTGTTTTTTTTTGTTGTTGTTGTTTTTGATTTTTTGTTTTTTTGACACATAAGTAACTATAGCTCAGAGTGGACTACTTTTAGGCCGACAATATTCAAAAAGTTGAGCTCTGAACTCAGAACAGTGCATTTTTACTGCAGACTTGGTCTGAGGCATCCTGTATGAAACTTTTCATCACCGGTTCTCAATGTTTCGATGACTGAATGCCGTTTTATGGAACCAGCATGTGACTGAGGCCCGCACAGGAAAAGTGTGCACATAAAACAAAATGTTTCATCTCACTTCACATGTAACTGGCAATTTGTCTACCAATTTACCAGCTTTAGCTAACAGCACTAGCATTTATGACAGAACGTAATTCCTGCCAAGGGCGAACGTTATATGTTTCAGCATTAGGGGAGACACACACTACTAAATAGGGATTTGGGGGTCTTTTAAGCATTAAACACTGGATTAAAAACTTTCCTGAGTTCAGGTGAATTTTTATGCACTAGTGCTTTTCCTGCATCAGTTTCCTGTGTAAATGTCAATTCCTCTGCTACTTCCATGATTTTATTACAGGGGACAAATGCATATGTTCTAAATACTGAGAGTAACGCAGGGGACACTAAGATCCATGTTGCTATACAACCGGTAGCTCTCTACAAGTTGTCATTTCTAACCAACCTGACAGACACGTGTAATGGAGGCACAGTTTGACACAGTAGCTGAGTAGTGTGGGCCAACTCAGTCCCCTTGACCGAAGCCTATGGGATTTTTCCATTGGATTTTGAATTATTGCAGAAAATAAGATCCGTGGCAAACAACCATTAATGATACTTACACATTTACTCCAGAAAGACAATCTTAACAAATGAAAACTACTTTTATGATTTTTGAAGAGTGAATTGGAAGAAGTAAAAGCTAATGTTAGGGAATCAATGAACAACACTACAGTTACATATTTTAACATCCCTACCATGATGCTGAAAAACCGTGTTTGCACGATGATGCTCATTAAGCCACTTGTTAGCAACCACCTTTTTAAAAGATACATAAAACCAATCAAAATTCACAAGTAGGGTATTTACAGACTGATTTTATGTTGTAGAATAAATATGCAAATCAATTAAGCTAACTAAAAACCCATCCAAAAAAACTGACTTTCAGATGATGGAATCAGGAGCGCTAAAATTCAAACCCATTTCTGGGATTAAGGACTCATTGCTGCACCACTCTATTGAGAGTGAAAGTATTAATATGGGCTGCAAATGGTTGAATGCGTGCACTTTATGTCAGTTTAAAGTCATGTGGGTGACACTTTGAGCAACCACGTTTTACATGCCAAGACATTCACCTACATTACACTTTATCAGAAATTCTACAATAAATGAGAATAATTTTACATTTCATTCAAGGATATTTGCTAATTTTATTCCCAGTTGAATTTGTCATTAATACTAAAGATTTTTAAAAAAAAAAAACACACACATACCAGAGCATTTTCATTTAGTCAAACAGTGTAGACTTTTTTTTTATTTTTCAGGTCTTAATAGGCAAACTTTCAACTTCAAACCCTTTTCAAAGTTTATCATAGGCACCATGCAAACACACAATTTTCTTAAAAAAACAAAGAAAACTGTAGAACTGGATTTTTAAAGAGAAAAAAAAAACAAATTATTGGAAATTATTCAGTGTTTCTTACAGTCAGAGGAACAACAGTATTAAGTAAAGGACATTAGAGAACAGGGAAGTCATAGTCAGTAGTAGAGTTAATACTGAGGACATCGAGAGGAATCTGCAGCAGCCATATGAAGAGTTTGCTCGACCTGGGTTGAGGTGGTACGGATTTGATGCAAGTGGATGCTGTATGTAGGTTTCATTGAGTTTACTGTGCCCTCTCGTAGTGACGTTTGCAAACAACTTCGTCCATCGTAAGTGTCTGTAATCGAGAGAGAAAGACAAAATAGAGAGTTAAAATACAACAAGCACACACGTATGGATTTTAAATGTATGCATTTTGTGTAAGCACTGACCAGTGTGAGGGCGTTGCCATTGACTTCCCTGACCAGACTGGTCTCTTTGCCATCCCACCTCTGTTTGTGCACCAATTTCCCATCTTCCAGTGTTACAATGGACTGGAGCATACAGACAAACAGAGGGAGCTTATTACATCCAAGAGTGCATACAAGATCATATTAATCATCTCATAACAGAATGTTTCATCCATTTAACTTAACATTATATTACAATTTTTAAAAATATCTGCTTGCTTGCCTATTTCGACAGTATGTTACTTTACTTCTTCTACCTCACTAGTTTTCAGAGATAATTTCTGAGCTATTTACTGAATTTATCTGACAGCTATTGCCTATCTTATGGATTAGGTTTAACACGCAAAACACAAATGAAATGATACAGTTCACTTAAAAAACTATATAATATAACATAAAAAGAAACAGAAAATGTCTCGATCTTTGTTAATTTTGTAAAATTTGTCAACACAACAAGCACGAGGAGGCATTGGTGTATATGTTTCACAAGACCAGGATGTCTACATGACTGCGAGTCTATTGCTGTCACAAAGTGATGTGTCTTTATTGTATTACCTTTTCTGACCTTGTTTAATTGTTCCTTAACAAATACCCTCCTTATTATAATTTAAAAAAAAACAAAACAAAAAACTAAAACTTTTACTCAAAGTAACAAAAACTAAATTTAAACTTTTAAAATAAAAACCTCAGTAATAATGAGCAAACCCAGACAGGAAACTGTGACCAAACTCACTTGAAAAGAAAAATTTAAAAAATAAAAAATAAAAATTTGAAATATAAATCTGTAATAACTCCTTGCCAAAAACTATATAAATTAATTAAAATCAGCTCCGACTCGACTAGCTACAACAGAAAAATGCAATTCATCTAGCTAACAAATGCAAATTAGCTGAGCATGAACCTTTAGGAGAACAAATATAGGATGATGATAAATGCTTAAACATATTGTTAACAGAAGCACGGGTAAACAAAAGTTGAGAGTCAAGTTCACCAACTCAGTAATGTCAGTTACAGCCCATAGCAAAATACATTAAAGTTTGCTGACGGTAGCTAACATGAGTCACCGTGGGCTCCTGGTCATACCAGACCAAGTCAGGCTGAAGCAGGAAAACCCCTGAATATATTTTATTGATTTAGGGGTTTTTTTTTTGTAAGAGAAAGAACATGTCATTTCTTCTCAAGACTTAAATGATGTCATTTAAAGCATCGGGAATAATGACCCAATAATCAGTAGCAAGTTGCAAAATGTAAAAGTAATTCTGTATTTGCTCACCATTTTTATGTCTTAAATGTTTTCCCATACTGAAATGTGATATTTGGCATATATGCCCCTATATCTATATATCTGCCATAAATGCTATCAAATAAGGTGATACATAAAAACTCTGGATCTACCAACATATACCAATAGTATAATTTGTACATGCAGTAAATTATATATAGATATACATGTATTGTGAACCAAAGTCAGCTTAAATATGTTTAGCTCAATTTTTAAAATACATCTCTCTTTTATATTTGCGTATATGTATAATATCAACATATATACTACATCAATGAAAAAAACTTTTATGTTTGCTCTTCACATATATAGCAGCTGAAAAGCTAAGCAGGAAAGAAATATGTTTTTCCTGCCAGAGACTAGGATTCAAATCCATGTGATGTTTTTATTTTTTTTTTAAAATAATAATAATAGTATTGCCAACAACAACGACTATTATTATTATTATTATTATTATTATTATTATTATTATTATTATTATGCTTTTGTAAACCAAAGTTCACACCCTCTACCCTTTAAATTCGAATAAGGTAAAGTTGCCATGCCTCATTTTACGATCACCAGTTGTGACCTGTCCATCTTCTCTGACCCTCACTTCTCACCCCTGTCCTCTCTGACCCACCTCCTCCTGTTCACATTCAAAACAAGACAACCTCCAGCTGTGATGAATCACAGTTGTTTGTTTAGCCATTTCTCATCCTCATGATTGCAATTATCCCCGTCATATTTATGGATATTTCAGCTCACTTTGGGTGTGCGGTGGGTTTCATAAAGAGCCACTTAAAGAATGTTTATAAAGATTTCAATTATTTTTTACCACCCGTTATCATCAATGATCTCTTGTCTGAGCAACAAGACCTTTGACCTCTCACCTTAACATTCCTGTCATCTGCTGTTTTCTCATCAAACTCCTCTTCCAGCTTGAAGGAGAGCTCTGTGTTTTTCAAGGTGCTCTCAGTCCTCAACAACACCGTGCCATCGTTTATTGAGATGATAGTTGTGGGCTTGGTCAGGCCTGCTAATGAACGTAGAGCAAAGGGGACACCTGTAGAAAACAAATAAACATGGATAATGTAATGATCTGGTGGAGGATATAGAGGATAGTGTTGCCTTGATGCATACAAAAAATAAACAGGACTAAGAGCCTACAGCCATGCTAGCAGCTCAACCAACAAACAGATGAAAGCCTTCTCTCAACTGCACTAAGTTACAGATTTCCTTCAGGCCAACTGCTAACAATAGCGATCTGCATGTATATTAGCTGTTAGCACAAAGTACACCTCAGGCTGAATGAAAAAGCCAGCATGGGGGGATTACCCAACAGGCCTGGTGCGATGGGCCCTGGGGGCCCCTGGGTGCTATCTACAGCGGGGGGCCCAGAATTGTGTCTGTTGAGAGCGCTAGAGTAAATAGGCAAAAGTCATCCTGGCTGCATTTGAAAAATGAAAAATTTTCAAGTTGAAAAATACCATATTATTCTGTTTGCTTTTTCTTATTATTGTTTGTTAGCTAAGTTGACTGTTAAGTGTTAATTTCTCATTAGCTCTTTTTCTTGTTAGTAATAAACACCAAAAATAGTTAGAATAATAACATTATTATAACACTTTTGAAAGAGGGGCTTGTCAGGGGTTCCGCATGTGCTTGTTCTGGCACTGAATTTTTTTTATTAATTTATGAATAAGTGTCTCTGTAGTGAATCCTTCCAGAGTGACGATATTAAGCGCTTTATTTTGAAAAAAACACTAGCCATATATTTGTCCTACGGTTCTCTTTCGGCTGGCACACTCTCCTATCTATGTTCGTCTGCTGTCCAAACTTGCAGTGTGTTCTTCAAACACTACAGGATCCCACTGACCTGACTGCCTGTTTGGGCATGTATGTGTGCAAATGATTACATGTGTCATTGGGTGTTGGTGACTCACACTCTTGGCTACCATACTGAAAATCTGTTCTTTTTTGAGCTGATGATCTGGTTAATCTCCAAGAGCTATAACAGCTTCTTCTCCATAATCAATATTACATCAAGTCACTGTGTGAGTGTGTGTGTGTGTGTGGTGTGTGTGTGTGTGTGTGTGTGTGTGTGTGTGTGTGTGTGTGTGTGTGTGTGTGTGTGCGTGTGCGCATGTGCGCATGTGGCTGCCTCACTGATCAGTAGGATTGGAGAGAGGTTGAAGGGTTACTGGTGTCTACAGTGACCAGTGCTCACAGGTCAGTGTTAATGTGGCTCTGAGAGTCTCTGAGAGAATGAATCTCACTTACATGCATGCACACGCGCACACACACACACACACACACACACACAGTCGTACAGTTCAGTGTCATTCTTCACAGTTGTAAAAGTCCAAGCACCTGCCCCCATCACACATACCAACCATGCGTGAGTGTGTGTGAGACAGGCCACTTAATCTGTACATTCTTGTCCCAGTAGCTCCTTGGCGTTGGGAATATCTCAATATTCAACTCCTCCCAGGGCCTCGAACAATGAGCAGCCTTCAGCGAAGGTCACCCACATTATGCTCAAGAGTGTGAATGCCAGTTTGTTGCCATTCAGAGTTTCTCACAGCGGGGCTGACTTTTTTTCCTCTACTAAAGGAGAGCCCCTCCCTTATTCCCAGCACTTAGGCCATGCGGTCAACCACTCTTCCTCTTTTTTCCTCCCCCTCTGGTTCCCATCCTCTGCCATTTTATTTCTCTCTTCTCTTTCCATGCTTGTTCCCCTTCTATATCTTTATCTTTTCATTCTCCATTGTTGCTCCTCCCTTTATTGTCTCCCTTTGCTGTGTTTAATTTTCCCACAGCATTAGTAGCTGCTTAAACAGGTTCAACAAAAACATACCTTAAAGCATTCATCTTTGCTCTGCCCCATTTTCACATTTGCTCGCATGCAGCACTGCATCCTCTCACGCATGCGCACACAGACACTCACTCACACTGTGCCTACAAAACACACACTTACCCAGCTTCTTCATGTAGGTATCAAAATTATCGCTGCTCTTGAGATCCCATCTGCCAATGAATGCGTCGACCATGTTTGCAGCAGAGTGGAGGAATGAGGGGGTGAAAGAATGTGTGTGTGAGAGAGAGAGATTGAGAGTGTGTGTGTGAGGCGGCAAAGCGACAGAATGAGAGAAGAGGGAGAGAGGCAGAGAGAGTGTAGTCAGCACCACAAGCTGTGCTGCAATCCTACTGGCTGGATTTATACCGGCTGTTCATGATGTCATCAGGCTGTGCAGGGAGTGCAGGGGAGGAGGGAGGGCTGAGGAGGTAGGAGAGGGGAGGGGATGGAGACAAAAGACAAAAAGCAAGGCTGTGTGAATAATGCAAATAAAGTACATTTAAATGTGAATTATAATTGTTTTGTAGTGGGTTTTTTGCATCAATTTGTTTCCATTCTGCAGAGTTTGGTGATATAGTTTCATAGTACAGTGTACAGGAATGTAGTATTACTCTGAATGATTAGACCACTGCTCTACAACATGCCCCTGGCAACATTCTTATCTAAGCCAGTAAAGAAAATTTGAAATTGTGAAAACACTTGAAAGAGGGGGAGGATCTGTGAGAGCAACAGGGCCACCGTAAAGACACCCGGGCTTAACAGAATAAAAGGCAATGTAAAGAGAGGGGGGAGGAGGAGTCGATGAACAAACCTTCACTGTCAAAGAGAGAGAGGGAGAGAAGAAAAACAGATTGAGCCTGAGGGGAGGCGGCATGATTGATTTTTTTTGCAGGGGGGCTGTTGAATGTTGAAAAGAACACCCCCTCATCTTGCTTCACTACTTTTCTCCTCCGTGACCCCTCTTCCTCAGGTTTACCGCCTGCATTTGTTCTGGTTTGACTTTTGCTGACCTCTGTCTGGTCTGCCAGAGCACACAGGGTGACAAGTACTACTACGTGTGTACGTGTTGTGCACACTCTTGTAAACAAACATGCACGCTCGCGCGTGATGGTGGAATGAGCTGCAGTTGTGTGAGTCGAGATAAGGGTGTTGGAAGGCTGGGTCATTACTACAGTGCCTAGTTTGGACACACTCAGAAAAAAAAACTTGTTTTTGGTGTGTAGAAGGACATTGCACTGACTAACATTAACTCCCTCAAGACTTAACAAAACCTTGACCAAAAAGGTTAATTCTGGCAGTACTGTAAGTTCAAATCCCACGAAAATACCAAAAATGCTGAAAACAGCAAAAACAATTCATTTATCTTCCGAACAATTATTATGTGTGTAATTTTATTTCTTTGTGCCAGAAATCTTAACATCTGCCAGATCACCAGAAAAATGTTGGCATAGTATGTTTTTACAAACCATAATAATTACATTTGCATGTTGTTATTCATGGCAAATGCTCAAACTCTATGTTTCAGCAACACTGTGGTGTTGGTTACCTGTGGTTAGATAAAGGCACATACATTCAGGGGGCATGATTACATCAAGAAAATCAGCTTTTAAAATGTTCAAAAAAACCAAATCACCCACTGATCCACCCAAACATATGTCATAGGACACACTGGACTCCACAGAGTCCTACACATGGTCTGGGAATGTGAAAAAGTGTATGAATTTTGGGTAAAAACAACTTCAATATAATATCTGACATGATCAGACATCAAATCCTTGTAGACACAATTGTTCTTTTAGTGAATGATGATTCTAAACTGAATTAATTGGTAAAAATTTGGCTTGCTAGCTTCACTGCCATGAAGACAATTATAGCTCAGCACCCACATAGTATTCATCAGTGGTTAGCCTTTATTTGTGATATATTGATGCCTGAATTCTCCACAGCAAGGATCAACAAAGCAAAGTCCCAAACTATTAGCATTTGGAGAGATGCAGCAACATGCATGTCCAACCTAGTAACCTCAGCGCCTCAAGAATCTGTGCTTTTGAAGTCAAGTGTGATTTGTTAATGTAAATAGAGACCGTGGAGGCCTGGGGGGTTCAGGGGGGTTCTAAAGGGCATTGTGTGGGTAGGTATTTGTGGGCGGGTATGTCTGTTGGGGGTGGGAGAGGGATTGTTCACTCCATTTGGTTGCTTCTCTGTGCAAGCAATGTACTTGTATAAAGGAATGGTGCTGATAAAAAATGAAAATTTGCTACGAAACATCCAAGTTTGGAGCCAAAAGCAGGCTGATGGAAAGGCACAGAAAGATAGATGCAAAACACACATTTTGAGCCTTAGCCATCAATGGGATGTATAAATGGGTTACTACAAAACACCCACATGTGGAGGCTTAAAAGCTGCTAGAAAAACACTGACTGATCACTACAAAACACCCACATTTGGAGGCTTAAAAGCTGCTGGAGACACGTTCATGGGTTGCTACAAAACAACAACATTTGAAGCCTAAAAAGCTGCTGGAAACACACCAACTGGTCTCTATGAAACACCTACATCTGGAGGCTTAAAAGCTGCTAGAAAAACACTGACTGATCACTACAATTCACCCGTATTTTGAGTTTACAAAGCTGCCAGAAACACTTGTGCTTGAAAACATCCATGTTTGGAGCCAAAAAAGCCAATGCAAATGCTGAGAGGTTGCTTGAAAACACCAACGTTTGGAGCATAAAAGCCGCTGGAAACACAATGGTTTGTTGCAAAAAAAACACCAACATTTAAAGCATAAAAAGTCAATGAAAACAGAAAGACTGATCATTCCAAAAAACCCTAAACAGCCATAAACACACAGATGGGTCACTACAAAACACCCATGTTTGGAACCCAAAAAGCCAATGAAAACAACAGTAACATTTGGAGTCTAAACAACCAAAGGACACACATTGAGGGGTTATTATAAAACACCCATGTTTCGAGCCTAAAAAAAAAACAATAATGGAAAACAGTGACAGGTTGGGGAAAAAAACATTTGGACCTTGAAAAGCCAATGGAAACACTAACAAGTCGCTACTAAACACCCATTTATGAAGTTTAAAAGAAGAAAGAAACACACCAACAGGCCACTACAAAACATCCATGTTAGAGACTAAAAGCTGCTGAAACACACCAACAAGTCACTACACAACAGTCATGGTTGGAACTTAAAAAAAGAGCCCGAAGTTTATCAGTGTGTCAGGGCCCTTAAGCCATACTCTGCATGACTAAATCTACTCCCCACCTTTATCTTAAAGAATAGTTCAATATTTTTGGAAATACAAATTTTCATTTAATTGCTGAGTCTTACATAATAAGATTGATACCACTAAGATCTCTATCTTTTCATCTAATTCCTGGCAAAGACTGTAAATCAGCACATTTCCCATATGTCAAAACTATTCATTTAAAACTAATTTTAAAGCCCTGAGGCCAACTGTCCCTCAAAGAGCCCTTTGAAGATGTGACGACAGGCTAGCATGTCCCTACTTGCCTAACATTTGCTCAATCACAAGGGTAAAAACTAATGTACCAGAAGATATACACACAGACACACATACACACAGGAGCATTCATTGATAAGCACAAATGTCCACTTCTTGTCAGTCTGTCCCTGATGAAATTGCCACATCTGCAGATGGTCTCATGACTTCAGTTGTGCAATAACAAACACACAACAAAACTAAAACTAACGCTCTGTTGCAACACTCTCTCTTTCTCTCTCTCTCTCTGAAAAAGTAGGGATTGATGGAAAAAAGTCAATTGCGAATGCTGTTACATCACACGATGTGATGTCCCACTGCCCTTGTCCTCCTATGCCTCCCTTCTCTCTTGTGCATTGGTGTGTCTAAACTGGCACATGTGTGTGTGATGGAACAAATCTCTGGCGTGCATGGTTCTGACGCTGACATAAACAGGTGTGAGAGACACGCATGGAAAAGGAGAGGGAGAAGAGAGGAGGTGAAAGGTCGAAATGATTTACCTCTGGCCTAAAATGTGTTCACAGGCTGTCCATGGCTGTGCGAGTGAGTTTTTAAGTGGGTGTGTGTGATCTTATGCAATCCAATGATATGGTGCTCTGGGATGCCACTGTGGTCATAACTAACATTAAGCTGAATTTTCTCTGGCAGTTTTAGGCAAGAAATTGCCTGCTTCACAAAAGCGTCTAACACATGCATGGTGAAAGCTCACGTCTGGAAAAATAAGCACAATCTACCACAGCAAAGAACAGGGATGGTAACATTTGTATTAGCAATTACAAGAGTAGCATCTTTCTCCTGTTTGTGCAGAATCTTAGTTCCTATTGAGTTGAACTTGTCTGATCTTTGTGTACAGAACACAATCAATATTTCAGACTAGACTGCTGCTGAGGTTGTCGACCTTAGATGTGGTTATAGCCCCTATACAGTCCAAACAAACTCTGCTTGTTTGGCCTTAACACACACTTCTTTATCGACGCGGGCATCTGTAAGGTTCTGTGAGTTAAAGCACGTGTGTGCCTGAACACAGTGAGCTGACTTAAGCAGAAAGCTGAAAGGCCTGAAAATTTGAACCGCGTTAAATCCTCAGACAGCCAAATGAAGAGTGGAAGCGCCATAAACCGAGGAATGTTGATTCGACTTCCAGATCTCTTGCGGCTCTCCTGTACATCTGTGTCCAACTGTGTGAATAATACAACTGCGTAAACATGTGAACCTGACACACCCTTCTCTAACAAACTTATTTGTTCACTCATTTCTTCTGCATTCCCTCCCTTGATTTTCTGGCAGCGCTCATCTACACAGTTCTCACTGCCTTGTCCAAATGAAGCTAAAGACTGAATAAGACAGAATAAATGGTAGATTTTTAGATATATGGCACATTTTCTAAACAGTATATGAGCAGTATGTAATGTCTTTATTAATGATTAATGGCTGACTACCCCTTAAAACTGCAGTTTTAAATGTTAACTAGTCCATAACACTACGAACAAATCATCAAATCCATGTTGGCCAGATTTTTTCCAGCTTTTATTCACAAGCAGTGGCAGAAAGAAATTATGTACACAAGTGCAATACTTAAGTATAATTTTGAGGTACTTGAACTTTACTCGACTATTTCCATTTTATGCTGCGTTATACTGCTATTACATTTTCGAAGCCAGTTTAGCACTTTTCACACCACTACATTTATTTGACAGCTTAAGTTCAGCAAGGACAAAAGTAGTTACAAAGTATCAACTAATAATTTCTGACATATTATGATAGCTTAAGCTACCCAGTAGAATATAAAGTATTTAAATAAGCTCCACCTTTACCAGCTGCAACCAGTGGCAGATATAGGCACCACGTATGGCGCCATCTAGCAGGGGTCCAAAGATCTCATGCCAACAGTCTGTAGCTCAGGCACCATATCTATTTCTGGCAATGCAATTCACCTTACGCCTCATTTCCAATTAGCTGCAACCTCCGGAGCTGAAAAATGAAGCCACCATGGAAGTGTCAAAAACTGCTGTTCACCCTTGTCCCCTGATACCTTACATACCATTTCTGACGCCACTCCCGACTTGCCACCTCAGATCATCAGATGCCAACCTTCTGACCCCCATCACCAGGACCAAGCACTGCACCTTGGGGGACAGAGCCTTTACCACTGCTGCCCCAAAGCTCTGGAGCTCCCTCCCTCTAAACATCTGCAATCCAGACACACTCAACTCATTTAAAAATCAACTCAAAACTCACCTTAAAAAAAAAAAAAGCGTACAGTACCTGTCTCCCACTGCCTCCCCATATATGAACTGTCATATTCTCTACATTTTGTTTTTGTATTCTGTTCTTTGTATATGTTCTTCCGCTTTTAATGTAAGCGTTTTTCAGTATTTTGTATTCTTTGTCTTGTTTTTGTTTTCTTTTTGCACTTCATGTAAAGTTTCTTTGAGTACTTAGAAAAGCACTATGTAAGTCCTATCTATTATTATAATAATAATTATCATTATTGTTATTATTAGATGGCTACTTGAGGCTGGCTCCAGAACATAAACAGTTTATAACTTGGTACAAAAAATGGTTTTGGTCTCTATGGCTAATAAAAACATCAATGACAACTTTATGGGGGGAATTTTTGTATAACTCACCTTTTATTAAGGCCCAAAGTTATGCATATATAGGGGCGGGGCTGCTCTAGTGACAGGTTGTAAGCGAGTCGTCACTACTGGTCACTACATCTATGAGTCAAATCCACCCATTACTCTTCCACAGCTCAAACCTTCGAAATATGGTCTCTGGTTCCAAAAAAAAATCTAAGATGGCAATGGTCAAAACGCTTTAAAACGGCAGGTGACAAACTAATTGGTGATGTCACAGTAGTTACGTACATTATTTATACAGTCTATGGCATTAAATACAAGGTAATGCATCGTTTTATAGATGGATAGAAACGCCATGGCAGAAATGACAGAGAAGTTCATCTTAAGGTGTTCTGTTATGTGAAGTCCAGGTAAAAATGTACATGGAGCGGTCAGAGACAAAAACAATACTAATCATGTAAGGCAACCAATAAGTGAGGTGTGTAGCCAGTTTGGTGAAATATTTTGTTTGAAGACATATGATCCACTATGCATGCTCTCTATAAGTGCGTTCATAAATCTACTCTGACGCTCTACACTAAAATCAGAGAGCTGTTGCTCGAGGAAACAGAGCCTTCCATTTCAACATGAATTTACGAACAAAGTAGTTAATCACACATTCACTCCATTTGGCACTCTACTGCTCCGTCTCCCCAGCCAGAGAGTGTGGTGCTGTGGATAACCGAATGGTACTTTCCAACAGGGTCCTGAATTTACCAGCGGCTGAGTTTATGCCAAATTGTGGTCTAGCACTCAGTGTAAGTATTTCCATATGCACACTTTATTACACAGCAAGCATGCTTCTAATGTTAGCTAGTTAAACGTGCCCTCCAATGTTTTTACTCAAAAAAAAAAGACAATTATCAATTAGTTAGTTTATTTGTTTTTATGCTAACTTCCTTTGGTACAGTGCAGCCTGTCCAAACTCAGCTGCAAAAGTTATTTTTTTCCCTAACATACTCAAGGCAAAGTCTGGACTGTTAAAAAATTAAACTTTTGCAAACACACTGGAGATCACAGAGGTTCCCTTGGAGGTTTAAAACCCTGGGGTTTGCCTTGGGGGCCAAATGTCCTAGGTCTGGCACTGGCTGCAACATTAGAGAGACGTTTCCATGAATGCATCACCTAATGGAATGCAGCATTACATGTTTTATCCTTGAAAGGTCATTCTGCATAAAAAGTATGCTTTTACCTTTGGTATTCCAAAATTAGCTCGCCTCAAGGTGAAAGGTTTGTTTTACAAACTGGCACTTTAAGAGAGTAGTACCGTTTACTGAAGTAGCAGTTGCTGGCACACACTGAACAACTGCAGAGTTTGTGTGTGTGTGTGTGTGTGTGTGTGTGTGTGTGTGTGTGTGTGTGTGTGTGTGTGTGTGTGTGTGTGTGTGTGTGTGTGTGTGTGTGTGTGTTACCTCTGGAGATGGGCCGAAGAGATTGCATTCCTTGACTTGTTCTGTAAATCCTCTGGTGAACCAGCAGCGATTCAAAAAAGAGGAGAAAACAGAGTTATTCAAGGACACTACATTCAGTCAGATATCCCTCCCTCTTCTTTGGAATTTCTGGGTGTAAAAAATCAAACCTGTATCATACCACTGCATGCCACTAAGGAATTTTACTACTAAATCTCAAAATATGATGTTAAATCTACCATGATAAGATGAAAAGATTAAATGACTCATGTTTGTGCAGCTGGATAACTCTTCCAGGGAATCGATTTTGGCTGTAGGGACACACATTAGGCACGCGTGCCTCCTCTGCTGGTTAGACACTGGTACTGCATCATGAGTGTATTTACCTCCTGGCAATACAGGACGTAAATACACCATACTTTATTAATCAGGTAGTTGAGGGCAAGATAGTGCAACAAGTAATAAAAAATGTTTTTATAATAATGTAGAAAAAATGAAAAAAATGATCCACAGACACACAATAAAATAAAACCAGTAATTAACATCAATCCCCCAGAACCGGAGATGGGCAGGATTATGCTAAATGCAAGTGAATTAGCTGACATGTCCTGTCACGTCCAGCAACACCCTCATTTTGAAACACTAGCATTTAATATATGTTCCCCTTGGGGGCAGGGGGTCATCTCTTTCTTTTCTACTATTTTCTACTGTATCAGTATCTGCTGTAATGGTACCATTTTGTGTCTTTTGCAATGGTTTAATGGGTTCCTTGTGAAGTTGGATTGTTTTTTTATTGAGTGTTCACGCCGTCCGTCAATGGGCATTTCTGTGACATTTCCACTACATGGTATGGCACTGCATAGCTCTGCTCAACATGCTCTGTTTTGGTTTTCCAACAGCAAAAGTGAAAGATAATGTCATCTCAGTCCAAGTTCCAACCAAACACAGTCAATATTACAACGTGTTTACTGGTAAATGGACCTGCACTTATTGTATGTAGCACTTTTGATGTCATTTAACCACTCAAAGCACTTTCACACAAGGAGTCACATTCACACATACACTCATATACTGGGGGCTGAGGCTACCCTACAAGGTACCACCTGCTACTTAGTTTAACAGTCATACACATTCACACACTTCATCAACAGCCATCAGGAGCAATTTGGGGAACAGTCTCTTGCCAAGGGTACTTTGGCATGTTGACTGGAGGGGCCCAGAATGAAACTGCTACTGTCTAGAAAAAGACCATGGTCAGTCAAACAAAAGTCCAGTTATGTAGAACTGTTCAAGGGAAACAAGGGTGCAGCAACAAATTCTACGCCACATTTGCCCCGCCCTCAAAGACCCCCACGCCCCCAACACACACACACACACACACACACACACACACACACACACACACACACACACACACACACACACACACACACTACAACACCCCTGGAAATTAGACATTTAACTGACAGAAACCACCCACCATGCACTCCTGAATCCACAGCCCCCCACCTTCTAAACAACATGGCCTGGCCACCTCAAATCTATGATGTGGGAAATGCATTCTTTAAATGTGGGGGTTATGGTCAGACCCATACTAACTCTTTGAAACCTGGGTCGACATTACTCTTCTTGAGACGCATACGGACACCTATCACCTATCAAGTATTTAATATTTTTAAATCCAGGCAAATTGGTTTAATTTTACAAAAAGGCAATGAGCAACTTCGCAAGAAATGTCCCACACTGTGAGAGAAATTAGATTTAGAACTTTTTTTTTTTTTAAATCTAGTTAAAAATGTTCAGAGAGCTATACTAATAATAACCGTAATTTATTGAATTATAATTTTTCAAAATTATTATAGGTAGTTTTTTAGGTTTTTAGGTTTTTAGGTTTAGGTTTTTGTTGTCGTTTTTTTTCAATGTACTTTTCCGTTATTTTATTTGCACATTTTTGGGTCATTTCTTCTTAAGTTATTCATTGTCTTCTTCTATTGTTTTTGAAAGAAATCAAGCCAATTCACCCAGGCTTCAAGAGGTGGGGGGGAAATGTGCTTTATAAATAAACTTGACTTGCCTTTCCCTGATGGCCTCCGGGTTTGGGATCCTGACTCTGTAATCTCCTCTGTTTGAGTCCAGCTGGAGATCATTGTTGCATGTCATCACCCATCTCTACATTTTTTTTCCTATTTCACCCTGTAATAAAGGTGTAGAAAATGCCCCATAAAATATGTATAAAAAGAGGCAAGAACACCTGAAACTATAAGGGAAACATAAACTAATGATTATGGATTTACAATATTCAGCTCTTTGTTTATGACACATTTTTGGGACCGCAAAACACATCGTTGGTCTTAGTGGTGAGTCCAGGATAAGAAGCCGGAATTGGAGTTGTTTCTTGATCCAATATTAACAGTATCCTTGGAGACAGAGCCGCGGGGGGCAATGTATTAAAAGATCAACCGGGCACTGTGTGTGTGTGTGTGTGTGTGTGTGTGCGCGCATGTGTGTGTGAGAGAGTATTGGATTCCATCAGTGAAACTATGGTAACAGCCCCAAAGACTTGCAACACCCCTCCCCTCCCCTGCGTCAGTGTGATTTTATGCCATAACTTTCTTTCCGTCACTATGACACAAAAGGTTTTGTGTGATAATTTATGCATTTTTAAATCCTTCAGTAACTCTCCAGCTGACTTTAAACAGGTTCCACTGAGAAAACACAAGTGAAGTTGTGTCCCTACTGTTTCTGTGACTTTGGACGTTTCAAAGTCTGAAGCCTACTTTAGCTGACTCTCAGCACATTTACACTTATAAAAGGTTACATTGTGAATTTGTAAGGCTTATTTTTCAAGTAATTTAGGGCATTTTTAGATAGTGTTTTTATTGATCATTAAACAAATTAAAAGGGCAGTCTTGGGTGACTATATGCTTTCTTGCTTGCTGCTATCCTGACTGCCTTATATTCACATTGGGCTAATCCCATTATAAGATCAGAATTACAGCTGCAAGTAATTCAGTAACCAATAAACAAATATAAATTAATAACCAAGACACAGTGGTGTAATGTAATAGAGTAATAACACTTTGTTATAATATTTAATATTTTAATTTTGGGGAGTATTTGTGCTTTACAAAGATTTTATTTTTCTGAAAACATTCACTTTGACTCCACTAAATTTTCTAAATGAAATAAAAATACATACTTTTACTCTACTAAATTTCTGCCAAGCACCTGGTTACTTACTACAAAATAGGGAAGGAACTGAGGAGGGGAGGAGGAAGGAAGGAAGGAAGGAAGGAAGGAAGGAAGGAAAAGGGGGACAGATGGACAAATGAAGGAATGGGAGGGAAGGAAAATATGGACTGTTTTCTTTAAATCCTTGAAGTTGTAAAAACGACCTTGTTTTTATGTTATTACATTTTTTTTAAAAAATGTAATAACAATTTGCATTGCTTACTTTTTTTTATTACCAGCTTTTACTTGTACTTTTAATTTCTGTACTTAAGTATATTTATTGTCATAAATTTACTTTTGACACTTAAGTACAGTACAATACCAAAGTGGGCCTGGGAGGTGGGCCCTTGAAGAGCCTATAATTAAGTTTGGTTTTGTTTGCAGTTTTTTATTTTTAAGTAATTAGTGCCATAACTTAATTAAAATTAGCTAAATAAATCAATTGAAAGACTGAACTTTGTATTTAAAAAAAATGGTAGAAGCTCTCTCAGGCCCCTCTCACCCTTTAAAGGCACAAAATTGTTTAGTCCGCTCCTGCACTCGGTTTGTCGAAATGCAGGTAGAGCCAAGTGAGTGAATGCTTATGCTAGAGCACCAACGTACACCGTGCTCTCTCTCCCAGAGAAAGGGAAATCTGGGTTTCAAAATAGAAAAGAAAGCAAGAAACATAAAAACAAATCAAAAAAGTATGTGGCTCAAGAAGGCAAGGGCAGGGGGCCTTGGGGGTCTGAGAATAAAATATTAAAGCAGTCCCATGCTGTCATATGCACAGAAGTTAACTTTATGAGAAAGAAAAATAGAGCCTGTCGCTAATATGGCAAAGCCATCTACAAGATGAAAAGACTATCACCTTAGAGCTACTTACACATGAGAGCAAGTGAGTTTACTGCTGTCTTTTATATGACAACACTTTGTGTTACAGTTAATTTGTATGAAAAGTGTCATACAAATAAAGTCTGATTGATTAAGGTCTGTATTAATAGGGCCTGGTGGCCTTGAAACAACCCTTATAGCCATATATCACTTATAAGGCTAGAGAATAGATAGATAGACAGATAAAACTTTATTGATCTCACACTGAGGAAATGTGTGCGTTACCGCAGCTCAGATACAGATGACAGAAGGAAAACAGCCATTTAAAAGATAAAAACACAGAAAAACACAAGAAAAACAAGGAGGTAAACAGGGGGCTGTGGCAACAAGCTGCCTCCCCTGGCGCCATATTTTAACAGTTTAATATAATAATATTATGATCAACATTATGACAAATTCAACCAAACCTTCTCATTTTGGTGACTAATTCATCAAAACGCTGCTGTTACATTGGCACTAGAATAAACTCTCTTAAAGGGCTCTGATTGGGATAATGAAAAACAGTAAAGTTCCGGTCAGAGCTATCAAAATAAAACACCTTTCATCTTTAATCTGTCCTTAATGACCTCCGTTGGCCATCTTCTAACTTATAGTACACTGATGAGAGACAACTATGGGATAGTTGGTGGTGGTAGTAGACAACAACCTCGTGTTTACTTTTCAAAGTAAGCTGCTATGTAGATAAACCACCCACAACCCAATAAAGTGATTGTATTTTGACGGACAAATCGTCCAACTTCCGGTATTTATAACCGTCCAACTTGACGTGTATCCATAGCAACCACTGCAGCTACACCAGGTCCGGTCCTCTAACAGAGCATCCCGTTACCTTTTCTTGAAGCTAACAACCGACTATATGTCAGCAGCGACTTATGGGGAAATAAAACAATAAATGTTACGGACTAGTTTTAGTTCATGTGCTGTTTTTGAGAGCCATGACACCCTCACAGAGAGCCCGGTACGGATGCGAAGCGGCGCGAAACGCTAAATGGAGAATGGCAGGTGAGTCGATGGCTGGATTAAATCAATATTACTTACAATTGATTAAAGTTACAGGAGTTGATACAGTTGAGACTTTCCATTACAAGCAATCA
Source organism: Plectropomus leopardus (assembly GCF_026936395.1). Lineage (NCBI taxonomy): Eukaryota > Metazoa > Chordata > Actinopteri > Perciformes > Serranidae > Plectropomus > Plectropomus leopardus. The sequence goes on along the minus strand of NC_142192.1, from coordinate 12,962,231 downwards.
TATGTCTTGAAACTGGAATGTCTATAGCCTATTGTAAGTCTATATGCAGGCAATTAACTAGACCACACTAACTTTTTAAGAAGACTTTAAAGATTGTTCATAATCAACTTTATTGGCCTAGTAGGGGAGACTGGGCACGGTTAAAACACTTTTTGCATATCTCTCAATTACTCAGAAACTATAGGGACTACACCCATGTAATTTTTATATATCAAATTCACATTATCTGGTAATTACCAATACACTTTAAACATAATTACGTATGACATATCGCTCTCAATATTTATTTAAATAGAAGAACTCAGACCCCAACTGTGGGGACAATTGCAACATATTGCAGGGACTGATGCAACATGCTTAAAATACATTAAATTTCATTAGCCTGTTTAACTTTATCTTTTTGTCTCAAAAAGCATAGTATGTTGAATATATGAATTGTTGTACAATAGTATAATATCATTATGATATTATTGTACATACATACAATATTAAAGCACAATTATTCATTGATTAAGTATTATCTAACAGTTATTGAGTTTTGTTTGTGGGGAACCCCTCAGAAAAAAAATGTCTGCTTTTAGATTATTTATTGAGTGTGTTATATACAATAATGGCTCACTATTTACTTATGAGCCATTATAATAATGATGTTACATCAGTACGAAATAATGCAATGATCACAGTTATGGTAACTCCAATAATTAACAGAAACTCACAATGACTATAGCATGTATAAATATAAGCTATACATTTTAACGTGATCTTTTTATATTTTGTGAGGGCATCAAAATGTCAATGTGGCACACAACAGTTACTTTTTTATATTTGAGTAAATCATTTTTTATAAACATAGTGACTGAAGCATGTTGGAAAATACTGTGGTTTTGATACAGCTGCTTAGCTTGGGGATAGTTGCAACAAGTTGTTGTAATTGTCCCCGCCCTTATGAAATTTTTGCATTAGTCTTAGGTACTTAGCCATAAATAGACATAAAAGTTAGGTACAAGGACAATGAAGCTGGACAAAGGTAAAGAACAGATAGGGCTATTATCCTACAAAAGTGTGACAAATAGGTGTTCATGTAAATATTATTAAATTGGGACCCCATTGGAGCCTTGGGACATGTAAAATGTGATTTAACTGACGTGTTATTACAATAAGAAGGCTCAAGAAGTTATTACTCTACTTATCCAACTCCCCAACAAACACAGACATGCACACAAAGACCCTCTGAGGTCCCAGGATCGCCAAGAAAAGGCTGACTAAGACTTTCCTGACTGGCCACAGCTGGCTCATTATGAGTTCTTTGAGCTTGAGGACATGAGTTTTTTGTTAAGTGTGTGTGTGACTGTGTGCGCCGTTGCTAACAGCGCTGGTTGTGGTGTCTTGTTTAAAGGGGGCCCTGGTCATTTTAGAGGTATAGGGTCTTGTGTTTCTGTTGTTCTGTGTCTGAAAAACCCTGACCCCCACAGACTGGACGGATAACATCTCTGTCTCCCTCAGTGCCAGAAAGTGAAACGTCAAAGATGCTGTGTGTCTCTAATGCTTCATTAATCATGCAGATTCGGCTGAGCCCTAACCAGGTCAGGCAAGCTTTTGTTAAGTTGTGTGTGTGGATTTGCATGACTTAAGGAAGCCTAAATAATTCAGTCGATGGGGCAAGGTGCTTGAAGAATCTCAAATGGCCCTTGCACTCCATGTGATGGAAAACACTCAAATCTGATCAGCCGGATTTGTTTTCACACACACGCGTGCACACTAACACAGGAGGAGGAACTGGTGTTGTGTTACTTATGAGTTTTCCTTTGTATACAAGTCTAGCAGAAACAAAGTGATGACATTAGCGTTATTAAGCACACTTACATTAATCCGACTCTTGCTTTCTGTCTCTGTGCTTCCATCCTTATCCTCCTTTTCTCCCTGCTTCAGCTCCTCCGGTCCCCTTGTTGAAGCGTGCTGGTGGGGCACCGCAGCCATGGCCCATTCACCCTCACCCATCAGGACAGGTCCACAGGTCCCACTTCCCTCCTCAACTCCCTCTTTTCCACACACGTCATGCAGAGGAGAGCGCAGAAAGGCCCCATCTGGTCACCATCATCCGCCCCTGCGGTCAAAGCATACTACGCAAGGTGAACTTACTATTTAATAATTTTCAGTTTAAAATAAAGTACAATTCATGAAAGGCTTATAGGTTGTGTAATGACTTTATCAATGGTATAAAGCAGTGATACTCAACTTATGGCCCGTGAGCAAAATCTGTCCCCCGTGAGCTGCTGGGTGCCCTCTAGGCATTTCTTATTCACAATAACTGGGAATTGCTTTTGTACTTTTAGTATACATAATGAGCCAGAGTGCATAAAGCAGCAACAAAATAAAGCTTATTATCAAAAAATTGCCAGTGGAAAATCATCAACTGCCCCCGCCAGAGGTAATAGCTATGCCCCGAATGTCCTAAAATCCTAGATACATCCTAAAATCCTACAAACATATTAAGTCCTGGAAACCTCCTAAATCCAAGAAATGTCCTAAAATTCTACAAACATCGTAAAATCCTTTTTTAAAAAAGTGTTAAAATCCTAGAAACATGTATGGGGCTGCTGCAACTGGACTCATGCAGTTAAGTATTCGCGGTATAAGGTATTAATAAGACCAATATTTGGGTTGAAAGGTCGTGAATGTTTAATCAAAAACCTTTAATGGGAGGTGCCCAGGAGGCATCTTGATCAGATGCCTGAACCACCTCAACTGGTCGCTTGTATCTGTGATTTCATTCTTTCAGTCACTACGCAAAGCTAATGACCATAAGTTTAGTTTGGGACGTAGCTGGACCACTAAATCGAGATCTTTGCTCAGCAAGCTCAGCTCCCTCCTCACCATGACAGGTCCAAACAACAGATTTTCCTGATCAAATAGATACAATCACTCTAAACCAGACAAAGGGGCATTTCACAACTTGGCAACCCAAATGTTGTTCTCTCTGTAACACATGTAGAGTACAAGAGTAACCGACATGGGAGAAGATGTCATTACTTAACTGTGATTTTTGCCTCTCTGTCGTCAAGGTAACAGTCCTGTTGAACCGTAGAGGTGTGGTGTCCTTTGAGCAACTGCTATTGGATATCTCAGAGGCGTTGGGCTTTCCTCGCTGGCACAGAGCCCGAGTCACACGCCTGTACACGACCCACGCACGAGAGGTGAGGCTCAACCACGGTCACATTAACCCTACTAGGGAGCCCTAGGGCAAAGATACACTGATGGGCCCCTTTTAACGACTCTCACATTCCTCCCACAACTGCAATCTGTACCTGCCCCCCAGGTTTACTGTGAGTATGACACATGTAGGCACAAAACTGAATTATGAAGGTTATGTCTTAAGGTTTTTGGATGGGATCCATCTAATGACAGGGCCTCAAAGAACACTCCCTGAAGCCCCTCTCATGTCAGTTTTTCTCATGCAAATGTTCAATTAAAGTGGCTCAAACAAGTTGACACAAGGTAGACCTGGAGCTTCCAAAGTGATGTTATGGGGCCCCAAGGCACTGTTCCTCCTTGTCCCCCCTTGTCCTGCTCTGACGAGCTCCAGTTTTGGGCTTAACGCACCTAATACACAGATCTTCAGTTGACTCCCTTTTAATGAGTCGGACAAATAAAAACAAAGGACAGCACAGGGAGGTGCAGTAAAGGGATATGTGCAGTGGTGGATGAAGTACTTAAAAGCCAAATTTCAGAAAAAGTACAGTTATCTTTCCAGAAAATGACTTTTGTAGAAGTTAAAGTCACCTATTAGAATACTAAAAGTTAAAGTTAAAAAGTTAAAAGTTAAAAGTTTTAAAGCATCTGATGCCTACCGTAATTAAGTACCAAAAGTAAATCTTTATTATATTAAATGTACTTAAGTATTGGAAGTAAAAGCATGAGTACATGCTGGAATTTTTTTTTAAAAAGTATTCTGAATTTTGAGAATTATTATTTTTTCATAAGCTGTACACCACCTTAAAATGGAAAGTGTATTACACTTGAATAAAAACTTTTTTTCATTACTTAAAAGGTTTTAAAGAATAAAATCCAGTTTTTGCTTCCCTCCAATTCTTTTGTGCATCTGTTAGTCCCTTCCTCCTTCTGTCCCCATTTTGTAAGTAACTAAGATGTTTAGAGGAAACTTATTAAAGTATATATTTTACTTAGGAAATGTAGTGAAGTAAAAATGAAAATTGATAGAAATATAAAAACTCAAGTACAGATACTCAGATAAAAAACTGCAACAACGTCCTGTTACATTACATTACACCACTGTATATGTGGGCACTATCCTAATGAGAATTTAGAAATGTCGTGTTCCTAACTTGCATATCAGGATGCTACAAAGCTCTTAAAGATTCAGTGTGCTTGAGTTAGTGGACTTTTGTAGCATCTAGCGGGAGGATTGCAAATTCCAATAAGCTGAAACATCTTCCTATTAGATTTATCACAGTGTTTAGATTTATTACAGTATTTCATAGTTCAGGAGGCTTTTAATGGCAGCCAAACTAACAGCATAGATCTCTTTCTCTCTAAAACATATGGACACTATTAATAAAACTGATAAAAACACCTAATAAAGCAGTTTGAACTTGAGCTGCCAAGTGCCATCTAGTTCTCTAATGTTTAAGAGAGGGTAGATATATCTACGGCCGATATCTCCAACACTCTGCAACACACACCCAAACAATCTAGACTGATAAATGGCCCTACAGGTAGTAGGGGAAATATTTATTTTTGATTTTGGGGTGAACTGTCCCTTTAATTTGTTACTTTTATTTCCATAGGTGAAAGGTGTATGTGATTTCTTTCGAGGCGAGGTGGCCTTTCTGGCGCTCGGTAAGGCTCGTCCTGAGCTGAGCGGTGTGCAGGAGGCTCTGGAGGAGCTGTTTCCAGAACATTCCCATTACCGGGCTGATGCACTGCGGGCCTGGGAGAAAAGACTTTGTCCGGCACCAGATAAAGCAGCTAAGGCCGACAGCGGATACAGCGAGGGGACTGACAGCAGCGAGACAAACGCTAACCAAGAAACACACCAGGACCTAAATACACACATCAGAAATCACACTAATACACACACAAGTACACAGCCACCTCACCATATAGAAAAACAGCAGCCTGAAAATTACAACTCAGGTGTTCAAAAGTGTCATAAAAAGAATTCCTGCAGGAAACCCGCTCACCTTCCCAACCACCTGCAGAAACTGCGTGTGAGGGGCGTGGTCAGAGAGCAACAGCCCTCTGTGATTGGACCATTTAAACATGAGGAAGGTCTTAGAGAAGCAGACATGCCCTCTGCTGCACTGTGTGCAGATTGCTTAGCAAGGAGAGTTAAACATCAGGGTGCAGAGCGGCCCAGTCAACTGTCAGGGAGGGTCCCACTTCCTCCTGTGTCGAGGAAGCCTAAGGGAAGTTCTTATACAGAACAGGAAGTGAGAAAATTGTACGTTCACATCAGCCCCACTCCACAGCCAATCAGCAGAGACGAGGAGAAGAGTGTCGCCCAGTTAGTCCCAAATCCACCTCCAGATGTGGGTAAAGATCACAAGGACCTACAGCAGAGGACGACCTTTAACCTTCCCTCAGACGGCAGTGATGTCACCCTGGCTGATATCGAGCAGTGCTATGAAATTGGACGCGTAGTTGGCGATGGCAACTTTGCAGTGGTGCGAGAGTGCCGCCGTCGTGACAACGGACAAACACTTGCCATGAAGATTGTCGAATGCTCCAAGCTGATTGGCCGAGAGCACATGATGCAGAACGAGCTGAGCCTTCTGGGTAGCCTCTGTCATGCTCGCATAGTGCGGCTGTTTGCGCACCACCACACACACACCCACTTGTACTTGGTGATGGAGCTGGTGAGCGGGGGGGATTTGTTCGAAGCCATCAGTGAGAGGGGGAAGTTTCCGGAGGCAGAGGCAGGACTGATGGTGTCAGACGTGAGTGAAGCACTGAACTACATCCACTGCAAAAGTATCGTCCACAGAGACCTCAAACCAGAAAACCTGCTGGTGAGTGTCACTGTCACCCTGCTACAACTTGGTTTTAAAATGTGTTTCGCTGATCCGAACACTAAATAGACACACTTGTTCTCATTTGTGTCTATTATGCGGCTCCAGCGTACCATTTGTGTTCAGATTTTGTCACTGCTAGCGTCACTTCCACTAGAAGGTCAAAGGGCCAGTTATATCACAAATATGTTATACAATTATTTCATCCACACTCTCGCCAGTCACATGGCGAGAGACATTATGGCTCATTTACGTTCAACGTCAGATATGTAGATGGACCACAGACGTATATGTATATAAAGTGGATGAATCCCCCACTACCTCTGCTATTTTGCGATGGTGATGTCATTGAGAGCCAGAGTCTGCGCAGTAATGATATCTGTGGTGGGGGAGTTCCTGCCGAAACACCCAACCAATCGTCAGCAGCTCCACTGAATGCAAGCGTGTGGATTGGCTGTCACAGCTGTCAATCATTGCAGAAAACCCCCTTTTTATAGAACTGAATAACTTGATAAAACTGAACGTATCATAAAAACGATAGCTTGATCAAACATGAGGGTGATGAGAACTACCCTCAATGACAGAAACCATCTTTGGGAAAAATTTGGTGCGTTTTCAGTTTGGCCTATGTCCCATTCATTAACATGGAGAGGCGGGCTTTATGACCTTTACTGCAGTCAGACACCAGGGGGCGATCGAGATTGAAAAGTTACTCTTTTGGGGATCTGACATGTTGTCCATCTTTGTATACAGTCTATGATACTCACTGACTGAGTCTTCTGTCCGCACTGATCACTATCACTAGAGTCTGTGGGGACAGTGTAACCTAGTTCAAGCAAATACGACCATAGGACATAATAAAGATATTTTATAAATGATGGAACCGGGTAAATCAGTAATATATTTTTACATTATTACAGCCTCCTCCATCATTGCCATGTTTGGTGTTGTCAGTGATTTTTTACTCTGCTCTCTAGTGGTTGTATCTATGTCATATAGAACTAAGTATTTCAATAGTGACGGTCAAGTTTAAAAATGAATGTATCTATTTTCAAATGTAAAAAGGAGTATCAACGATCCCTCAGTAGGTGTGTCAGTACGGAGGGAGATATTGCTGTCCAACACTAAGAGTGAGCACAGAGAAAAAAGATAGACGGCCATATGAAGAAAATCAAATATCAGTATATTCTTTGCCCAAATATTGATATTGTTATTGTAGGGTTTACTGTAGGTGCTTGTACAAAACATTTACTCAATGAGATTTTTAGCAAATAATCATCAGTAATGTTGATATAATGACTGAGTGGGTAAAAGCAAATAGACAACTAGAATAGTAAAGTATGTTTAGAAAACTACATCAACTTTACTGTAATTCAGCCTTAAAAACTAGAAAAAAAGAAAATATTCAACAATTCGATATCCTACATCTATAATGGTAACTTCTCTCATACCCCGATAGATATAATTTGAATATATTGCCCAGCTACACTGTGACATCGTCATACCAGTACAATAATCTGGAGTTAAAAAAATATCTCATGATAAAAACTAAGGTCAATATTTTGCAAAACTAATAATGCAGGAAAGTGTCAGTAACAAAAGTTTCTATGGTGAGCATGTGGGTGCCCCTGGAGACATTTGAATTTTAAAGTATAGTCTCAACGCCTCCGTGCCTGACTCGGTTTCCGTCTATGTCTTGTTTTTCTCGTTCTCTCTCAGATAGAGCGTGTGGCTGCTGGCATCTGTAGGCTGAAGCTGGGAGACTTTGGTCTTGCCATGATTGTGACTGAACCAGTCTTCACCATATGTGGCACGCCCACGTATGTCGCCCCAGAGATTCTCTGCGAGACAGGTTAGTGGTGTTTGCTGCATAAATCACTCCTTTACACAAAGAGGAAAGCTTTTTACTTATAAAGTAAGAATTAGGATTTTATCACTAAATACGAGTGTTTCTTATTTCTATACTCTTCCTAATATTTTTTAAAAAATCAATTTCCAATCTGAATTTGAGTTTTGTTTAGTGTTTTAATTCAATGTCAAGTGAATAGAATTTAGGGGGATATATTGGCAGAAATTGAAACTAACATAGTAAATCTGTTTTCATTAGTTGATAATCATCTGAAAATAAAAAATTTTAAGTTTTCATTACCTTAGAGAGAGCTGTTTATAACTATATTGGGAGCATGTCCTCGTCCACTGAGTCTGCCATGGTGCAATAACATGTTTGTACAGTAGCCCAAAACGGACAAACTTAAAAGTGGTTGTTTAAGGACATTTTCATTTTGGCAGCCGTAGTTGGCAGCCCCTCCATGATGAATAGCATTGAAAGAAACAATGATTTTTTTTAACGTAAAATTGCTTTGTTCCATGTTACCGCTTGTTTTAAACCACCACGTCTATTTGTTTTGGAAACCTCTCCAGATAATTTTACATCTTAAACACTGATTTGTAACATGAAACTGAGGGAGACGTTTCAGTTGGTTGAAATCCGCAATCCTCTCTGCTACATGCCATTAAATCTGCTCCATATCTCACACACTGTTTCTTTAGCCCTTTGAAACCTGAGCATTGGCTTGATTTCTTTCAAAAACGTGGGAAAAACTTGCAAAATATTTTTTACATAAAATTTTTAAGACAATTTCAGGTAATTTTCTTGTCACCTAACTAAGCTCTTGTAACTTCTGGGACATTTTTGCCAAGTTACTTATTGCCTTCTACCCCCCCAAAATCAATCAATCAAACCAATTTGTTCAGGTTTCAATGGTTAAAGTGCTTCTTGTGAAAGACATCTGAATGCACCAAAAGAAAACTGATGTCTGACCAGGTTTCAAATAACTGTGGTTTGACCCAACAGGTTATGGAGTTGCAGTGGATGTATGGGCTCTGGGCGTTATTCTTTACATCCTGCTGTGTGGATTTCCCCCATTTCGCAGTCGGGATCGGGACCAGGAAGAGCTGTTCCAGCTAATAAAACAGGGACAAATCCATTTCCTGTCCCCCTACTGGGACCCCATCTCAGAAGGTGAAAAGTACAGCAAAATAAACTGTGTTGCCAGAAATACCTTTACATAGAAACTCAAATAAACAGTCTGCTTCTTTATATTGTGTGTGTGTTTTTGTGCAGAAGCCAGAGGCCTTGTCAGAGCTCTGCTTCAGCCAGACCCCACAGCGAGGCTGACGGCAGAGCAGACCTTACTGCACCCCTGGGTGAAGGCTATGGCTTCATTTTGCAGGCAGAGGGCGCTCTCAGACAAAACTCAGAGGGACACAGCCAACACTGGGGCAGAACCAGACAAGTCCAGACAAGTTGAGAGACTAGCCCAGATCAATGCAGCAGCAAGGGTTATGGACAAATCAACAAGAAACACCGGCAGGGAGGGAGAAAAAGAGTCCAGCAGACATGACGAGCAACAAACTGAGATGAACTTGAGAGGAAGACAAGATGAGGTCAAACCACCACAGCAGCAATTAAAGGAGACAGTTCACACCATGTCTCAAAAGCTTCAAGTGCACACACCCTCTGGGGCGACACTTGGTCAGCAGAAACCAGAGTGCACCCCTGCAGACTCTGGTTCACCCAGCAGACCAGAAAAACAGGACCCAGGTCCCCCAGACTGTGATCCTGACTGCTTAATGAGCCCGAGTGTTGAACTCAATCAACCTGGTGCCTCCACAGCCCAAACTGAGTTTCCATCCCAGATTAAGTTACAATCAAAACAAAACAGCCAACAGCAATCGCCTCCATCTTCACCACCTAATACAGCGCAACCAACCACAGCAGGTCACTCAGCGCAACATCTCCCATCCTCCAACCCAGCAGCTTCTTCATCTCACTGTATTCATCAGCAGAGTCTCACCTCCGCCTAGCACCCCCCCCCTCCAAACCCACCCAGCTGAAAACTAAGATGAACCGTCCATTCACACCACCACCGCCCACCCACCCACACAGTCTTGACCTCAATGTCAATCTCCTGCTGAACCGTGTGATTAGATCAGGGTCATCACTTTCATTGTTCCAGACAATACCGCAGATTTCCTGGCAGCTGATTCCTTGAATGACCTGCAGATGATGTGATTTACTGTCTTTGGATTGAAAAGGGTCTGATTGATGAGGCTAGATAAATCTCATAAATGTGTGTAATCCATGTATCCTGCAATCACAAGCTGATGATGAGATGTTATGTAATGACGGAGGTATGAGTAGTGAATGGAACTTTTGATCAAGTGGGACTAAATTTAAACCTATTTGCAGTTTGTCAGTGTTTTAAATCTTGTGGTGTATTCATGAAAATACTTTAGTACATTTCTGAAGTGTTTTTTTTTTTTTTTTCCATGTTTAACTTTGAGGATATGTTATCATGTCTGCCATTACTAGAGGTTTCTATTTTTGATTGCTTGTGTGACGCCACTGACCGACCCTTACCCTTTAATTTAATTCCTAGAAGTCTGTGCTCGTTTATCTAGCAACATTTGTTTACTACACATTCATAAACTAAAAATATCTGTACCAAGAACCTTTTATTTTACTCCTGGTATGAGTTTGCCATATTTACTAAACTCAAAGACGCCATCTTAGTGAATGTGTTTTTTGTGCAGATTTTGGTGGTCAACAAATTACAGTTGATTTTAATGAATAGTCCCGGCACTGTAACCATGAAGCGGATTAGCAATATTTTGACAAATTAATTTATAGTAAGATCAAGTGCATAATAATGGCCATTGTCCAGGAGTCAGGTCAGTGTGTGACCACATACAGCTACTGGCTACACTGTGTGTGCATAACTGCGGATGGTATGTCCCACTGCCATTCCACACAGACCAAATAAGGCATATCTGTCTGTCCAATAGGAGTGGTTAGAGTTGTCCCTCCCGATTGCAGACAGCTGACACTTTGACATCCTGCCCCACCTAAACCAAGCACTCACAGACATACACACAGCCCCCTATCCTGTAGGCAACACAAATGCACCCCTCCCAGCCCTTGAGGCTGCTAAGCCACATATCTGGGGCACTGAAGGGATGAACAAGCTTATAACTGACCTAGAATTAGTGGCCATGGTTAGTTAAGGCTTTCATTGATCACCCTGTTTTTCCGGATGAATTATTTATGCACTAACACTGGACTCCTAGATTGTAGCCACTGAAACACAAAATGGCAGAAAAACAAGGTATTTTGTGTCATAAAGTTTTGTGAAAAGTTTTTGCTGTCACACAGAATAGTGAAGGTATATGTAGATGCAGAGATGTAATGTAACAAAGTAATGCTTTGTAACAATACTTAAGTATTTTCTGGAAATATCTGTACTTTATTTGAGTTTGTATATTTCTGCCAACTTTCACTTTACTCCACTACATTTCATAAGTAAAATGTATTCTTTTACTTCATTACATCCCCCTAAGCATTTTAGTTACTCACTACAAAACAGGAAAGGAAGGTAGGAGGGGACGGACAGACGATTGAAGAAATGGGAGGGGAGAAAAAAAATGATTACGTTCTTTAATCCACTTAAGTTGTATAAAAAAACACCTTGTTTTTCTTCAAATGTAATTTAGGATCAATTTTTAAGCTTATGTACGTTACAAAGAAGTATACGTCATAACTCTCAAAACTATGATTTTATCTTTTTATTAACAGTATTTACTTGTACTTTTACTTTCAATACATAAGTACATTTAATATCATGAAATTACTTTTGATATTTAAGTACAGTAAATTTCAGATACTTTAACTAAAGTAATATTTTAACTCTTTGAAACCTCAGCAGTTGGTTCTATTTCTTTCTGAAACATGGGGGAAAAAAGGCAATGACCAGCTTGACAAGAAATGTCCCACAAATTGCAAGAAACTAGAAAAAGGAGACAAGAAAATTCCCTAAAAATTATGTTCATTCGAAAAATATCCAAAAAACGAGGGAAAATGTCCAGAAAATTATATCTATAATAATTATATATTTAGAACATAATATTTTCATATTTAAAACTACATTACATAATAAGAACAACAACAACAATACTACTACTACTACTACTACTACTACTACTACTGATAATAATAATAATAATAACAAATAAATAAGTTTTAAGTGCTTTTATAGGATATTTCCTTGTTTTTTATTGTTGTTTTTTTCCTTTTTTAAATTTTCTATTCTATTATATATATATATATATATATATATATATATATATATATATATATATATATATATATATATATATATATATATATATATATATATATATATATATATATATATATATATTGTTGTTGGAAGAAATCAAACCAATTTGCCAGGTTTCAAGGGGTTAATAGGTGACTTTAACTTCTACCAAAGTCATTTTGTGATAAGATATTTCTACTTTCAATCATGTATGGCTTTCAGGTACTTCATCCGAGGATGCGTCTTGTGATGGGTGGCCTAAATTTGTCGCATATCGGGTTTTGGTCACCTTTCAAGTCCTGCTATACGCTGACCCGCAGGTGCTTAGTACGCATGCGCTATTAAAAACTCTTTAAATATCCCAAGTCATCTGGCACAATAAAACATTCCGCTGTCAGCCAACACACGGCTGTACTGAAGGAGTCACTGGCACACATAGGCCGTTACACATACTCGCAAAAATATTTACTTTTAAATACTTCTATTATTAGCCAAGATCGAGGGGCTGCCTGAGTAATTGACCCGGAGTCGTAAAGGCTGTGCAGGGTGAAGTCGGGGGAGACGGACAGGAAAAAAACAAAGATGGCTGTGTAACCAGAGAGACGAGTCCCAGCAGAACTCTGTCTAACCGCGGCGTTAATCACCGACAGGTCCCGTGGGTCCCGTGGACAGTCAGTCGGTACCGGAGCAGGGACGTTAGATGAGCAGCCGAGCTGGGCCGCCGTGTACATCTCTGTTATCTGCTGTCATTGTGAATAACGGCGTCGAGAGTACAACAACAGCTGAGAGAGTTGTTTTTGTTCTGCAAAGCCAGAGGACTGACTGCTGTGTTTTTGTCAACGTAGCTAGCCGCACACTCTGCTAGCCTCACTGTAAGTCAACACAACTAGTAACCGTTTAATGAAGTCGTAATTAAATTTTGCACATGATCTCGTTATTACACAGTCATTGGCTTGTTAAATGTCGTGAGTGGAGGGTGGCAATAATAATAATACTAAGTTAGTCTGCATTCATTTCTGACAGCCGTAGCGTTAGCCTAGCCAACGTTAGCTAGCTGTCAGCTGACCGTTAGCTCGACAGGTTGTAAGCTAGCCCTGAGCTAACCTGCTTATATTTCGGGCTCAGCCCGGTCGCGGCAGGTACACCTAAGAAATTTCTAAACCCCCGTCGCCATGTCTTCACTGGAGGAGAGAGACGTTGTGGCCGCCCCTGGCTCCTCCTCGGCCGGCTTGGGGGTCGGGGCCGTGGGGGCAGCGGTGGAGGCTGTCGCCGGGGTCGCAGCCATGCAGGAGGAGGTCGGGATACGGCGAGAAGGGCCCGAGCCTGACCCGGACGAGCCGCCCAAGAAGAGGGTGAGATTGCCCGAGGGAGAGTCAGGAAAGCTGGAGGAGAGACTGTACTCAGTGCTGTGCTGCACCGTGTGCCTAGACTTGCCCAAGGCGTCTGTATACCAGGTAAACGTGGTGTCAATCACAACCCTCATAACCCTAAACCTACTGTCAAACAACAGCAAACCAGCCGGACCTCCTACTAGCAACTCCCCATGTGCCCCAACCGCCGATCACCATAGTCAGGCATGTCCAAAGTCAATTGTGGCCCTCAAACCAATTTTAAATGCCCCTTGGTTTGCCTTTCATAATATACCATATGTGGCCTGCCACATAATACTAGTGAATCAAGCCATATCACTTTGTATTTTCTCTCTTCACCTCACAGTTTGGCGATATACATCAAGTATGAAATATGCAAGCAGAATTGATGTTTTCATGAACAGATGGCAAACATGTAAAAGAATAGTTACCTAACAGCAAGGTAACAGAAAGGCCACAGCAAAGAGGCGTAAAGTTGACAGTGAGGACCGCTGCTGTCAGATACAGTGAATGGTCGAATACACTTTCACTGGACAATGAAACAGTTGCTTTTGTCTCATTTGTATGGGATTTCTTTTCTAAGTAACATCTTTTCTGTTTTAAGTAACCCCCTTGATGTGAGAAGCAGTTGGCCCCTATATATTTTTAACATTATCTAATCTGGACGCCATTCAAAAAAGTTTGGACACCCCTGGCCAAAGTCAACCTGTTGAATGCGCTGGTCAGCTCCACTTATTTTTAGTAGTACTAGACTGAACACAGGCCCCGGTGTGTTTGTATGCTGCAAGCTGAGCCATGAGGCTGAGAGACCAGACACGCCCAGGCTGAGTGGCCAGCTGTGCAGGCTCAAGTTCACAACATTATTTGTGAATTATCCTCAAACAACCCTCAGTAAAAGCCACATCCCCAATCTTCATATAAGACTACAAACATCCAGAGCTCAACCAAAACCTGAAATGAAATAATCTTCTGCCCTTCCCTTCAACCAACCCTTCTCTTTAATGACCTCAAACAGACAGCTTCAATGTCAAGTGAACACATTTGTAGTTAATACTTGTTTAATAAGTCGTAAACACTTACCTGCCCTCCTGCACCATGCAGCACATATGTTCTAAACAAGGCATGTCCAAAGTCTGGCCTGGGGGCCAATTGTGGCCCTCTGACCAACTTAAAACAGCCCACAGCTTATGATTCAAAATGTACTACATGTAGCTGCACAAATTATAGGTTAATCAAGCACAATCACTTTGCATTTTTTCCTTGCAGTTTCAGGACTATTATACAGTTTGTAGACATGTACCAAGTACGAACTACACAAGTGGAACTAGTGCATTTTCATAATCAGACATAAACATGCAAACAAACGGTAACTTAACAGCATACTTTAAAGAAAATATCTAAACATTTCATTATCACGATTTTAAGTTTGTTGTGTTTTAGAGAATCAATACAATATTGATTTTTAATTGTTTACCTGTGTCGTGTTTAAAATCTATCTGCCAGAAAGCAGTACTGTGATCAGTCTTCAGCCGCTTGACTTTCCCACTCCAACGTGACAACATATCACTAATGTGTCACTGAGACTGGAACAAATACAGATCCTACCCTTCTGACTGCATTAAAAAACAGTAAACTTTTAGCTGCTCAAATTGTATGCATATGGCTTAGTGTTCTTTGACAGTTTTTTATTAAAATTAGATTTAAAAAATACCACAGTATGTTTTACTTTGCTTATGGAGAATTTTTTAAAAAACCTGTATGATATGATGTGAAAAGCAGTTGGACCCCAGGTATTTTCACATTATAATTAATTATTATAATCCCCCCCCCCATTCCAAAAAGTTTGAAGACCCCTGGTCTAAACCGTCATTTATCATTTAAATCAACACTGTGTAAAGACAAGTTCTTGCCATACTCAATATTCTGCCCTCAACATAGATGCTTAGTATTGATGGAAAGAAATACAGCTTAATAACATTAGGCCTGATAATCCATACATCCCACATAATTTTGCGATCATTCACATAGAAAATTATTTAACTCCAGATCTCTCTCCTCTATAAAAGTGCCTCTTAGGTTGTAATATTGCTATTATATCTCCAAATTTGTTACTCTTTTGTTTTTGGGCAGCTCAAGCCAATCCACTGTTACTACTTGAATTAAAAATAGACTCTTAAGGAAATATGCCTAGCTTCAGCCAAACATGTCCAGTGACAGTCCCCCCAAATTTTGTGTTGATTTGAATAGAACACAATTCTAAAATAACCCCAGCTTCTTCTTGTGTGTTTTCCAAAAATGTCTGTTTTTATGATGTCCCAATTAACAGTACTTAAATAAATCACAACTGTTACAAATTATGTTCACATTTTGTTATATTGATCGAAAATAGAAAGTTTAATTTACATTTTTCAGGTTAGTCTTTTCCAGCTTGTACTAATTCAGATATTTATCCTTTGCGTCTTCCCACATAGGACCCACAGTTTTTTCAACTTTCCTCGTTCATTTTGTGTGAGTGTCACCTTACCTTGTCTTCCCTACCACAGTGTACCAACGGACACCTGATGTGTGCAGGCTGTTTTATCCACCTCCTGGCTGATTCTCGTCTCAAGGAGGAACAGGCTACGTGTCCCAACTGCAGGTACACCCAGCTTCCTGTAGACATGGGCACCTCCTGATAGTGCACAAATAAATACAAATTAGCTACTCAGTTCAAATCAGAAGACGATCATTACTCCAGTTCTGAACATGATTGTGATTTATACACCCAAATTATATTTTGTTAAGTGTTCCTATACTGTTATGTCAAAACACTTATACTCTCCAGAGACACCTGGCCACAAATAATCATTACCGATGCCAAATAATTTAAATGGTTACATTTTGAACAATAAGAAAATGATTTTTAAAAAATCAAATATGTTTTTCTGCAGGTTCTGAGTCAGCAGTATGGGATGATAACTAATATCATGGCCGGTATTTCATCAGATATTTCAGTGTACAGATATGGAATAATAAAGTACACATCAAGAGCACATTATCTTTAAAAAAAATTTAAAGAAAAAATATAATTACACTTAATTCATTATGTTTAATTATGTTATTTTATATAATTTTATATAATAAATGTTATTAAATATTTTGTTATAGTAATGTAATTTAAATATTTTTTCTCTTTGCATCGTGTTTATGTATTTCTTGTTTTTTATTGGATTAATGTTCACTGATTGGTTACTTTTCAGCTCAGTGAGATTTTGATTGTCATTCATCTTTTGTAGTATTTTTCTCTTAAATTTTAGGTATTTGTTTTCTTCTTTCTTTGTTATTGTTTGTTTTCAAGTTAAGGGGGGTCAGTGTGTATAAGCCTTTGGCTTCTTAACTTCTCCTTAGTCCTTTTTTGTTTTTAATTATTTGGATTTAATGCAGGTTTTTTAAATTACATGCAAATAAACTAAAAGAAATATCAATTAGAGCATTACAAACAAACAAATGCGGTTGAGCTAAGGAAAGATAAGAATGATTTCAAACAGCATGAAAAACAATAATGTAGTGATGACTGTAAGATGTCCCCAAAAGCTGCTCTTGACCTTTAAGTTTAGAGTCACAATGTATTGTCATTGTCAACATTATTCTACCAAATTACTTTTGTGTTCTTCACTGATGCATGGGAACAGGAAAATAACTGGATGAAATTGTTTTTGCATGTCAAAAGTAATTTCAACACAGAACTGTCCAACAGTTGAGAAATGCATAACGTAACCAGCAACTCATGTTTCAGCATTGTTCACCAACTGTGTGAACATTCTTTGCATACCACAGACGTCACATAGTCACCACTGCCCTGAGGTATGATTTGCTGTTTTTTGTGTTTGCGTAGGTGTGAGATCAGCAAGAACCTGTGCTGCAGGAACCTTGCAGTGGAGAAGGCTGTCAGTGAGCTGCCGACAGAATGCACCTTCTGCCTAAAACAGTTCCCCCGCTCCAGCTTAGAGAGACACCAGAAAGAGGAGTGCCAAGACAGGTATACATACACATACACATACACATACATATATACACACACACACACACACACACTCAAAAACATGTCATGGAAGAGAGAGCAGGCACCAAGGAAAGGACCCAAACTCAGAGGAAAAGGGAAGGCTGGTGCAGTTCAGTGATTTATTTGTGCATAAATGATCTTACAGGCAGGTGTTGGTAGGCAGGCAGATTCAGATTAAGGTCCAGGTTGCTTGAAAACCAGTGATTAGTGTATTAGCAGTACGATGAACTGGCAAATGAACAAAGAATCTGGGCTGGTCTCTGGTGAGTGACTGATGAGGAAGAAGAGGCTGCAGGTCTGATGAGGGAAGTGAGAGCAGGTGAGCAGGTGCATGAACAGGAGGTCATGTGACTGCAGGGCTAATGAGGGAAGTACAAACAGCTGTGCAGGTGCAGGAGGAACTGTGGTGAAATAGTATGAGGGCATCTAGTGGACAGGTAGGGAATAACATTATTTTTTAGAAAGTGGGAAAGAGGCTGCAGACAGGGACAGATGCCCCTTTTCCACAAACATGGAGCAGGTTCTGTTCTGACTTTCATGCAAATAATTTTGAACCACTTGTCAAGTCAAACTTTATTTGTAGAGCACACTTAAAAACAACAGCACTGACCAAATTGTTCAACAAGCCATGAAATACGAAAACAGATAACTCCAAAAGCAAACTAAGAAATTCTATAGAAATAGAAGAGAAATCAACCTTTATGGAGCAAATTGCAGCACAACAGAAGACAAAATCTCTTTTTTAAAAGTTTTGTTATTTAGCAGTACAAATGAAAATTGGACAGTGCAACAATAGTTTGCACCCTATGAAACCCATCAAGCAATTTCCAAAAGCCAACAAGCGAACTAACAAGAAAGAAAAAACAGAACAAACAACAGAAGCAACAAAATAAAAGAAATAAAAAAAGCAACAACAGCATCTACAACAAAACAAACAGTAAAACAAACAGCTGGTTTGTGTAACCCCAACACGTTTCTAAGAATCCTGAGTGGAACTGGTTTAACTACCAGAGCTAATTTGGATGAAAAGGAGTAGGAGAAGCAGGATGTGACATTACACTTTTCTTTTCTTAGCTAAGAAACCCCCTACACCTGTTGTCAACACTTGTGAAAAGTGTCTCAAATTGAGTTCCATTCAGTTTCCCCACAAATGCTCGAGTTAAACAGCTGCAGTCACTTATTAGGTGAGTTCAGGCTCTCTCACATCAACAAAGTGAAACACGAAAATAGCAGCTGTGCCACACACAATGACTAAATCACCGGTACATATCCATGGGTGTGTGTGTGTCGAAACAGTATCACATGGGGTTAATTTGGGGGAGATGGGTGAGCATGTGACCTGCTACTTCTGAGGAGAAAAAAGCAGCTGATGTAATTACAGACTGTGTCTCTGTTGTGTGTGACACTCGGGCCGGGGCCAGATTTGCATGCATGAAATCCTATGGGGTTGTTGCTGTAGCAACAGGTGACCCTGCTCAGGACAGCTGTGCCCGTGCTAAATGTTGCCATGACAACGACCATGGCAGTCACTAGGTTTTTTGTTAGGTCAGACAGTAAAATGTGCTGGTCTCCTGCAAGGATTTGACTGCCTCTTTTTAAAGCAAATATTTAGGTACAATTTCTTTCAATTTGTGAGACTTTTCTCGACAAGTTGGTCATTTCCTTTCCCCCATGTTTTCAAAGGAAATCAAACTAATTTTCCAATGTTTGTTCAAAGGTTTAAATACTTGTGAAAGGCGTCTGAAAGGGGCACACGAAAACTGATGTTGATCCAGGTTTCAAAGGGTTAATCCAGAACGGTGAGGTGGCAGAATGGCGCGATACGCCTTGAACGGGCAATGTAAAAGTGGCTCCCGACTACAATAATGAACCGCTTCCAGCTGCTTGGTTATATAAGACAAAACTTTGCTATTAACATAAGGTGCGTGCCGTCAGTGTGGTTTTAATTATCCTTGGTTCACTGCAGAGGCTAAGTAGCACCTTTCACATGATTAATACCTCACTTTTACTTTTGGGAAAGTAACAGGTATTCATTGAAAAGCACCTCAAACCATGATGTAACTGATATAAATCCCAGTCTTTCTTTCTTTAAGGTTGGCCTGAGCTCAAACGTATCATTAGTGCAGTATTAATTAGCCTTGGTTCACAGCCTAGGTTAATTAGCACCCTCTGATATTATTAGTACCCTGCACTCCGCAGGAAAGAACATGTATTCGTCTCAAAGCACCGCTAATTTATAGAAAGCCACATCTTTCCTTCCACGACTTTGTTACTTAGCTCTCACTCACCGTGTGTTGCCAGGGTGACACAGTGCAAGTACAAGAGGATCGGCTGCCCTTGGCAAGGTCCGTTCCACGAGCTGCCAGCGCATGAGAGCGAGTGCTCCCATCCCACTAAGACTGGTACAGAGCTGATGGGAATACTGGGAGAGATGGACCAGAGCCACCGCAGAGACATGCAGCTCTATAACAGCATCTTCAGCCTGCTCTGCTACGAGAAGATTGGGTTTACAGGTACGTGAGAAAAAATAAAGACAAAAAAAATCTGTCTGTGAAATGTCAGAAATAACTTTTATTTTACCTTTGCTTCTTTATACATTACCATTCTCTCCTCCAACCCTCGGCCTTAACCCTGATTCAAACCTTGTCCTCCGCTTCTGTGTCCATCCAGAGGTGCAGTTCAGGCCGTACCGCACTGATGACTTCATCACTCGTCTGTACTATGAAACACCACGCTTCACCGTTCTCAATCAGACGTGGGTTCTGAAGGCCCGCGTCAATGACTCAGAGCGCAACCCTAACCTGTCCTGCAAGCGCACCCTCTCCTTCCAGCTCATCCTCAAAAGCAAGGTACACACACGGCTCTGTCTGTCTACTTGTTTTTGGGTTTTTTTTAACATTTTTTGGTGTGCATGTTTTCCCAAGTTTAAATAAAAAACCAAAGATCTTTTGTATGCACACAACAGTCTCAGTTCTCTCAGATTTTAGTTAAAATCTATTTTTGTGAGCACTTCTCCAAGATAATCCATCCACCTGACAATTGTGGTATATCAAAATGCCGATTAAACAGCATAATAACACAAGTGTGCCTTGGGTGGGTTAATAAAAGGCCACTCTAAAATATGCAGTTTGAGAAAAAAAAAGACATTTTTACCCACCTCTACCCAATTCAGAGTTATGCCAGTTGAATTGGATTTGGCTGTTCAATACAAATATTCAACAGTTTGTTTTGTTTTCCATGTAAAGTTTTAAAGTTTAAAGTGTTCAGCGGGACGTTCAGCGGGGCATTCAGCGTGACAGCGGCATCTGCATAATATAGTTAATGAGGTAGTGGCGCTTAAGACGGATTACAAATGCACAACAGTTTTTCCAACAATATCAAACAAAGCCAGAGACTGTTTCATATTAACTTGTTGTGGGCTGTAAATTCACCACATCTCCACCTTAAGGCGTGGTCTCTCTCCTCCTCTGTGCTGCTTCCTGCATGTCTGCATCTTCAAAGAGTATTGTGAAAGTCAAGAGCACTCACTTTGCAGCAAAATCTAGGGACCAAAACGTCCTCACTTGTATACTGCACAAAAAAAATGACTGCTCAACTTGAAGCAATATCAGTCAACTCAACTTTCAAGCCTCCAACTTTCAAGGGGCAGCCCCCGACATTTATTAGGATTTGGTCTGACTAGTGCTTCAGAAATGCATCCATGAACACCACCAAGTGCCGACACCATCGGAAGTGAGCAGTTCCAGACCGTGACAGGAACGCAGATGAGTTTCCCTAACCCGTCAATGAAACTTGGTCTACTAATGCTGTATTCACACCATGAGCAACAGCGTAACAGCAGCTCCAGCTAAATTATCACCAAGTCGCCCTTCGAGTGTTGCTCAAGCACTCATTAACGTTGCTGCGTCGTTACAGGCTTATGTGTGTGTCTGCTACTTGTAGCAAAGCACTTTGCATGAACGTTATCTTAAGTTTGTGTTTGGTCAATAAAATATCTATGCTTTTCATGTATGTCTGCGCCCAATTTTAAAACATTTCACCACCCCATAGTATCCCTATGTTCCCGGCAGTGCACAGAGAGCTAGCATAGCGCCAACTAACCTGCAAAACAACACAGTGCCACAGCTAAAAAAAAACAAAAACAAACAGACATCTTATTGGTTGACGCCTCACTGTGTCATTTTGTCACTGTGTGCTGTGCTCACATCACTTGTTTGACTTGTGGTGTGAACACAGCATAAGATTCTTCTCATGGACTTCAGTTTGATTATTATAGGTAGGATATGCTAAGTTTATTCAACAGAGAGCGCTGACAGGGGTTTTCTCCTCAAACTGACAGATTCTCATTAAAAAATCTTTCAGTAAGAAAAGGTAATCGGCATATTTCGTGCAGCAGATGTTGTGGCTACTACAGCAATACATGGATGTGTGTGTGTGTGTGTGTGCGTGCAGGTAAACTCTGCCCTGGAGTGCTCCTTCCTGCTGCTGAAGGGGCCGTACGACGACGTGCGGATCAAGCCAGTCATCCACCACCACTCCTTCAGCAACGATGCCAACGAGACCGACTACGTCCCTCTGCCCATCTCCGATTCGGTGGAGTGCAACAAACTGCTGGCCGCCAAAAACATCAACCTGCGCCTGTTCATCTTTCAAGTCCAAAAATAAAGAATGAGGGAAGAGGAGGAGGAGGAGGAGGAGGAGGAGGAAGATGGAAAGAGAGATGAAGAAGAAGAGGGACGATGGAGGGTGAGGGGCTGAGAGAGGGAGAGAGGAGTGATGAAGATTAAAGAGACACCACTGAACCACTGATACCTCTTAACACGTACACACACACACACACACACAAATACATATACTCTCACACACATTCACGCAGGGTACACACACACACACACACACACACACACGTGTGTGCGCGCGCACACACATGCACACACCACTAATTACACTTACCTCCTTTTACAAGATAGTGCGACCCCTTGCTCGGGGAGCTGTTAGTTGCTATGGAGATGGGTGGGCTTAGTTATGGGATGGAGGGGTGGGGTGAAACCTGCGAAGGCACAGGCGGGGGGTGTTGGGGTGAGGGAGGGGGTTCTGGGACAGTTGACGTGTACCTGTGGAGGCTCTCTGAGGTCAGGTTGTGTCTGACCTTTCACCCCTGACACCCGCAGCCAAAGGTAGCGCGCACACACACACAGCAAACAAAGTGGGATTCGCTGGGTGCAGTTGTTGTGTGCATCTTTGTTAGTGTGTGTGTGTGTGTGTGTGTGTGTGTGTGTGTGTGTGTGTGTGTGTGTGAGCGAGAGAAAAAGAGTCAAGCAGCGGACCCTGAAGTGTGGCCCAAACTTTTGCGTTTATGTTGAAATGTCCCAAAGACGCGTGATAATGTGAAAATAGAGTGACTGACTCTACTGAGCTGTTCTTTGGACATGTGTATGCATGTGGAGGGCATGTGTGTGTGTGTCTCTGTGTGTGTGTGTGTGTGTGTGTGTGTGTGTGTGTGTGTGTTTGTCTGTCCCTTCCCTCCACACACTTTATGCCTGAGTCTCGTCAACAATTTCTTTCTGTTTTGGCAAAAGTGTCCATTTTCAAGGCTTGCCAGAACAGACGTAAGACGGCGTCCCCCCCAGTGACCCCCTTTAACCTTTCAACAAGAGGAGAGACGGCCTGGCTGCATGCATATTTTAGTTCTTCGACCTCTTCCTCCAGCTGTGGTTATATTTAACCTTCAACACTAATACCATTTTTATTTCTCTTAACCCTAAATATTTAAATACCTGTGAACTTTTTTTTCTTTTTATTTTGGGTTTTAGCGTGTGACTGGCTGCCTGTGTGTGTGTGTGTGTGTGTGTGTGTGTGTGTGTGTGTGTGTGTGTGTGTGTGTGTGTGGGTGTGTGTGTGTGTGTGTGTGTGTGTGTGTGTGTGTGTGTGTGTGTGTGTAGACAGATCATAACTGTGAGATTATTGTGAACATGCCTCTATGTGAAAAACCGTACAATCCTCGAGGACATGACAGACCTTCAAGGCCACAAAGGTTCACTGAGTGTCAGCTGCTTTTTGGTAATTTGATCATGTGCAAATTTATTTGGGAATTTCCACCCCTTCAATACAAAAACAGCTGGGTCCTATATGACCATTTTAATCTAAATCTTAACGGTGTGGTCACACGTGAGCAAAGCAAGGCATATGATCATCATTTTGAATGTGGGCAGTGCCGATTGTGACACGCGGGAAGCCAGCCTCCTAATAAATGTCGTTGGCACATTTCCCTTTTTTTTTCTCCATGTCTGTCTCCTGAGTCACTGACAGCCAGGCAGCATCTGTTAAATGGGGCAGTTTGTATTCTTCATGTCCAATATCACACAATATCTGCTTATTAAGCAACAATCATTGTCTCCTCTGAACATACTTATTTGCTTTTGGTTCAGGCTGCGACCTCAGTGGTCAAAGTTCACCAAAACTTTGCTTTGCCACTGGAGGTTAATGTTTTATTTGCGCCTTTATTCACATTGAATGGACGTGATAGGGAATATGGCTAATTTTGTGCATGTGTGACCGTGTCCCAAAAACCTTAATTATTTTATTTTGTGTCATGCGTTTATTTAACATGTTATTTTGTTTGAAGACAATCTCGTTTTTAGGGTAAAAATTAGAGCTAGATTTATAAATAAGTCAGGGTGATATTTCAGCTGATGTTGGCTTATTGCAGCAATATCGGTGTCAGTGTGCATGATGATGAAGTAACAAGAAATTGAAGTTTAAAAAAAATCTCAAAATTAGGTTTGCAATTTAGAATTTGTCACCATTACACAGTTTGTCCACCAGAGAGCACCGACACATTTATTTTATTACGCGTAGTGCCAGCAAGTGACCACGATCACAAATCCTTTAAAGAAATGATCAAAGATGATAGAAATAGAATGAATAGAAATGATATTAAACTGTCTGCAGGGGTCTTTTTTCCAATTCAGCAGAAAATAGCGATACTTGTTAGTTGCTATTGTGACAACACACATCAGTTTCACCGTAAAATGTGTCACAGTCACTAGTTTTAGAGATCCATATTAGCCTACAGTACACACATTCAGAGTTAATGAATACAATTTGATTAGATAATGCACAAAAGACGCCTTTAAGTACACATAAAAATGGCAGCTGCTCTGACCATCTTGCTACCTATATGTAAATTGAATGTCCTTTCTTTTCTCATTTTATCTCGATGTTTATGTGTTTGTTAAAAACTCCAAAATATCTTTATCAGTATCAGCCCCAAAGAGACGGTATCGGTCGAGCTATAGCAGTAATCTATCTCCCATTTCCTGCCATCATGGAATAAAGACTTTTTAAAATATTATTTTTATCAAATCAAGTTAAATTCTCAAATATCAGTAAAATACAGGCTTTGACCCAATATTATTAATGATTTTTTTTGTGTGTTTTTAATTTTTTTTTTTTAATTATTAATCAAATTACCGCAAACTCACTGACATTCAGAAACCCTGGGCCGGGGTATATTCCAGAATAAGAGCAGTGGTTTGATTTTGTGCAAAATATCAGAGAAATGTCATCAACAGTTTGATGCGCTCGGTGGATGAACTTGGAGGCAACAGGGGCCCGTGAGGACGAGTCAAAGACAGCAAGGGGACGCAACCCAAACTGTGAGCGCACAGTCTTTTTCGTCTGCTCGGAGCTCTACAGCCCTCTGGTGAA
Organism: Plectropomus leopardus; assembly: GCF_026936395.1. Taxonomy (NCBI): domain Eukaryota; kingdom Metazoa; phylum Chordata; class Actinopteri; order Perciformes; family Serranidae; genus Plectropomus; species Plectropomus leopardus. Next base: position 12,936,922 of record NC_142192.1, on the reverse strand, counting down.
GACTTTTCTAGAAGATCAGACTGACGGATGGTGTGTGTGTGTGTGTGTCTGTGTGTGGGGGGCAGGGGTGGGGACGGGTTCGGGGAGGGGGTTTACCTTACCACAGTGACATATTAGTGTTAGACTTACTTGAACGAGAAGATGTTACTTAGATTCTACTGTAAAGCAGATAGATCTCTCTCCTCCTGACCTCTACTTCCTGTATTTCTGTGTTTTAATGCTTCGTCTCTATGCCAGTGGACTCACTCATCTCACTATGGCTGTACATGTGCCTTTTATTAAAGATCATGGAACCTGCTCCGCTGCTTGCTTGCTTGCGTGCTTGTGTGTGTGTGTTTGAATGTGGAAAGGACCAAAATAGAGCTGGCTTTCTGAAAGCGTCAGCCTGTATAAATATTGCATTCAATACAGCAGTTATGAAATCTAAATTTAATTCCAAAGCCTCGTGCGGATGATGGATACGTTTCATTGAATTTGTTGGGGAGAATATGAATCACTTTCAGTACAAAATGAATTAGCCGGCATCTGAACAACAACACACGTTGGCTTACAAGTTATTGCATGCATGAAAGTGAAAGGAGGCCAGGAAGTTTTTTTGTTTTTTTTTAAAGTAATATGACTAAAAAGATTGCATAATTGCATATTTCATCAGCTCATCATGACCTTTACCTGCTGCAGTTTCAGTGTCCTGGTTTTGTGCGTGCTGGTTCCCTGTCACGCTGTCATGGTTTAACTGGGATGCTGGAGTAGAGCAGAGCCATCGTTAGTGTCATTAGTAACACCTGCGCCTTTGCTACACTGACAAGTTCAAATGTCTGCTGTGCAAGAGGCCAGTGGTGGAAGAAGTAAAAGTACTAACAGTGTAAAAATACTCTGGTAAACCTTTGAACCCTGAGCAAACTGGTGCTTTTTCTGGGGACACGGGGAAACATGGCAATGAGGAACTTGTAAGAAATATTCCACAAATTGCAAGAAATTAGTAGATTTGGAAACTTATTTTTTTAAAAGGCAAGGGAAAATATCTAGGAAAGTAAAAGAAAAAAGCTAAGGAAAAACTATATTTATAATAATCATAATTACATATTTAAATTGTTATAGAATAATTTGAATTTTGAAGCACTTTTTACAGATTATTTATTTTTCTTTTTTTCCCCAAGCCCTTATTATTATCATTATTATTATTATTATTATTAAATGTTGGGGTATTTGTCTTTTTACTAATTTCTTGCTAATTTGGAGTAATTTCTTCTTTTGTAGCTCATTGTCTTCTTCCTATGTTTTTGAAAGAAATCAAGCCAGTTTGCTTCGGTTTCGGAGTGCTCCATTCCAACTATGACTTAGTATTTCCATCAGAATATGCTTAAAGCACAAAAATCTTTTTAAGTTTTTACAACTTCGACATTCGCTGTGCTATATATCTGTATTCTGCTGGATGCAAACTAGTCAGTCATGTTAGTTTTTCCTTAAACATGTTCACAAAACAGAACTTTAAGATCTCCTAACTTAATAATTGGTAAACTGCTGGTGATGGTCAGGTGAAGTCAGACTAACGTGATTTACTGAAGTTGCTGTAACTGAGAAGGAACAAGGAAATTCCACTTGACATTTTAAAGTTGCAACAACTCCACAAAATGAAGTAACTATAGCTTACTTTTGAGTAAATGTAACAGTTAGATATTAAGAAAACATAAATTAAAATTATTATATTTGCTTTCCTTTTTAAGGCTGTTGGTTTCGAAGATTATTTTAACAAAGATCAAGTTATCAGATTTTACAGTATTGGTAATTACAGCCCTACAAAAATCCCCAAATGTACTAACTCCAGCAACTCGAATGTGGAAATTTGATGGATGATTTGTTCTTCTAAATATGCAAGTATAATTGGAAAATTGTGAAAATATACTGCAGTACAAAATGACCTGTGCTGTTTTACGTGCGAGGACCGTGTATTGAGTTTTTGAGCAGGAGGGGGCGCTCAAGTCTCACAGTGAGAATCCTTCAGTGGTTTATAACTGATATCTCTGCTTTTTATATAATCTGCAACATTTTCCACATTGACTTGTTTTCATGAACATGAAAACCTGAACATTACTGCTCGACTGTACGAAAGCTCCCACTGAGCAAGCGTCTGAGTCTCCTAATAACACCAAGACTCCCATAAACTAAACGCCCTTAACGATTAACCATGTTAATGCAAAATCCTTCACTTGCTTGTTAGTTATTCAGACATTAAAATAATGACATTCATCTCCCGTTTATGAACTCAATGGTAGGTTAACAACCTATAACTCTGCTTTTCCACAGCGCAAACATCACTTTGATTATCATATGATATAAATATGAACAGAAAGTAATAAAATGTACTATATTTCCTGGTGTATGTATCTCGCCTCCCCTGCATCCATTTGCATTAGCGTCATCAACATCAGAGGAAACAAAGAGCCGGGATGATATAGAAATGTGACGTCGTCAATCCAGCCACAGCAGTTTATTCTATTCACACAGTGCATTTCCTTGGAACACAATATATAATTTAATATCAATATAAAACTCCATTTGTGTATATAAATTATGCATTCAATACAGCAGCTCTGATATATACTATTAAGCTTTGGTACAGTGGTACATTTCTGTGAGTGAGTCAGTGTGTGTGTGTGTGTGTGAGTGTGTGTGTGTGTGTGTGTGTGTGTGTGTGTGTGTGTGTGTGTGTGCACATGCTTGTTATGAGTGTGAACGGTGTGCCCTGTGGGCATCGTCAGGAGGAAGGCGGGTTTAGGTGAGTGTGAAACAAAAGGTGTTAAGAATGTGTGCGTGTGAGTTCACACAGGAACTTCATCGCTCCATCCGTTGAGGCATCATCAGTACTGTGCGCTCCAGGCCGGGGCGCTGAGGTTGGTGCAGCTGGGAGGATGGCAGCTGCCGTGGTGGGAGGGTGGGGGCACCACGCAGCAGTAACCCGCCTCCCCACCAACAACTTTACTTTGGGGATAGGACAGTGAAATTCCTCCCTGCACAATGAAAAAATAAAGTTGGAGTGAAGAATTTGCAACCACAAGCACTTTCTGAAGTGCTTAACGCTTCTTTCGGGGGCTGAGATGTTTGATGCCAAACGACACCTTTGGGTGCTCTGTGTTTACCTGAACCATGCTACGGTGCTGATGAGAGGCCATCGGTGAGTAGGTCCCCAGCACAGCCTGGGCCTGGGTGTGCGACGACGGCTGCACCCCTACAGCAGGGGCGTAACCTGCTGCGAACACACAGTTAAATAAGAGATTATTAACAAAATATTTCATCACTGCAATTAGTTCAGCAAAATGTTAATATAAGAGTCAAGCCACGAGAGAATTTCAGAGTTATTTTAAAAAGCTACCAGGAAGCTTAGATAAAACATTAACAAACCATTCTCCATCCTGCAAAACTCACCTGAATGCATCCAGACTGAAACACATCATGCCCTACTCTGTTGCTTATCCGTGCCTTTTTATGTTCGTTTTTTTTTTTTATCATAAACATTCGTACATTTGATGCAATACAGTTCAGTAGCGCTGCAGCATACTACCATCAGTTTCTAGAATAATCATAAAGGTAGTGATATAGTTATTTTTGGCTATTTATTGCATAAAAGTTTGTACAATATACTGAAAAAGCACAATTTTTATTTATTTATTTTATTGTGTAAGACATTGATAACACAACTGTTATCACCCTTTATTGTTTTGTAAGTCAGTTACATCTGTACATCTTTTGTTGCCATTTTTGGCATTTGGTCATTTGTCAGCATGTCCATATTGTCTACATTTGTATGCACGAATTGGTAAATAAAGGGAATTGTTAGTGGTCATTCATATATATATATATATATATATATATACACATAGACAAGTAAACAAATTGATTATTTTTTATTTCTAAGCATTTAGGGATTTTTCTGTTTTCATTATCATTTATTTTAGCTTAATTTAAAAACTGACTTAAAAACCATATAAAGTCTTACAGTGCTTGTTGTGGATTTTTGTTCAGATACATTTTAATTTATTGGCAACATTAAAAATTAACAGCAACAAAAAGAAACAGTGTTGTGGAAATACAATCGCATTTTGACTTCATTCATGCCGTCCTGTTGATGAAGTCATTTGTTTTACACGTCGCCGCTCTGAGTCTTGAGTATGATTATATACATTCATTTTAGTTTATTGTGTTAACAGCCACTGATGCCTAGAGAGTCCTGACGGACTGTTTGCAGCTGTTTCACAATTCGCTCATGAAGATGTACTAAATTCTGACATATGATGACAGTGTTGAAATGTGTCTCTCCTCTGTTTTTGTCGTTGAATAGAAGCAGCAGGAAAAGAGACCGGTTCACTGTGAGACCCTCAGACTACATCTCTGACAGTGTAACGGCCCCCTCCTCTACTGCCACAGTCCCGCGCTGGTCTCTCTCTCTCTCTCTCTCTCTCTCTCTCTCTCACACACACACACACACACACACACACACACACATTGGTTAGTACCTGTTGGTTGTGCTGCTTGGCTTTGGATGTGCTGGCTCGGTGAGACAGGCTTGCATGGGTGCTGAGCTGAGGTAGGGTACTGGCCGTAATAATACACAGGCAACTGTAAAAAAAAATAATATGAATAATACTGGCTTAATTCTTACTGTTATGTACCTTAAATTCTTCCTTTAAATTAATTTAAATAAATTACCATATCACAGTAATTATATTATACAGAATTTATATACAAAGCAACATTTTCAACACCTTACATGACCATAAAATGACTGTTTGCCCGGTGTTTTTCAAACGTAACGGATTCAAACTATTTTACAGCCAGCTGGCATACATGGCGTGAGAGACGACACGCAGGGAGAAAATGAAGAAACGCACATGATGGTTAACAAAACACTCTCACACATCGATGCATATAAGAGCTATGTTACGTCGACAGCTACAGAAAATAAATTTGCTACTGAGTTACATTACACGGGAGGTTACCTGCAGAGGATTACTCCATCAATTAATGTCATAAGACACAACAAAGTTCCATAATTTTCCAAATCACTTAACAATTTTTACTAATTCCACAACTTTTCCAGGCCTGGAAAATGGGAACGTGGGAATCCTGCATGCTCTAAATCAAAAAAAGGCACATGAAAAATATAAATCCAGGTTTCTCACACATTTTTGTGGAGAAAATTTAAAAACGTTTCCATGTGTTCTCAAGGACCAGTGATAACATTTGTATTTTGGAAAAACATGCATGTCACTGTGTCTGCGGCACCTGTATGAGTTTTCCATTTTTATTTAGCAAATAAACAGTTTGAGTTATTTTGCCTTACTTGACGTCACACATCCTTCGATGTGACTGCAGTATTGATACTGAAATGGTATATCGTGCAGCCATAAGTCAACATATATTAGAGCTAACAGCTAACTCTAAGAAAATATATTCACTGTACATTAAATTACATGGACGGTTATCCCCAAAAAACTATTTTTATTACACACAACAAGCTTCCATGACTTTTCAAAAACTTTCAATCATTTTTACTAATTCCATGACTTATTCCAGGCCTGGAAAATGAGACTGTTAAATTCCATGACTTTTTCAGTTTTTACATGACCGTGGGAACCCTGTAAAGCACGTTTGAATGCATACCTGAGGTGAGGGTTGGCAGTAGCTGGGGGGGTTGGGAGGGGGAGGAGGAGGGGGAGGAGCTGCATAGATGTAACCCTGACTGGGAGGGTAGAGGGGCGGAGCTTCACCCGTCGACTGACAGCTCACATGAGCGAACTGCGTGGAGAGATCCTCAATCTGTGGGTCAAGAGAAAGCAGGTCAACAAGCACACGAAACACAAACATACTGTAAACACACGCATGTGTGGCCGCTGCACAGCAGTACATACTGTGGTGTATGGCTGTGAGGGAGTGACAGGCAACATCTGTGGAGCTGTGTACGAGACAGACGAGTACTGAACCACCTGAGAGGGACACACATATGGGGACAGAGATAAAGAAACAGACAGCGACGTGTATGTATGTCAGTCTGAACATGGCTTGCAAGTCAAACACTTCCTGCTCAGTGTGCGTGCTACCTGAGAGGGAGAGCCTTGAAGCTGAGGCTGGCTCCTGATTGGCTGCTGGCTGTCCGGAGGGTTGTACACAGCAGGGGTTCCATCAGGGTTCAGGAAAGGCTGCCCTGAGAGGTCAGAGGGTTGATAAGTGTGATAAATATGTATGTATTATGTATGTAATCTTACTGATGTGTGTGTGTGTGTGTTATGTACCAGTATGTGGGTTCACTAGTATGCTTCCTGGTGGGATCCCGTTCTCCATGATGTAGGCAGAGTTAGGAGCAGGCTCATCTGTGGACGTCAGTCTGAAAAGAGAGATGGAGCCTGAAAGAGAAGAAGTGAAAGAGTGATTAGAGATGAGCAAAGTTTTATCATCAAGACACATAATAAATTAACATTCAACATCTTTAATCTGATTTTTTTTTAACCGCCTTTGCTAAAAACATACTGAGTGCAGCACCTAAGCAATGACGTATTTTTCTTGAGAGGATGACTGGAGGTGTTGTGTGAAAATTTACAGCTATGGTGTGAACGTTCATGGATTGAGTTATATCTTCACACCAGAAGAACTTGCACTGCTTTTTGCTAATTAACTGTAGCTGAATACAGAACAGACATCATTTAAAAACAGTGATTTTCCCAAGTGTGGCGCAGCGATGAAATCTGCTAATACGTTTGCTTGCAGACAGGTAGAGAGGAGTGAAGTGTCTCACCCTCGATGACTGTAATCACACCTTTAAGGTGTGACAGAGAAGTGATAAAGAGTCTCTAAATGTTATTCTGATGCACCTGAACCGCGTGCGTCCCAGCTGTGGTTGGCAACTTGGCGGGGCTTTGGGGCGGGACTCGTCCATTGGTAGGAGGAATCAGAGTCTGTGCTGCTCCAAGGTCGGGGGTCATTGCTGTAGCGACAGTCAGTCTCAGTGCTGCTCTGCCTGCTGCTGCCTGTCCAGCTGGAGCCTGAGCTGTCACGGCTCCCCCTGCGAGGGACATCCAGAATTATCCTACAGCAGGGACACTCAACTTGCTTTGCTTTGGGGCCACTTTTACAAAACGACAGGTGGCCAGGGGCATTTCTTGGATTTTAGGACATATTTAGGATTTTAAGATGCACATTTCTTGGATTTTAGGATATATTTAGGATTTTAAGACGTTTCCAAGATTTTGGGACGTTTCAAAGATATTTCTTGGATTGTAGGATGTTTCTAAGTCTTAATGACATTTCTAGAATTTCAGGAGGTTTCTAAGATTTTAGGATATTTCTAGGATTTTATGATGTTTCTAGGATTTTGGATGTTTCTAGGACTTTAGGACATCAGGGACTTAGCTAGGACCTCTGTTAGGGGGCGTGGGCGATCCTCCACTGGCAATTTTCTTGATAAACAAGTCCTTTTTTGATGGCGTTTTATGCACTTTGGAAACTTAAATATAGTAAAACTATAAGAACAATTCCCAGTGTGCATCACTTTCTTTTTGTGTCAATTAGAAACTGGTTGGGGTGCACCTGGCACCCTATCAGGGGCCAGATTTGGCTTGCAGGGCGTAAGCTGAGTGTCACTGTCCTACATTCTTATTGCTGCATGAGAGGCATGCTGTTTATGTGAATGGTGGACAAAAGTGGCTTCCACACCTGCTGAAACGCCACACACAATGAAGGCCATGCACACATTCATGGACATAAATCATCTATAAAAAACATTCCCTTCAGTTATTTTCATTCAGAAGTTCTAAACACTCAATAGAAAAAAAAATCTAGGTCTTCATTTTGTTTCCACTGCAGATTTTGAAAAGCTCTGTTGCAGCCAAGCTGACCAGATTAAGATGATAAATGACTACGCATCTGTGCAGACAGAGCTCTACCTGAAGAGCTGCCTTCTCCTCTGGGTCTCAGCATATGGATTGTACTCCTCCACAGTCCTGCACACACACACACACACACACACACACACAGACATATATTAATGCCCTCATCTAAATATAAAAAGCTGAAAAGGCACATGGATAGTGTATACTGCAGGCAAAGTTACCTGGTTTCTGCATGGGTGTTCTCCTGGGTGCTGGGTGTCTGTAAAAGTACAGTGGAGAATTTAGTCTCCTGTATATCTCAATGTTATATCTGCCTGTCTGTCTCTCTTTCTGTCTCACCTCTTGGCTGAAGATTCGATCTCGTGCTCGTTGGTACTCCTCCTCTCTCTCCTCCATCGACTTGCTTTGCTTCTCCCGTAAGGGGTGAAGTCGGTTCTGCAGAGAGCGAAACAAAAACAGGTCAAAAACGCTGATAGGATCAATGTCAATTATAGAGGAAATTCCACAGAGACAGTGCTGCTATAGAGACAAGAGGACACACAGACCTGGTCATCTGAGCTGTTGTCTCTCTTCAGAATAATTTTCCACTGGTGGATCTCATCTGTCTTGTCCTTGTGCACCTCATCCAGAAAACGCAGCTCCGGTCTTGAAGACAAACAAGTAACAACCACCGTTACTTCACGATAAATGCGAAAAGACGAGGATTTACATGCATTATGCGTGCTTACATGCGTGTGCTGCTGGTCCTGTTGATGATGACAGACTTGCCTGTCTGGTCTACATTGTGCTCCATGCCAAAGTAGGCCGCCACCCGATGGACCAGCATACGGTGGTAGGACGACATGTGAGGAAACTTCTTAAAGGGACTGAGATGTGAAGAAAGAGAGGCAGAGAGAAAAAAAGTATAAAAGAAGGGAGTGACGAAAGAGTGGGAGGAGGGAAGAGATAGGACAGAAGGCGATAGAAGCAGGTAGATTGAGACTGGTTGTATTTTTTGGCTTAAGTCCAATTTAATTGCTGGTGGCTCACTTACACCCACACTAACATAACCGGCTCAATATATTGATCAGTACGCCAAATAAGCTGTATGGGCAGAATTATAATAGATGAGCTGAAACATATCTTAAATTAGCATGAAAACGTAGTCCGTCTTAAATAGGATTTAGTGAGAATACAAGTTTTAGCTTGGCATGCCTAAAAAGGTAGATAGCTCAATGAGGACCCAAGGTTATGTTCTCTCCTTCACACACACTCACACACACACACACACACACACACACACACACACACACACACACACACACACACACACACACACACACACACACACACACACACCTTTTGCTGGTGATGTAGTCGATCATATCCTGCTCCAGTTTTAGCAGCATCATGCGGTCTCTGGGGTTGCTGTTGAGGGTGTCGACGATAAATTGGTGCAGGTCTATGCCGGTGGAATCAGTGTACTCCATGCTGAGCTCTGAGACAGGAGAGCAGGACGTATTACAAGACAATAAAAACAAAAACACAAAAAAGCGCACTGCAATATTAAACACCCCAGGAGAACTACATCTAAATAGTGGCACTGAATCCTGTTTTATTACATTTTATTTGTTCCTCTTTATGAGATATCAATCTCACACACACACAAACACACACACCTTTGGACAGTGAATGTTTCTTTGGATCTGCGCTGTTCTCATGGTCTTCCTCCTTACAGGAAGTTCTCTCGTTGTCATGGCAGCTGGATGAGATGTTTGCGTCTGGATATGCCTGAGAGGGAGGAAAATAAAAAAGAGTAATTTGAGCGTGGTGATGAGGAGGAGGTGGATGATGATCTGGGTATGTGTGTGTGTGTGCGTGTGTGTGTGTGTGTGTGTTACCTGGGTGTCTTCAAATGGTGAGGACTCCTCACAGACAGCCATACTCCGCACTAACTTCCCTTTGGCCTGAGATGCACACACAAGCAAGCATTATTACAGATTCATGGAGTATAATGCAATAGATATTTCTGTACAAATGAATTATGAGACGCTGCATTTTTATAGCTTACCTTAACTTTTTTCTTTGGTTGCACCTGGTTACAGCTTTTCTGCGAGTGAGGAAACAATTTGTCATAAACGGAGCATGTGGGGAGCGATAGTGGGGGTGCATCATTTTAATAATGTGGTACACTATATATTGAGTGATCATATTCAAAAAAACTGAAAAGGTAGCACATCTCAAGTCTTCAAGTGTCTCACCTCATTATAAACAAACACCTCTGAGCCAAAAAAATAAGTGAAACGAGAATATTTTGTCTTCCTTGACTTGAAGACTTGAGATGTGCTATCGTTTCAATTTTTTAGAATAAGCTCACTGGCCTCTGGGCTTAGCACTCCACTGAGAAACCAACTGTTGAAGCGCAACCTCTTTTTCTAATTACTGTATATTTAGTGTTACTCACCTGCTGCTCCAGCTTCTTACTGTCATGATGACACTCCTCATCCTCCTTCTGAATGCAGGGGGACAGGCATGGCGATGGGGAATGGCAGCTGATGACATCACATGACGTCAAATCACAAGGTTTTAGGAGGACATCTGCGCTCTCTACAGCTGCTTCAGTCATCCTGCTAAACAGCGCAAAGCGTGGACTCGTGATGTTGTTTGTCTTTCGCCACATAATGTCTTCATTTGTATATTTTACTGATATTTAAAGATATCTTTGCCTACATTTGCATGAGTCTGTGTGTGTGTTGTTCCTACCTATCTGGATTTTTTTACTGGAGAGCCTCACAGGTGAATGATGAGGTCATATATCCCATGTTCCCACAGGGCAGCAAGAAACGCAATTATCCTCTCCGCCTGTGCTCGCCTTCTCTGCTGTTCCTCTCTCTGCCGGCTCTTTACTGGTCAATGGAAAATAGCCTGAAGAGATCGAAAAACACAGGAGAAAAAAACGATGTTAGCGGTCATTCGACAACAGAGACACCACGACACACACACATATCAAACAGCTGCCAGAGCATAAAAGCGTAGCTGCTGGAAATGACATCAAGTACCTAAGCTTGTATGTCTGCGTATGTGTGTGTGTGTGTGTAACCTCTGCCTATGCTTCCCAAACGCTCTTCTGGCTTGACAGTTAATTGCTGCTTAAAGCGTATTACTGTAAATGTGCCTGTGCGTGTGTGTGACGGTAGCAATGTAGTCCTGTGCATGGATTCGATATTTGCATGTGTGTTTACATGTGTGTAGCTCATGTGAACACATGTCTGTTGTGTGTGCCCGATGTGTCCTCGAGCTTTTCTTAGAAACAGCAGCTGTGGAGATCATCCGATCCGCCAGCACTGATATTCCCAGAATGTCGAGCTGAGTCTCTGATCCCGGTGGTGAGAATATTGCAGAGACCAAAGAGACAGACACAAGAGGAAGTGGCATTCCACCATCTTTTCCAGAGGGCCAACTGCATTCAGTGGGGACACATCCCGCTGTAAAGCAGAGCTCAAGGGGACACTTATTCCTGTAACACCTGGGGACAGAATAACGAGCTCAGAGGATGCCGAGTCCCATAACATGGTTATTTAACACCCGACTGGAGATAATAGCACTTTTTTTTTTTTTTTTTTTAAAAAAAGGCCCCTGTCAGTCCGTGTGCAACCAAAGTGGTGTTTACTTCCTATACCGCCTCAATGAAAAAACGACATGACAGCAGTGATTCCAGCCGGCAAAAATATTCTCATTTTGGTCAAGACGCGCCTGAAATCTCTGTTGTTATTGGTCTTAAAATTTATTATGGGAATATCATCAAACTTAAATGTGATACTTTGCAATTATATAAAGTTATAATGGGTTAAAACATACTCTACTTTAGATATTAAATGTGATAAATTAACTTTGTTGTTACCACTGTTTTTATTTATATATAGACTGAGGTTTTCCAGAGGATGAAGTTATTTGATGTGACAATTCTTTGAGTTTGAGGGATTATACAAAGAGACTACAGGTGGGGAGGAGGTAATAGATATAGCATAGTGTTGCGATATTTTGTGTAGCAATACTGTATTGTTACACAAAGGCCAAGTATTGATTAATCTTAATTACATAAATTATTAATATTACAAATTTTAATTTAAATTTTCGCAGACACCTACAATAATAAAACTCAATTGCTTTTTTAGTCCACTACATACATATTGCTGCGATTAAACCTTTTTTTCTTTGGGTACATAATTTACATTTGAAAAAGTAATAAATTGCAATATATTGCAATTAATTAATTAAATACTCATTAAAATTGTTTTGCGCTAAATAATCGTGATAATACCGTCTCATCCACAATAATCCCGTTATAATCTCTAATTGACAATTAAAACTCATATCGTGATAATGGCAGCATTTCGACTTGTTGACATGATGCCATCATAAGTCAACAACAAGTGTGTCTGAAATTGCTCCCAACCAGGAGCAACTTCAGTGGTGTGCAAACATTTATAGACTGAAGACATTGTTTTTGTATTTGACAACTGTTGAGATGTGTCATTTTTGACTGATTTGATCTTGTTGTACAATTGATATTTTATTTTAAAAAATCTGAATCTCTCTATGAGTTACTGTCATTGTTTACAAACTAAAGAACTGGGAGATTTTTGTCCAGTTTTTACTGAATATGTGAAGGCAAACTGCATTTATACTGACATACAACTATAACACTTATTTTGTTGCAATTGTATGTTCTTGAAATGAATGATAAACAATTCAGTATTTTTGTCATATCATCAATAATATTGTGAAATATGAGTAATTGATTCATAGAGAAGGTAATCTGTGATAAATTAGAGCACAAGTGTTGCTAGATGCTGCAGCCGATTTGGATCACTGTGTCAGCCTGGTGGGCTTCTGTATACTGCCTTGGGAAGACACCTAAACATTTTATAGGACATATAACTAATGAGACTCCCTCATGTGCTGTTGGCGAGTTCCTGCTGAGCTGTCCTTTAGCCAAACAGACCAGCTCCATGTGTGCTGCACTGTAACTGACCCTGACCTCAGAGCTCACAGAGGGGAGGGGCAAGGAAGAAACAACACGTCTCCGTTAACTCTTTGAAACCTGAAAATTGGCTTGATTTCATCCAAAAGCATGGAAAGAAGACAATGGCAACTTAACTAGAAATAACCAACTGAGCAAGAAATTTATATGAAATTAGAGAGAAAAAAACCCCAAAAGTGACAGAGCAAAAACCGAAAATGACCTGAAAAGGGTACTAAAAAAAAAAAGCAAATATTTTTTCTGCAATCCAAATTAAATATATAATTATAGCAATTATTTATATATAGTTTTCTTGATATTTTTTCCAAGGCATTTTTCCAATAAAATGTGTTCTTTTTTTTTAGTTTTAGGCCTTTTGCTTGTCACCGTTTAATTTTTTTTTTTGCAATTTGCAATTTGCAGGAAATTTCATGCCAAGTAGCTGACAGAATTTTCCCCACATTTTTAAAGAAATCCTGTTTCAATGGTTTGAGTACATGCGAAAGACATCTGACTGTTGTACCAGAACATTGATGTTGATTCAGGTTTTAAAGGGTTAATCATCACAATCAAATAAAAATGGTGTATAAAATCAGAGAAAGCATTCTGGTACTTAAGTATATTAGAGCTGTGAATTTAGAGCAATAGCAGCAAAAGGGAACATGACATAAACGGGACAGAGAGGGAGAAGAATGATGTGGAGCAGATGCACTACACAGAAAACAAGATGAATGGGAGGCAAGGGAAGCAGGGGATGAAGAGAGATGAGGAAAGAGTCTGCAGGGACTTAAAAGGTGAGGAGGGGTGAAGGAAGGCGATGGAGAAAGAGGGAAGTGAAGAATTAGTGATAGAGAGGCTTGCAGCACAGTCTGTCTCCGGGCTTTTCAGCCGACGGCCGTGAAGAGGGGATTTGAGTGGAGCTACCAGTTTTTGAGCTGAGCGCTGCAGAAGCGGCCGGCCGCCCGGGGAGAAGGTGTGACACGATCATTAGCGCGTGACGGATGGTGGCGGGAGGCAGGGAGCGCCAGTACCCGCTACATCATCATCCATCTGCTGCTCTCCCCGAAGCCTCCAGCCTCAGAGCCACCTACTCACCAGGACACCTTTCTTCTCCGGCCAAAAGCTGCCTGGCTCATCTACACTGACACACAGGCAGGCCAGTGGGAAAATATCCAAAACCTACTTTAGATGTTCATTGTCAGCTCAACCAAGTTACACTAAGTGCTTAAGCCCTGTACAATCCTGTTTGTAATTAAGACCACTGAAAATGTATCTTTGAATACCAGAGCTATAATTACCAGTTGTGTCATTTAACACTGAGATCTAGCATTGTAGTTTGTATGTGTTTGGTTTCAGTATCCTGCCCTGCAGAGTATTATCTGTATATTTTTCATCTCTAAGGACAATCTTCTCAGCTTTCTTTTTTATTCGCACCCTTCCATCACTTGAAAACCAAACAGGAAAACAGAAATCATCACCGCCTATGGTCACAGAAGCTGATTGTGTTTTATCTCTGAGGTTACAGCTGAATTTAAAAAGGGGATTTCATGTTTTCTCCCTCAGCTCGGAGCTCATTAGGAAATGATTCAGCGAGAGCCTCAGAACAAGAGAGCAGGTCTCTCTGGTTTAAAATAATAATTGAGAATTTTGAGGCAAACTCAAAGCATTCAGCGCTTTGTTTATCCATAATCTTTTCAGGCTTTGCCCCTGAGTCTGTAATTGGGCTGCTTCCCTTTTCCCTCTTACATTATATAGGGTATTTTGTGTGTGAGTTTTCACCTCCCATTTATTTTTTTGTTTATTGTTGCATCTTGTGTGCCTGCACTTTTTTAAAAAAAAATTGCAGCTCAATTCTTTCCCTCCTTGGCTGATTTTATTGTGTCTTCGTGCTGCTGCATATTTAAGCCAAATAAAGCAGGGCATGAATTATTTCACCCTCCACTTTAAGACAAGTGAAGAACAGAAAGTAGGCTACACATGACAAAAAATTTAGGTTACATCGTCCTTTGAGTCATGAGCACCTGGGCAGCCTCTGCAGCTTTAGCACCAAAGTGACTTGTGGGTGCGACAGCTGTGTGGCTCTGCAGCTGAACTCAAACCTCAAGATGGGAAAAAAATGCACATATATGGCACATTAGAGCAGCAAGTGCTGGTGTTAAAGGGGTACTACACACAGAATTAACCCGTTCAAATGGACATAACTTTTATAGGCTGTCTATATCTATTTTAACTATCAATTGACTTTACCCAAATACACACACTTATTTGATGGGATGTCTAAAAGCCAATCACAGTGTTTCACCTCATCTAAAGTGGACTGCAGAAGAGCCACACCCCCTTTTCTTACAAGTGATGCCGATGAGGAAAGATGGGCACAAGGCATGTTTTAGTCTATAAATCATGCATTTAAAATACATAATTTGTGTTTAAATGGCTTTTAAAGTAAACATCAGATGTTGTATTACTTATGCAGGTAAAAAAAAAATCATATAAAAGATTTGCACATTTAATTCAGGATGTTTTCAAAAGATATCTGTTGACTTGATGGATGGTGGATCTGAATGTCACCGGAAAATGAATATGGGAAATACAGGTTTATATGGGAACATACTGTTCTGATTTGATTTTCTAATGATACAATGAGCTTATAATGCATCTTACTGATTACGTTCACGGAATATTCACCTTTGAAGGTTTTCCACATACTGTTTTCAGGAGATGCTTCAGACATTAAGGATATTTTTAGTCAAATGACAAAAATGAACACCTATAGGCTGTGTGTGTGTGTGTGTGTGTGTGTGTGTGTGTGTGTGTGTGTGATGTGTTTTAAAGCATCACTTTATACACTGATATGAGTTAATTTATTCATTAAAAATAATCTAACATTTTTTGTTCAAAAAAGGTCCAATAAGGCCATCAATAGTTATTTTCACTTTAAGGTTATTTCTGATTTAAGATTCTTTGTCCATTGGTATGGAAAGAAAAAAACCACAGGAAAGTGTCCTCATAACACTTTTTTTTTGCTTATGATTTATGAATACATTTAGAATAGAAATTCATCATTGCAATATTTTTTTGTTTTTGGAGCATTGTTAGGTTCTGAACGGGTTAAACAACTCCTTATAGCTCAGTCTAAAACTGGTGGCATCTTGACTGTGTCTCTGACGGGGGATGCGGTAAGTAAAACAAACAGGTGTCATCTTCATGCACAACTTTTGCGGCATCCTGTTGACCCATATAACATAACGGGACACATTACGGAGCACGATCGGGTTTGTGCGATCTACTCTCGGGATGGGACTCTCCCACATTGGGGTGCCGATCGCAGGAAACCGCTGCGAACCGTGTCTGTTGGGTGTTTGTGTGTCGCATTACTGTGACCCAGGCTTAGCTGACACACCGGGCTATTTTTACCCCCGGGCAGGGAGTGGACCTCCTGCTCCGGGACTTCACCGGGCTGTCAGCTGCATGTGGAGCTCGGGGGACGCTGGGCGAAGGATACACAGCAGGACCTCTAACATTAAACTCGGATTTATAACAGAAAGACACTTTTGTCTCACGGAAACACAACTAAAATCCTTAAAACTCACATTTGTGCCCTCAAACACACAAGCAATCAGAATGAATGAAAGACAGCTGGTCAGAAATCCGTTAAAAATCCAATCTCTTCATCTTAGTAACGTTTAACACAGGTATCTAAAAAAAAAATGCACACACACAACACATTTACTGGCTCCTAAATGATCGTTATCATTCATTCAGCGGTGTCGCTAACGTTACAGACCCGGGGGAAATGTGACTGCTCCGGCGCGCGGTTAGCTAGTTTGATCCCCTATTGTAACCGTCTTCGCATAAGAGTTTCCGCTAAATTATTGATATTCTCCAAACCTAATGTGTTCTTTTGTTATCCTAACTCCAGATCAGGTGTGATTAATATCGCAAAAGTAAAAACAAGACGAGCGGAAACAGCATCAAAAGACAGCAACAACCAGCGGAGTGACCGTTAATCGAGCTAGCCGAGGAGATGTCCTCGCGGAGAGAGTGACCGTTAGCTTACCGTGAGGTGACGTCTTCCTCTCTCCGTGTGGGCTTCTGCCGGTGTAGCTTACCGACCGACCGACTAACTGCCGTACACCCAGCGTCTGTTGACTGTGAGGTCCGTTGCTCCTCCTCCGCCTTTTGCCTGTCTCTGTCGGAGCAGGGGGAGCACAGGGGGAGGAGTGGGGAGGAGGACCGACAGCTCTGAACCCTGAGCCACGCGCCCACACACACGCGAGGAATGCACGAGAGCCAGCCCTCTCCACCAGCCCACTCATCTCTGTCTCTGTCCCTGTCTCTCGCTCTCGTACTGTCTGTCTCTCTTTGTCCTCCATTTCATATCAACTCAATTAAATTCCCTTTACTACTGCAATATTACTGCAATAACTGACATCAACACTTGACACAACAAGAAATACTCTCGTAGCTTTATCAGAGATTTATATATATATATATATATATATATATATGTGTGTGTGTGTGTGTGTGTGTGTGTGTATGTACAGTATATATATATATATATATATATATATAAATATATATATATATATACACACACACACACACACACACATATACATATACATATACATATACATACATACATACATATATATATATATATATATACAAATATACATATATATACTCCTCTTGTGCAGTGATGGAATGTAGCCTAGGCCCTACATATAACTGTACCTACTATAGGCATAAATTTCTGTGTACTTCACTTGAGCATTTTCATTTCATTTTACAATGCAGTTGTGCAATGTAGAAGGAGCTGAAGGCTACTTTAAACTATTTATTTGACAGCCTTACTTTCAAGGCTGTAGCCATGGAGTCAACATTAGGGGCATGTCTCGGGGACCCTCCCAACATGTTCTCATCCCTAATCATCACATGTTGCCCCTTTGTTAGTGGATTTCTGGGTATACAGATTACAGATTACTATTACTAGTTACTGCAAGTACCGTGATGTCAACAAATGCACATGGTAGGATGACACTGCACGTGCTTATGTTAAGGCAACAACAGTGAATAGCAACCCATGCTGGAATGTCAACAAACGCACATGCTGGCACCAATGGTTAGGTTTAGGAGAGCAAAGGCAAATGGGAAGGTGTAGGAAAAAAGCGTCACATTCACACAGGAAGTGATCACCGCACTTCTGTGTCAAAGTCCATTGTTTGCAGGACCCATCTACATTTCCACTAAAAGCTCTGAGGATGAAAAGTAAAGCCAAAGCAGAGGTGCCAGAAACTGCACTTCATCAACTGGCCACTTGAGGCTGGCTCCAAAGTGTAAATCCCCAAAACACCCATGTTACCATGTCAAACTTTATGGCAGAAATAAGGAAGTTTTCTGCCTGGTACAAAAAATAGTTTTGGTATAAACCTAGCTAATTTCAACAATCATGCCACCTGTATTCAGAATATAGATGAACTTTTTTATAACTCACCCATTTACATTTTAATTGAGGCCCACACTTATGCACATTTAAGGGGTTGCTAAAGTGACAGGCTGTCTGCGGTGTGTCGCTGCAGTCTTTGAGTCAGATTCATCCTTCGCTCCTCCACAGCTCCAATCTCTCACCCACAATATGTTCACTTCTGGCTCCAAAAAAACCAAGATGGAGACAGCTGAAATGCCGAACTCAAGGCTTCAAAACGGGAGTACTCTATCCTAGCAGCCTTTTTCTGCTAGGATAGAGTAACACTTGGACAGACCACGTGCAGAACAGCAGAGCACCTTAATACCATAAAACCGGTAACAGTAATAATGGCAATATACTAAGTTTATTTATGATAATGATTACATATGCTTATTATTATTTTGGACAACAGTGAATTGTTGCCTGTCGTAGAATAACTTTTTTAAAATTATTAAACTATTTTACTATTAAACACTGGTGATAGCATAAAAACACTAACGGGGCCATTTTATGCATTATGATTATTATTTTACCTTTGCTTAATACTTGAAGTACATTTCATTTACTGACAACTTCTACCTCAGTGACATTTTTAATTAAGGACTTTTACTTGTAAAGATGATTTTTTTTTAAATTGTAGTATTGCTAATTTCACTTCAAAACACCTGAACCCTTTAGCAGTGCTCTTATGTAGGCTACTCGAAAAAACACAGGAAGTTCCCATGGTCAAATTAATTCACAATGAATGAACAAGCACTGTACCCCTTGAAAGCATATTAAAGTGCAGCCTTGTACAGTTTGATAAGATCTGGCAGCCTCTCATCTGTTCCCTAGAGACCTGGTATTAATCCTCAGTATCGAGAACTAGGATTTTAGATTTCATGTAATTTTATTCTTTATTCAATAGACTGTGAATGTCACTTTCATATCAGGTACTACTTTTAGTATATGACAAGTAGCTTAATACCAAGTCATATTAAAACAGATTTTATTATTGATAACAAGATACTGAGTCAAAACCATTGCAAAACAAAGGCTGACTCTTTTGGCTCTTATTATGATGCATATACAACACTTAATACTGTACATATATATGGCCTATGGATTGTGCAGTCAAAAAAAACTGCCACAGCACTACATTATTCAAAACTGGATAATTTGACCTGCTTTATACACTGTTTGAGTGGTTTAATGTATAAAAGTGCATCATATTTTATTGACATTTATTGATAATTGACTGTAGTGGAGCAAAAGAAAAAACATTACTCCCCTATAAAACTTATTGAGGAGAACGACAAGGCAGCAAAAAAAGAATTTGCACAAATAAAGTACTTCAGGAAAGTGCATTCAATCACTGGTGATAACAGGTGTCACAACAGTCAAATTTGAAGATGTTAAGTCTAAAAATGATCCGACTGCCTCTTAAAAACTCAACATGTGTAACAGAAGACGAGATCTCAGCGTCCTCAGTGGTAGCTACAGCCTTGGGCAGGAGACAAGAGTATTCTTTCCCCACATGTCTGTTTGCACCTACCATAGAGCCCATCCGAGGCTGAATCATCAAGTCTCATCTATCTTTGGTTTGACCACATCAGACACAAGTAATACGAGATCTTCTTACATGGATGGCATCGTGTTGAATGTTACCAAGCTTTAGATTTGTATCACAGCCAGGTCCATTTTAAAAATACTGAGGTCATGATGTCCAGTCATGGCTAGTGCCCTGATGCAGCCATCATTTACAAATATTATTAATTGGGGTCATGGTTGGATTAATTTACTAGGGTTAGTGTAATGTGTACTTTAAAAAAAAATGGGGTTATACTACGTATACTTGTTAATGTTTTCTCATAGCTGAAGGACGTGTATGTTAAGTAACTTTTATTTGTGAGTATTTTCTGCTTCTTTTTTTTTAGTTGTAAGAGAAATGTGGACTTCCTACGAATAACATCTTCAGGTTAAATCAGAATGTACGTGCACACCTACACAGCTAATTTTAAAGGTGCTTCTGTTTTGGGAATGTCTACTCTCATAAATTTATCCTTTTGACGCCTTTTTCTATGACGTCTAACAGTTCATACAAATGAAAACCAAATGGGAGAGCTGGAAACACAGATCTATGTGGAGATATAGGAGCATCAAGTCCGGAGCAGATTCATTATTCTTCCATTAATTCTCATCTCATTCAGTTCAAAGTCATTCACAGGCTCCATTATTCAAAGACAAAATTACACAAGATATAACCCAAGATCTCTCCGATATGTGATAAATGTAGCCTGGAGGAGGCAAACCGACTCCACAGCTTCACCCCATGTCCCCAGATAGAAAATTACTGCTCTGAACTTTCTCAAGTAGTTAATATCTATATTGAACTAGACCCCGATTTAATAGTTTGGGGAACTGATTTCAACACTTAAGAGAAGACAACAACAAACTCTTTCATATCACTTAATCAAAATATTCCCCATTATGTACTGCAATAAAATGGAAGTTCTCATGGTTCAATGCCTCAATGAATTATCTGTACACCTTGAAAGTCTATGGTTCTTATTAAAAGACTGTCTTTTGGAGTTTTATCGGATTTGGCAGACTCTTATCTGTTACCTCAAGGCCTAATATTAATCCTGGGGATCGAGAACTGTATTTAGATTTGAATTCTGTGTTATTTGTTCATAGAAAACTGTGAATGTCACCTTCATTTCAGGCACTACTTGTGCTCCATTTTAATAAAACATACTATAACCACCTCTAAGTGAGAATAAATACTGAGTGGACGCACTAGTAGCTATATGCTAATATTTTAGATATCAAAATACAGGGTGAATTTTAATTTTGGAAATACCTTTCTGCTTTGAGATGATGATGCATATGTACATATATGACCTATAAGATACACAACACAGACTCAGTGAGAGAACCACAAACTACAGAGATGACTGAATGAGGGCCTCAGGATGTGCGTCATCCGAAAGCCAGCAAACATTGCTATGTGTGTGCATCACTGCTTGCGCTCTCTACACACACACACACACCCACACACACCCGCAGGTTTGTCACGTTTGAATGGCACCTTGTTGACTTACAAGAAAGGATTATACATCGTGCTCAACAGAAATGCAGCTGAACCAAACCAGAGTCATCCACAGACAACTGGTGTGCTTATAATCTAAAATCTGTCCTGCAAAGTATCCTGCAAAGTAGCTTGCAAACACACACACACACACACACACACACACACACACACACACACACACACACACACACACACACACACACACACACACACACACACACACACACACACACACACACACACACACACACCTGCTGTCTGTTCATTCTGGCACTATGGTTGGCATGTGTGCACACAGGACAGACTCGGCGGCGCTCATTTCCCATTGCGCGTGCACAGAAATACCGCTTCTGTTGTGGCTTGTTACATAAACACACCTCATTAGAAAGTGCACAGCTGACTGTGTGTTTGTATGTGTGTGTCTCATACTGTTACATCAGTTCCAGAGCCTCACAGAGGCGCGGGGACGTCTGTTTAAAGACCTTACTGGAACTGGAACTTACTGGAACTCACTGGAGGCAGTGAAGGGTAAACTTACTGCCTCTTCTGGTAGACACATACCAAGTCCATAAACTGTAATATCAAATATTTATCCACCAACACATTACCTTTAAAGGAGCTGTATACAACATTCAGAGCATATCTGTCATTCAGGCTGATTCAAGCTGCCTGCACATGGTTCTTAACATGATGGTGGCTGAGCTGGTGGCAATGATCAGGTCAATGGGAAACACACACAGGCACTCACAGGCACTAACATGACACACCTCACGTCCGTCTACCACAGGAACAAATAGAGAAACTGAGATTACAACCAAGCACCGAGGAACCTCACAATTTCACATAATGGCCAAGCCGCAAAATTACAACTTGCTAGTCCGTCACCTGATGCCATGGGGCCCAAGAGGGCTTTTTTAAACTTACATTATGAAATTAGGAGGTACTTTTTTTTTTTTTTTTGGTGTCACAAAATGAAATGCCTTGTTTCACAATTTGATCCACCGGTCTAATAGCATTTTCAAAGTCTGAAAGAGCTGCCTAGATTTCAGAATTTAATCTTCATACACGTTAGTGTAGGGCTGAACTGGAGGTTAGCCACTTGGCCGGTGGAAGTCGCTGGTGCATTTGCTCTAAGGGCCCAGTGATGCAGAAGATCTGGGAAATTTTATATCCAAGGTTATTCTCTGAAGGCTGGGACATGGTGTGGAGTGTGAAACACGCACTGTACCTGAAGCTGCGATGTCAGAAAGTTAAAGCAGATGGCACTAGAAAGAAAGGGGTGGTGTATGCTCATGTCCTCTTTGGGTTCACTCTTTTTAGTCTCTTTGGGTGAGCTCAGCCTGACACAACCTTTTGGGTAGGTCTCAATTCATTGGATGGCGGCCAATACACAACATAATGTTTTCATATAAACAGCCTTTGTCTTTATTAGGACCTTTTCAGTAAATGCAGAACTGTAGTTCTCACCCATGTCTTTATTTTTCCAATAAAATAAAATTCTGATTTATGGTCAATATGGTGGAACAAATCAATCATTCCCATGTCCTAGGTTCCATGATAGTGCGCCAGCTATTAAGCCTTTCAGCAGGTGCAGACCAGATTTCATTTCTGTGCATATGCTGTACATCAATGATATGACGTGATATGACACCGTGACTTCTCCTCTTCTTAACCACCTTATTTATACCCAGCAAGTTTAACTTTTTTTGGCATCATGCACTTTTATAGCAACTTTTATAGAAATGAACAGGGTCCTGCTTCCAACGCTGTATCCAGCTCTCTTTATACAACCATTATTACAACACACACACACACACACACACACACACACACACACACACACACACACACACACACACACGCACACACACAGAGGGAGCGTGACTTCATTCTCTGCTCATGATGCCATTATTCCACTCTATCCTCACATAGCAAAAACTTGTTTTGTGTAATATTAAAGCTCCAAAGTCGAATACAGCTCCATTACAACTACGGTGCCTATGTTACATTGACAGAAAGAAAGCAAACATTCCCAAAATGTTAAATTATGCTTTTACTATTTAGTTACCACCTTTTATGGATGTTGTTTGATTACTAACAGAAGGCCACAGTTTTTATTTACCATTGCGTCACACAGCTCCAGAGTAACTTACACCATTGCTCATGAATCTGCCCGTGTAGACATAGCTTTCTCCTTTGATCATCAGTGTGTGTAAATGTCTGCGTGTGCATGTGTGTACAAGAGATCGAGTGACACCTCAACAAGTGAAGCTCATAAATATTAATAGGGGCCTCATGAATATTCAGAAGGCGGGCTATGAATATTTAAACTATGATGGAGCATGTGGCCGGGTGACTAGACAGCCACAGACAAGAAACAGACAAATAGACCTCCTCCTTTGCTTCTTAACCTCAGCAAGATGCAGCAGCGCAGTCGTTCTTTTAGGCAACATTAATTCTAATTAAGAATACATAATTTTTATGATTTTGTTTTCATGTGAACTATGGCTCGGGAGAAGAATAATGGTCTTGGTGATGTTTTGCAACAGATTTCCAGCTTCTCTATTCAAATGAGGTAAACCTGCTGAGTGGAGGCTTCCTTACTCAAACTCTGCACACTGTACAAATTACAAGGATAAGAAATAAATATGCAAAGATGTCTGAATATTAGCCATAATGAAGATATTGAATACTTCACATAGGCTTATTGCCTTCTTTATGTGTACATCCTATTATCTATATTTTACTGATTGCATTTAGCCTTCAGTGTAGATGGTACCTGATTGCCATTTGTAGTCTTCATTACTAAGCAGCAACTTCCGCAGCTGAAAAATGAAGTCAGCGCAGGAGTGCCAAAAACTGCTGTTCCTTGAATGGCCACTTGAAGCTGGCTTCAGAGGAGACTCAGTCCCCATAGTGTCATGAGATGTGGAGCAGGTGGACTCAAATGCAGCAGATGGCAAGCAACAGGAACTCAAACAGATCACTATTTCAAGAAAATAGCAACAGAACATCACACAACCAAATCAAAGACTGAACTGAAAACCAGGACTTAAATACAAACTAGACGAGGGGATGAAGTGCAGGTGAGGAGAAAGGGCAGAGAAGCTCAGGTGAGGGGAATGAGGTGAAGAGGCAGAAGAACAGACTGGGAGCTGATTGGCTGGGAGAAAATCGGGAGCAGTGAAGGACTAACAAGGCTGATACAGGACAGGTGTGTAGCTGGATGAATTAGTGAGCACAGGAGGGGAAGAATCCAGTAAACTGGATCCCCCAAAACCAAGAAAACACAATCTTCTTAATAAGGTGCTGGGGGATGTCAGGGAACACTGGCATCAGGTGTGGGACGTGCTATGCCCAGCGCTGTTATAACATGACCAGACTCATTCTAATCTGTGTACTATTTAGTGATTTTCATTACTGGCATATCAGGGCTGCATTAATTTGTACTGTATAGTTTGTAGATTTTATATTAGATGCTAGACTACATTTTAGTGTACTGCTGCTTACTGTGTGCAATGAAGCTGAATCTAATCACTTTTTTGCTGTAAAATGTCTTTATTATATATTATGTATGAAAGAAAATTTGAATCCCTATGATAAGGCATCATTAATGCTCATGTCAGAGTAATAAAAAATCATGGTAATTTACGTTTAATGGATTTCAGAATGCTATCACTTTTGTTAATATCCCTACAGGAGCTCGTTTTATAATGAGCCGGTGAAAGATCCTCAGAAAAGGTTACATCTTAAAATAGTGTATGATCTACCCAGAGTCACAATTCTGCATCACAACAGCATTTACATTAGTAACACAGAATACACAGTTCTCATTGGTAGGATGCAGGCAGATGTCACGGCTGTTTTGCATCATAAATGAAGATTTTGCTTGCAAATGGTACAGATGGGAAACAAATTAAAGGAAAACCCTGAATAAAAGAGTGGAGAAACATATGACACAGACGCTTCTGTGCACCAGAGCTCACTGAATGGTGGTGAGTGTGAAAATAAAATGCCACAGCCTTCATAGTCAGCTGATCTTAATGCAGTTTCACACTTAGGGAAGATTGAAACCCGAGGTGAAAGACGATGCTCTCCGCCACCATCATAACACCAAATGATATAATCATCATCTTAAAATCTATTCAGTGATGTCTGTTATCATTCTGTTGGTACATATTCTTTTGTTATGTCTTCCTGCGTTTTTCTTTCTATCTGCAGTACCCAGGTTTGTCTTGCAAAACAAATCTCAACTGATTAAAGGTCTAGTGTGTAAAATTTTGGGGGAGATTTAGTGGTGTTTAGTGGTGAAGATTGCAGATTGGAACCTGCTGAAACGTCTTAGCTTCAGTGTTCATTGTTCAGGTTTTCAGTGAGAGCAGAATTATCCGCAGAGGTCTCAACCTCTTCAAAACAAACAAACCAGGTTAAAACCGGTAAAAACAGTGAATAAAGCAGTCTCACTTTACAAATCAGTGTTTCTGGGATGCTGTTTGGCATGTTGGAAATGAACAAGTAGCCCAGCAACAGCTAATAGTTGCTCACCTTTTTCTATGATAACTCAAGAAGGTTTTTAGGGATCATTTATAGTTCCTTTACATACAAAAACAGATATGTCGGTTTTAAACATTGTAAATGTCACTGTCCAAGTATTTGTTATGATAGCACACAACATGTTAGCCACCGTAGCTCGCAGCCCCTGTGCAAAGAGAGCGCCAGAAAAACACGTTCACATGAAACTGTTTTATTCAGTGCTTTTACCGGTTTAAGTCAGCAGGTCAGTTTATTTTGGAGAGGATGAGTCCTCTGCAGATAATTTGTCTCATTTATGGTTAACATTAGATTCATATACTGACACAGATGGAGCCTTTAGTGTGTACTATTTTGGCTGTATTTGTGCATGTTTTCTGAAAGCTTTACAGATATGGACAAAACAGAGCAGTACCACCGGAGATCATGGGGGCAGTTTGGCATAGTTCATGTGAGATACGACTGTAGGAGACAACAAAGACATTTACAACATGGCGGAATAGAATCTGTAATATAGTATAAATAGGTCTCCGTCCGTGTATTTAATGATGTCAAAGACCATAACCGTCTACAACGCCGCCTCTGTTAAAAGGTACATTATTTCGGCCTCCTCTACTGTCGCCTCATTTGAAGTTGTATGATGTCGATGCAGGTTTCAGTGGGTTAATTTGCAACCAATCTGTATCTAAAGCTGTTGACATTGTTCATGTAGTCACTGTTGGAAGAACAGATTGCAATATAGGGTCCAGGATATAGGAGGGACCCTTGAGAAGGTTTCAATTTGCTGATTTCATGAGGATTGACTGTCCTAATTAGAGGTATCATTAAGTGCCTCATTTCCCACAATAGAAACAAATAACCTCATTTGACGGGGCTTCTGTGATCTAAACTGTACCTCTATCTGGGGGTATATGAGGTAAAAACAAAAAACAAAAAGCCCTGATGTAACCCCCGAGGGAAAGTGGATGATGAATTTAGATGCAGTGCGTCAGCAGTCAGAATTACAAAACTATGAGCATGGTGAAGAATAATATGGGTTCAGACGTGGGTTGGGCTGTGAGTGCGCACTCAGATTGTGCCAGCACGGAGCTAAAACAGAAGCTCAGGAGAGGGGTGAAGGAAGCATCGGTATGAAGAATCCTCCTGACTGGTTTTTATTTTCTGATCAATGAGAGTGACTCACTGTAGATCACCTCCCGCTGCATGGAAACCGTCCAAGAAGGGTTTGTGCTCTGTGGACAAGGCTCAAACTCCATGTGCGTAAATGTGGCCACCTACACACACACACACACACATACACACACACACACTGCATCAGAGTGTTTAAGAAAATGTGTGCGAAGGTGAGAGAAGTGCACCTGTTAAGTGATAGACCTCAGCACAGAGCGATGGCTGTGTGGGTTTGTGGTCTATAACGGATGTTTGACAGGCTGATGAGCTCTGGCACTCAAACACTGCTTCCTCCACACATTCTCCCCTCCTCTGCCTGTCTTCTCATCTCTTTAGGCGGTGGGCGTAAACTCCCTCCTTTTCTTCCTAAACGCCGTCTTTCCATCTTCCACTCTTTTTCCCTCCCGCTCCTCCAATCCTTCTATGCATGTTGTTTTCACTGATTGCGAGTTTGACAGGTCTTCAGAGAGAGGAACGCAGAGGGAGAGGAATCAAACAATCTCCTCAATTAGACAGCCCACACAAACGTACGTCTGAACTCTATACCATCTTCATCAGTTGTCGCAGTTTTCATCTTCCAGTCGCAGACACCTTTGTTCCCGAGTTGAAAACACACTGTTCACAACAAAGGCAGAGAAAACCATTTAGCTTTGAAGAACAGAAAGCCGCGACAAGCTTTTAAGGTTTATTTGCATCGAGAGGAGGGAGTCTCTCCACTTTTTCTGCCTTAATTGACCAGTTTGCCGGGAAATTTGCAAAGGCTACGCGGCGGCCACTGATGTGAGGGCATTCAAACTGCAAATGGATCTCTGACTGATTGTGTTATAAGATTTAATATAATCTCGCTTTTAAAAAGGGCTAAATTTCAGCAGTTTAAATGCAATTAACGAGGAGAGGGGAGGTGAGGAAGCTGCTGTTGCGTTTCAGTGTTGTGCAATAATTACACCCACTAACTGAAAATAAAGAGATTTCTGATGTAAGGAATAATAAGATTGCAGGTTTGGAACAGACACACAGCCTCTTTGGTCTTATGTCACTAAGCAGACTCTCAGCTGTCACTGAGAGTTGATGACTAAATGTCAGAAACACATAATCACACACACACACACACACACACACACACACACACACACACACACACACATACTGAAGAGAGACAGCAGGCTGCAAAGAGAAAGTAAAACACAGGAAGCAAAGAGGCAGTGAGACGGTTAAAGTCCATGCAGGGCCTCCGGACGGTCAACAATGGGATGAGTCAATACTGTAGTAATACTGTGGTGCACTGCAGCATACCTGGAGGGGGCTCAGACCTGTTGATGCAATCAGTGGCTGATGTCTCGAGTTTTCTTTTTTGCTCCCATCTGTCTCCTCTCCACTTGGCTGTCACCCTCTCTCACAGCCCCCTCTCCCATCTTTCCTCCCACAACTCCTGCCGTCCTCTCCACTCCTCTCCTCTCTCCTCTCCTCTCCTCTCTCATTATGCTACGTCGTCGCTGGGAAAAAGAAAACGCCAGTTCTGCAAAAGTCAGTTCTTGGAGATGAAGAAAAAAAATGTCAGCCTTATTTCCACAAGTCATTCACATCGTCTCATTATGCTATTTTAGTCATGCTTTCCTTTGCAATTCTGTATTTGGGGGTTTCACCTCGCTTGTAATGTTGCCTGATTTTGTCTAATTTTATTGAATTGTGAAGCACACTGCATGTAAAGTCAGTGATTTAATTTCACCGTTTAAAACGAGGGCTCATGAAGCTACTTTGTACAGTTTTCATAGGTGTCTTCAGGTAAAATTGAATGCATTTAAGACCTTTTCAAGATCCCTTTTAACCAAATTTAAGACTGATACTTGGACAAATCCTCTTTTTCTTAATCAAGGAAGCAAGGCAGTTAAGTATAAAGGTAAGTAATATATATGTGGTTCTATGCAAAGGTGGGTTTTATGTAAAGTTATCATTGTGGATTTGGTTCATCTACATTTTGCCAGCAGGCTAAGTGCGAGCATAAAGTAAAAGGACAGAATCATGTTCAGTGACAAACAATGGTCTCCATTAATACGGCTGATGCTGGAACTAGTCTTCTCTTTATTATCTAAATTCTTATCATTACTATACTATTGCTATTGTATTTTTAATTCATTCATTTTGTTATACAGTACATATATACATATTTCTTACATTCTCATTAGACTATAAATGGTTATGTATGGGTTGTGTGCTGATTCAGCAGGTATATTTTGGAAAATAAGACCGCGATTGAAGATTTTATTTATTACAGTCAAACATGGACATGAACATATTATAAGTATGTGAATATGACTATAACATTTCCTTTATGGTGTAAGTTCTATGCATTGTCTCTGTGATATTTGTTGAATTTTTATTTTATTCAAAGTGTTTGTGGCCTCACAAATTGAAGACTATTCAATGACATTTAAGGCCAAATTTGTCTAACATTGAATTTAGGACATTTGAAAACTTTTTTTAAGGACCTGCAGGCGCCCTGAATTTTAATTTGGGTATAAAAACAAAACAGGTTGACATTTGAGAGATTTTCATCAGACAACAGCGAATTTTTCCTTCATCAATCTTCTTCTCCCATCCTCAGGAACTCAATGTCTTCCCTCCCTCCTTCCAAATCCCTTTAATTTCTCCCCACCTTCCTTCCTCCTAATTCTCTTACTCATTTCCTCCATCGATCACTCCCTGTTTCTGCACATCCTTCCCTCTCCTCCTGTATGGCTGACCTGGGAGCCTCTGAGCCTGTTCTCTCAGCCGCGGACATCATGACCATAAGCTGAGTCGCGAGGCTATTTATATTTGTTCCTAATGAGGTGAAATTTCTCTCCGCCATAGCAACGGTCTCTATGGATACCCTGCACTTGGATACCAGATCACATCCTGTTTTAAATGTCTTATTATGGGCTGCGCCTTCCCCAGTGTATCGTAGCCTAATTAATTCTGAATTATCGCCCCTCTCTGTGCAGAAATGCCCTCAAATTGCCACCAAGCTGGCGGCATCAGCACAAGTTTACATACAAAAACACAGAGATTAAAGTTGCATTGGTCAATTTGCAGCAGATCAATATTAAAGCACTCAGGCAACCTGATGCACAATATTTTTTTAAATCCTCAACTTCTGCAACAAGCAGTAGTGAGTAGAAAACACTACAGGTGCTCTCATTATTTGATGTGAAACACTCACAGGAGGAGTTGTGCGGTGCAAGAGGCTGATGCTTGTGCTATTGATCAGGTCTGAGCCAAGTAAGGGGCCTGTTTGCAGCACAAGACCCAGGCAGCTGAGCTCAGATCATTAGAGGAGCTCTCTGCAGCTGGGGTCACACAGGTGCTGAGACCCGTCACCTCATTTCCTGCCACAAAGTGAGACAAGCTATCAATAAAGCGAGTGAGCGACTTCTGGAGAAAGCCACAGCGCTGAGAACACGAACACACACACACACACACACACACACACACACACACACACACACACACACACACACACACACACACACACACACAGATTGTTTGTGTTACAACATGTCTTTCTTAGGAACCCCCTGGACCTGAAGGTAACAGTGGAGCAACTGGTCCCATTGGACCTGCTGTATGTATCCCCATGAACATGATTTTGTCACTGAAACCATCAGTGTTAGTTTTTGTTTTGTTTTTTACTAATACTGCAACTGCTGTATTTGTGATATTAGAGGGAATGATGATTTTCAAATCATTATTCTCATTTTCACTGACAATTATATTAAAATGATACTGTGTTTTTTTCAGGGATCTGTACCAAATAAAGATGTTTCTTAAGTCTGTAGAATATAATGTGTAGGCCAGAACACCTCTTAGTGCTATTTTTTATTTCTTTTTTTTCCTCCAGTACATGTACATAATCTCCTGAACAAATATGCATGTACATTTATAAGTGCAAAGAAGACAAATAAAAATTGTATATTGTATTTGTATACATGTGCGTGCGTGCGCACACACACACACACACACACACACACACACACACACACACACACACACACACACACACACACACACACACACACACATTTATATATATGTGTAGCGGCAGGCAGTGGTTTTTTTTTTTTTATTTCATTTACCGGGGGCAACCTTATGACTTTTACCTGCAGGGTCACCGGCGGCCAGACTGCTCTGTTTTTTTTTTTTTACTTTATAAGGGAAACGCTCCCCCACCTTGCCAATTGCCGGAACATCCGGGGCACACTGAAAAGTAGCCAGTAAATATAAAAACTTCCTCTGTGGAGCATCACATTACTGTGACGTGAGTGGTATTTCCCCTGTAGAGGTGAGGACAGCAGACTGAGGCCTGATTAGGAGTGACCTGCTACTGTTTTAGTATTTAGTATTTTTCTTTTATGTCTATAGTTCAGCTGATTTTATTCTACTCTTTTATTTTTGCTGTTTTTAGTGCTTGTGAGGTAAAACCACTGCATCATACCCCCTGGCTGTGGTTTTATCCCTGTGCTGTCTCTGGGGTTTTTGTTTAGTTTTTTTTATTTTTTTTATTTTATTTTCCCGGCAGCACCGTGTGTTGAGCCGTCTGCTTTCGTGCATGAACTTACTTTATTTTTACATTTTATACTTTATATTGCTATCCAGAGCCAGCATGTTTTTAAGCCCCTTGCAGCATTTGTTTTATCCCTTTTTATCTGCCATTTTGGAGCCTTTTTAACATTTTAACTTGAACTTTGACTTTTCAAATTGTTGCTACTGTTTTAATAATGTTATTATGCACCAATTTTTTTACAACCATAAACGTTAAATAAATCATTCATTTATTCAGTTATTATCACTTGAAGCCACGTCTCTGTCATTTTTCTCCAAACAAGTCTGTATTTTATAAAATGGTCGGGTACGGGTACGGGTTGGGTAGACTTTGAGTCTTACCTAACTTGCCTTCTGGTCACATATGGATGATCTGTGTGCCTTTGTATTTACAGTAAGACTTGGAAATGTTCCCCTCCTTTCTCTGTATGACAGACGCTCTGAGACAGCTGCATGCACATGTACTCATACAGGTACACACACACACACACACACACACACACACACACACACACAACACACACAGTCTGACAGGTGCTGCATTGTTATGGCATGTCCAACTCTGGCAGCTTGTTTTTCCTCAGACCTCTCACCCTGTGTGATGACTCAGAGATGGGGAGATGAAAGAAGAGGCAGGGACAAGGGGGGAGGAGAGGAGAGAAGAGGAGCACTCTGACAGGACAGGATAGAGGGCCTGAGATAGTTTGAGCATAAGAAGGTTAAGTAAATCATATCATTAATGCTATGTTAAGAGATTGCTTTGACCTCTGCTTGGCTGTCTGCATATGCAAGTGTGTGTGTATGTGTCTGGCCTTTGTCCCACTGAAGCAGGTGGCAGCAATGACGTCCGTCTCCTTCCCAGCAAGCTCTCTCTCACACACACACACACACACACACACACACTTTCTCTCTGCTGCTCTCCGGTGTCAGTCCCACTAGATCCTATCGTGCTTGAAATTCACTCATCATATCGGGTGGCCTCACTGTGCCGCTTGCTGACACAAGTGCGTGCACGCATGCAAAGACACCCACACACGCACACACGCATGCAGGAACGGTGGACTGACTTGATTATACAAGCGGAGCAGCTCAACCTGACAGAAGAACAAGCACCAAAAAGGAAACACGAAAAGAATATAAAAGGCTTATTTGCCCGTGTTGTATAAGCATGTTTCATCTTCCCACTCTCGCCTACCCTCACCCACACAGGTTAGATCCAATAGCTAGTGCCAGGCCTCTCTATCTTGCAACACAAACATCTCCGTGTGAAGGAATATTGCAGTCGAGTTCTTTTTCATAATCTCTTCCCTCTACACCCACACATGCACATAGTGAGGGGGTGAGAGGGAGACGGGGGTAAAAAGGAGAGCTGGTGAAGGAAAATGAAAAGAGAGGTGAGGGGGGGCGGAGAGGAAGAGAGAGAGAGAGAAGTGCTCATGAGAGCCAGGAGGTAGTTGTTATAGTAACTGAGTCTCTATACCTGTCAATCAGAGCTATTTCAGGCATCTCGCTTCTATGGAAAAAAGGAAAAAAAACACCTCACATACCAGGGCCAGAGAGCTGTTTCGTTGAGGCAAAATTATCAGCCAACGCGCACGCACTGATACTGGCAACTTGTAAGCTGATAGACTGATCAAATTAACACCATACATGAGATTTCAGCACTATGTCATTCTTACTTTTTAAAAAAGATTTGCACGTTTTCACTTCACAGCGCATGAAAGGGAGACGAAAAGCAGAATGACAGCCGGAGCGTCTGCGCACTTTGCTGCACCAAAGAAGGGTTATCACCACAGCCAGTGTTTTCAGTGATGTCACAATGAAACCACCACAAACAGGTGTACTACAACAACACAACCTTTTCTTTTCAGTGGATTTTTAAACTGGATATTTAACACAATCAATCAATAAAAGTGGCTTTGGTTTCAATGTTCTTTCATACCATTAAATTATATAATCAGTTTGGTCTACATTTGTTGTCATAGCTACTACAGCTTCTCAGAAGCTGGATTCACTGGATGATTTTGCCAATACTTATAGCTATCTGTTTAACTCTCTAATACCTGGATCCACATCATTTTTTTTGTGTGATGCATTCAGATGGCTTTCACTGGCAATTAAATCTCTGAAAAACCATAATGAGCAACATGGAAAAAAAAAAAAAAAAAAATGCCCACAAACTGAAAATAAATAAACAATAAATAGCAAAAGGTGAGTAGGAAATGATATGAAAATTAGTTGGAGGGTATAGTAGATATCATTAAAAAAACGAGGGGAAAATGTCCAGAAAACTACAATTCTCTTAATTATATATTTAGAGTAATGTTACAGAAAACTAAAATTAAGCACTTTCTTGAGGTAAATTTCTTGTTTTTCTGTTTTCTGGTTTTTCATTTTCGTTTGCTTATTTGAAGGTAATTTCTTGTTATTTTTTTTTTTTTTTTTTTTATAATTTTTTTTTTTTTTTTTGGGGTATTTCTTATTAAGTTGCTCATCGCCCTCTTCCCATGTTTTTTAAAAGAAATTAAGCTAATTTTCTCAGGTATTAAGAGGTTAAACCATTGTCACCATGTAACTGATTCTTTAGTTTAATACCTTCCTGCCCACTGCTTCTAGCCTTTTAACTATATACCATTTAACCAATTATTTTAACTGTTTATCCAGTACTTGTAAATAAATATCTGAACACTTTGTTATTTAATAGCTAAATTATACAATTGTGTATAATAGCTAGCTATTTCAACCATTTATGATTAATTTTAGTTGTTTAAATCAAGCTGCATCCTCTGAGACTAAAATTAATGAAACCAAATCGTAAATGAAAA
This sequence comes from Plectropomus leopardus, assembly GCF_026936395.1. NCBI lineage: Eukaryota > Metazoa > Chordata > Actinopteri > Perciformes > Serranidae > Plectropomus > Plectropomus leopardus. The sequence continues at coordinate 12,902,394 of NC_142192.1, read as the reverse complement.
AACTACAGTTCCTCTAATGGTAGAGGAACATGAAAAACATGGTAAATATAATTCAAACAAGCACTGATGCTATAACCAGAAAACATTACGTTGATACGTAGTAGACAACAAACCATCATAAAGTACAATGTACTCAAACTCAAGAAATAGTTGCACAAACATGTATATAGAATTGTCATTACTGTATGACTTACGGATGAAGCTGCTTTAGTAGAGTTTAATGGATGGTCTAATAAGTCTGTTGCACTTTCATGCTTCCTTGAAGAACCCATGGGGAAAAATAACTTCCTGATTACAACTTCCTGTTGTGCACTTGCCCTTTCACCTCACTTCCTCTTCAATACAGCTATCTGCTTTCACGAGTAGGTATTTCAAAAGTACAAATGAACAAAATCATTATTTCCACCACGGATGGTGTTAAGCCTTTTTTCTTGCACATTTCTGTGAAAAGTAACATTACCGTGAGCAATATCAGAGTAAAAAAATAGATGTAAATGTTCTGGCTAACCAAGCCAGCAGCTACTGTTAGGATTACCTCCACCTTTTTGTCCAAATATGATCATTTCTGACTCCAAAGATCCAAAATGGGGACGGCAAAAATGCCGGACTCGAGGCTCCAAAACTGAAATCTTTAAACCAATGGGTGATCTCGATGACTATATCCATTATTTATATAGTTTTTGGGTTCAACCATTTGCCAATTACTTTTAAATAATGTTAAATATAAGAGCAGTTTTTTTTTATCATTAATTTGATCTTTTTCAACCATTTATTATTATTATTTTCTTAACTTTTATTTTAACCCTGTATTTAATACTTTTAGCTATTTAATTTTTTCACTATCTTTAGCTGACTATTTCAACCATTCATCCACTACTTTTGGCCATTTAACCATTTAAGTTACTTTTCAATAGCTATCTATTTTTAACAGATTCTTTATTCTTTTTATCTAACTATTTTAACCATTGATCTATTGCTTTTAAATAATGCTAAATATCAGAATTGCTTGGTAGTTTCCACATGTTAAAAGGCAACCCCCAGTGTTTAGTTGTTACAACTCACTCAATATGTGGCTATAAAGTACAATGAGGAAAATGTAATACTATAGAATAATTTCCCCATTAATGTTAAGACTGGTTCTCTATAAGCCTCGCTTTTTACTACCATTCTGTCTGCCACCGGCTACAATCTCCTGGGAAAATGAAGGCTTGCTTTACAAATTAAAGAAGCACGTCAACCATTGTGCAACCAAAACAAGGATAGTTTTAAGCTATTCCCAGATACTAAAACGTATCTATGCAAGTTTTTTGCAGTTACTTATTGTAGTTGAAATGGCGTAGAGTTGAAGAACTGAAGCAACTACAAAAAACAAAATGCAGTGTGTCCTGTGTTGTTGGTAGTTGCTGAGCTCTGAGGAAAACAGAAAGCAGCCGGTTGTTTTTGCAACAGCAGCACCAACAATATTATCACTTCCAACAATGGGTGGGGGAAGCTGTCCGTTTTAAATGAACTGAACTACTCCTCAGTCTTCACACATACTCCCTGGCAAATGCAGAACAGGCCCTGGGGCACGACTGCCTCTAGTTGGGAATCATTGTATTAAAGAATAAGCTTCCTTAATCGAGTATTTCTGTGTAATTATCAACATCATAGCCAAAGAAAACCTCTATTCAGCCCCTCTGCGGACAAACACATGGTGAGGAGGAGAGAAAAGCGACAAGAGAAAAGAGTGGGGGAGTAAGAATAGTGTGAGCACCAATATAGCTGAGTGCTGAGTTTGGGAGCCATTAGGCAGAAGGTAATTAATACCTGTCACCGCAGTGCTCTGTTCGCTGCCTTTATTCTGTTTCAGACCAATTAAAATATGACACTCCTCCGGTGGAGAACGTCTTGTTAAAATTAAGCGCCCGAGACGCACAGACACCTTTGATAAACACATCCAAAGCTACAATTGGCTTTGGCAGCAACGGCATGCTGTATAGATGGAGAGAGGGAGGGGGAGAGAGGGAACATGGCTGTGTGTATGTGTTGTGTCACTTCCAGTAGGAGATGTGAGCTGTTAGATCTGATTAGAAGTGTGTATCCTTCCTTGTGAGCTCTCAAACACACATACTCACACACACGCTGAAGACTGACGTGATGTTATGAGACGTTTATGAGCCAAGAGATACTGACCAGTGAAGACAACTCACTGCCAACAATTTGCGGCTTGGACAGCAAGGACAGATGAATGGTAAGCAAAAACAGACGAGCCAGGGGAGAGGGAAAATAAATGGAGGAGAGAGCAGCTGAGGATATAAAAAGACAGGTGGTATACAGAAGAGGCTTAGAAGCAAAAGAACATATGATGAAGAGAGTCTGATAGGAAAGAAAACAAAGGATGGGAGAGCACTGGGGGAAAGTGAAGTGAAATATGGTGGGTTTTTTTTATAAAGATAGAAGCAGATAGGAACTCTAGAAGACAGATTAGACGGAGAGAGGAGAGGGGAAAATGGAGAGAGGTGGAGTGATGGATGCAGGCAGGGGACCAGCAGCTCTCTGCCAACATCTCCATGCATCCTTCCAGACATCACACTGTGCTGCCATCTGCCTCCCTGCCACACACACACACACACACACACACACACACACACACACAGACACACAGACACACACACACACACACACACACACACACACACACACACACACACACACACACACACACACACACACACACACACACACAAGGAGGAGATATGTGAAATCATTAGCGTCTCCTGACACTGAATAAATATCTGGGGATGAAATCTGTCTGTGGAGAAATCACCTGCGGGGAAATATGATTGGATGAGATCACGACCTCAGTGGAACGTAATTTGCATGTCATCTAAATAGGATCTGCCCCCAATGCTCAGGAGGTCAAAAGGCGTCCGATTAGTCGGATGGCACAACTCACTCGCCGATTGGCTGCGAGGAGACACAATGGCAGGTGAACTGCTGCTCGGCTGCTGCTCCCTCTGTGAGCTGCAGGACTGCCCTCTTCTGGCTGCTTTACAAACCTCCACTGTTTAATAAAACACACACACAATTAAGACATACGATGCGTAAAGATGGACAAATTCTGGCTGGCGGTTGATGTTTTTAATCACATTAGAGCTGAGGAATAAAAATAAACACAAAGAGCATGAGAGCGCAGCACGCAGAGTGTCTCGGTTAACCACATATTTATACATATATTTATATAATTGCCGCTTGTATAGCCTCTGATTGTAACACAGAAATATACCAACATTCCCTGGGTGCGAGACAGAGAGAGAGAGAGAGAGAGAAAAGAGTGAAAGAAAAAGAGAGCAGAACTCTCAACAGTCTTCATCTACATTAGAAAACCTACAGGCCATCCATTTGTATAGGTTTATACATCAGCGAGGCATCAGTATTCGTTACAAAAATAAGAATATCGTTGATATAGAAGCACTGGGAGTTGATTGAGTGGGTGGGGGGTTGAGGATGTGGCTGTGCCCTCCCATGAGTGTAGCAGAGACCACCCATCCGCCCACCCAACACACAACACCCAAACCAGGAAACGAAGAGCCATCCTTGGATTCTGTGCACCTCCGTGAGTGTTGTACAGCAGTCCAGCCCAGACAGTCAGTTATCAGTGAAAACCAGTTAGGGTTTAAATTAAACAATTAACCATTAGAAAATGAGTATGAAAAAACCAAAAAAAAGAAAAAACAAAAGAGGGGGTTAGTGCATTGATGCAAGTTGAGATAGTTTAAGAAAAGTGCTATCAGAGCCCAGAAAACATGACCCAAGACAGAAAAAGGGAGGGCGAAATGAAAAGGAGAAACGAATAAGGGGATTCAAAGAGAAGTGCAAAGCAGCTCCAGAGTCGCCCTTGACTTGGGTCTCTGTAGCTGCTGTTAGTGAGAGAAAACAAACGCTGAGAGGGGAGGGACCTAATGGTGATAAAGTGTTATTGCTGGGGGGATTTTTTTCATTTGGTGTTAACTGGTGAGGGGAGGAATGAGGGGATGGAGGGAGAGGAGTTATTGCTGAGGGTAGTAGGGCTGCTGCTGAGGGGGTTGCGGGGGGTAGCCAGGGTAGTGCTGTCCTGCAGGAGGGGCTGCTGGGTAGCCACCCTGTCCTGGAGTCTGCTGATAGGTCATGTAGGGATGCTGTACTGGCATGTTGTACTGGCCGTAAGCGTAGGGATTGTAGCCCACAGGCATCTGGAAGTACCTGCATGGACATCACAGAGAAAACAAATCTGAGAGTGATATTTCAGAAATTAAAACCGTTAACCCTTTGAAACCTGAGTAAATTTGCTTGACTTCTTTCAAAAACATAGAAAGAAGGCAATAGGCTACTTAACAAAAAAATGTCTCAAAAGAATAGCAAGAAATTAATAAAAAAGTAACAAAATAAGAAAATGACCTTAGAATAAGAAAAAAAACTTCAGACAGCTAAAAATACTAATATATATATATATATATATATATATATATATATATATATATATATATATATATATATATATATATATATATATATATATATATATATATATATATATATAGTAAAAAGTAACAAGAAAATAAGAAAAATTACCCCTTAAATGATCAAATGATTAGATTAGGACTTGCTTTTACCATCAAAGTTCTTAGAAGAAGCTCTGAAGAGGATAAAATAATTTTCACTTCATCCTGACATCAGCACTCTACATTATGGGGGTCAATTTATTCTTAATCAGGATGGCGTGATGGGAGACTCACCCTGGGTAGCCTTGATAGCTGGGGTAAGGGGGGCCCTGAGCCTGAGGTGATGGGGCAACAGGTGGTGGGTTGCCGCTGGGAGGGCCAGTGGGTGGTGGATTGGTGGGAGTGGTGGAGGCTGCTTGGGGGGTGAAGGTTGGTGGAGGAGGCCTGGCTGGGGGTGCGGGCTTTGCCTGGGGCTGCTGGGGTTGTTGAGGCTGCTGGGTCTATCAAGTAGAGAAAAAAAAACCAGACATAAATATCCAACCGTCAGCCTCACGTCTGCTGGATTTCAACATCTTTGCTTATTTGTTTGTTTGAGTGGCTGCTTACAAAGACAGTCCTGGGTGCAGGGGTGGGGCCACCGGCGGGAGCAGCCGGGGTGGTCTGATAGGTGGGGACGTTGAAGGTCGGAGCACTGGGCTCTCGGGCGATGCTCTGCTGCAGGTCCCTGAAACATTTGGCTATGGTTACATACACACCAATATACACCTTTTATTCAGATTGTGACAATATTCTGAATTTGATGTGAGTTATTTAAACAGCATATTCCATTTAAATATTCCAATTCCGGCTGTTTTCCAAATTTAGCATTTTCTGATTAAGACATGTGGGATATGTCAGTATCATTCAGGTTTTAGGAAGATTATCTGGGCATGTATACATCCAATTTGGAATATCTGTCTCCAACTGGGGTTTTCACCACAGTTTATGACACACGGCCTCTCGTCTGTTTTTGGTCAGCGCTGTGCGTCGTCATGGATACGTTGTACACAAACCAACTAGCCAACAGTTTGCAAAGCTGTGGGGTAGGGATGCATGCATGCAAAAAAATCCCACATTTCTGGTCAGGAGGAGAGACACGCTTGCTTTTAAACTCAATGAAAGACTTGGATGAACAGGTTTTTGGGCAAATATTGCACCATCGACCTTTTCAAGAAGGTAAAAGAAGGAAAGAGAGAGCCCAAAAAGTCCGCCACGGGGAGGAAACTGTGAAGAAATTCCCGTTTGATGTAAAAAAGCAAAATTGCAAGCGGCTCCAGCTGTTCTCCTTCTTTGTATTTTTACGTGATGGACATCATGTTAGAGCACGTCGATCAAACCATGCAAACGGGAGTGCCAGTGAAATATTCATTTTTCATGTAAATAGCTTATTAGGAATATTGGGGTTTTTTTTCGGAATAAGGACAGGAACCAGACTATTTTGTGCATGTAAATGAACTCAGTAAGTAAAGCATCTCCGGCAGTGACTGTGCTGCAATGTTTCTTTCATATTCTACTCGTATTCTTACGCTGCAACAGACCTCGAAACTAATTGGCTTCGAGTGTTAAATTTAAATCAGACTACAAACTACAAACAGCTCTACCTTTACTCTCTAGCCGGCTCATGTGACTGTCACCCAAACCAATCATTTAGACAAAAACCAGTAAAGTACATACTTAAGTAGTTCATCCCGCTCTGTCTTGCGAGCAAAAACGATGTCGCTGCATTTGTTCTGGAACTTAAGTAGGATTTCTGTCAAGTCGTTGTAGAACTGAGGAAGGAGAAACAAATGGGGACAAAAATAAATCACCTGACTTGCAAACCACCTTGACTCTCTCTCTCTCTCTCTCTCTCACACACACAAACACACAGACACACACACACAAACAAAAAAAAACTAAAAGCAAATGAAAGTAGAAAGTTTCCGACAAGATATGCATTATTGCAGTACAGTGCATCTTTCCCGAGGCACGTGTGTGTCGGCGTGTTGTGCTGAGTGAGTACCTTGGTGCCTTCGCGCAGGTTGTTGCTGATCTCAACGTAGCTGTCATGGGCTGAAGCCAGTTTCTTCAGGACTTCCTCCCTCTGGTTGGCCTCCGTGTTGGACTGCTTCAGACTGCTGAACTCCTGGTGGGACGTCTGGAAGGAGATCACAGAAAACAGATTATAGATAGAGGAGAGTAACCGCTGACAACATCTAAGAACACAAGTACATTTATGCACAGTGAACTGTAAATGATTTCTTCGCACATAGTGGCAGTTTGCCATTGAAAGGGTAAACTGGGTTCTCCCCATTCTTTGGACTTTGTGTGATCTGCTTACATGTCTGTCTGATATATATGTAATGCTTCATTTATCACACAAAGGGAATACTCTTTGTTTCCTCTACTTCACAGGGTCAAATGTCGTTATTAGGTCACTCTTTAAAGGGACCTGTTCTGCTCATTTTTTGGGTTCATACTTGTGTTTTGGGTTTCTATTAGAACATTTTAAATGTGCAGTTTACAAGGAATTTAAACATCCAGGTCTGTTGGTCCGTTTGCTCTTCCCCAACCAAATTCTGTGTTTCAAGTGTTTCTTTTTGCAGCTGAAGAACAACAGCTGTTGTTGTTCAGCACTTCTATTTGTCCTCTGTGATGACTGGTTTTTGTGGTATTTGTACCGCCCCTTCTCCACTGCTATTGGACGGCTGGTGACAGTGATAAGCACAGTGTTTTACACAAGGTTTAACATTTTTTAACTTTCATTTTGAAACAGATAAATAATCATAGAAGACATTAAATTTGGATCTATCATTATGGATTCCTTTATTAAGTCTCCAAAAAGACACAGCAGTTTAAAGCTGGATTACAAAGTTTCTAAAAGGGACACGCCTACACGGGAGCCCTTGCTGGAGCGGCAGGATGGCTTGCATTAGCTTCTGGGTTAAAGTATTAAGTCTCTGTTTCACATGCAGAGTTACAGAATAAGTAACGTTATGTTATATATGACATTGTCAACCCAGAGTTAACTCTGTAGTGTTCAGTATGTCAGATTTTTCACCTCAGTCCTATTCAATGCTTAGTGGTTAGACGGACTTGCGCACGCAGCTCAGGTGGAAAAGTGTTAGGGCGTGTATTTTATTTTAAAGCAATGTTACAATGAAGATAACATTTATTTTTAACTTGACACATTCCACTTGCCTGAACACACAGTTTACTAGCCCTTGTTAAGTGTTTATGTCAAGCCTTGTGACAGGAAAAAAACACGTGCAGCTTTTTTCCCCCCAGTCGACCAATAGATTGATTGAAAAGTAAGTTGAAATTCAGTCGACTAAGATTTTTTTTGGGGTAACTACAACCTTAGAAACTGAGGAGAAATAAACAACATCGACAACCAAGATGAAATGTTTCCCTGGCGTTAGCTACATGTAGCAGTGTATGTACCATTAGGCAGGTTTCCATTACAGATCTGCACAAAAATTAATTACATATTATTATATTTAGGAAATGTCGATAAAACACAATTGCGAAATGACTGCATTCCAAGAAGCATGGTGATGCATGTTCAAACATCAGCAGGTTTATTTCTATTGCAACCACCATGCCAGCCTTCATTATTTCCAATCCAAGGTGACGTAGTCGTGTTACGAGAGCCGTAATGGAAAGGCAAGCCCTTTATACATGGGAGCGGCCACGTATGAGGGATTTCTAGGAGGTGATAGTCCACGATTTCACAGAGGAATGTGGATTCAAAACTTCCAGATAATCTGCTCAACTTTTGAAGAGTTATTTGATGTAATAACACCTCCTGTATCACCTGCTGCATCATGACTGAGGGAGACAGTTTCTACCAAAAAAAGCATAGTCATGTGACCTATGAAAGGCAAAAAACTGCTTCCATTGCAGTTTTGATAAATATTGCCTTTTCGAATCGTCTGAAATACCACGTCATGCAAACCTTTTTGCGATAAATTGGAGGTTTTTTTTAAACCGAGGCGTCACCATTAGGCGTTTTTTATAACTGCAATTTCAATTTGCACAATTTGAGGGTTAGCACTGTTGCCTCACAGCAAGAGGGTCCCTGGTTCGAAACCCGGTTGGACCGGGTTCGGTCCGTGGGCGAGGCCCTTCTGTGCGGAGTTTGCATGTTCTCTCCGTGTCTGCGTGGGTTCTCTCCGGGGTCTCCGGCTTCCTCCCACAGTCCAAAGACATGTAGCTCAAGTTGATTGGTGACTAAAAACTGATTCTAAAATTACCCTGTGAGCGGGTATTGCCCTGTGATAGTCTGGCGACCTGTCCAGGGTGTACCCCGCCTTCTGCCTGCGACCCTTACGAGGACAAGCGGTTACAGAAAATGACTGACTGATAATTTGAGGGTGAATGGAAACCCGCCTCTAAACACTTATAGTAATGTGCCTGGATCAAATGACCAAAAAGAGATTTGTAACGATCTTATGTCAGCTTGTATAAAAAAATAAAAATTGTGTATATAATGTGTATATGAACGGTCTAACGCCTGAGGGTTTTTCTAACAAGGATTACTTTTACATATGTTTAACTCATTACTTGAAACTTTCACCACCTTTAATATGAACAGCCGACATTGAAACATTATATATCCAGTATATGACAGAAAATAAGGAAAAGCATAGAAGTTCCCCTTTAAGCTGGTAGAATGTAGAAAACTGCTGACACGACGTGATTAAGAGACATCTTTAATACCTACCTTGCTGCTCAATCAATATTTTGTTTGTAATATTTAAACATTTTTCCCAAACTGTGTATGTCTGTGTGTGTGTGTGTACCTGAACGTGTCCCAGCAGGTCTTCCTGCTTGTGGAGGCTGTCCTGTACCCTCTGGTTGCACCTCCCGTACAACTGATCGAGCTGTGCGAGCGACAGCTGCTCCTCATTGATGGCCCCGTCCTGGGCGAGTGCCGTCAGGAAGGCGGTAGACATGTCAAAGGTCACGGCTTTGATTTCACCCTCCAAGGCCTCCCTCTCCTTCTTTATCTCATCCAGCTGGGTGAGCTGGGAGCGCAGCACATTCACTACCTGGATGATGATGGTGAGAAGACAGACACAGTGAGCAAAGCCCAGCGAACGTGCTCTACCCTACATTAACCTCTGACCTCTCGCCCTCATGATGACTGCTATATACTGTTGTTTTTTTACTTTTACATGAGTTCAGTGCAGCTGTGGAAAGACATGCACTTCTTCCTCCAGCTTTCCCAGTTCTGCTTGCTTAGTTATTTAAGTTCCCCATGTCAAACAATGCAAAGTCAGCAAAGAAAATGAAAAATGGAGCTACAGTGGGGAGGAGGAATGGGGCCATAAAGCACACAGTGTCCACTGGGTGTTTCTGTGCGGCAGGAGTCTTGTGTTTACGTGGCACACAAAAATACCTTTGATTAGGTGGCACATCCTAAACTCAACCATTACAATAGTAAGTTTTGTAATATCTGTCCATACAATACAAACAATATAAAGAGTTACAGCGTACAGACCTCGCTGCCCTGCAGTGTCTTGGTCGGGTTGGCGGAGGGGATGGCAGCATTGAGCTCGTTCTCTGGTTTACACAGCAGGGCGATCATGTCACAGTGGGTGTTGTAGCGATCCCTCACCACCTGGTCCGCCTGTACTGCCTTGTCCAAGATGTTGCGGAAGTTGGCTCCCTCTGCGGGAGAGAAGGGAGGTAAGGTTAGAGGGGACAAGAGAGGAGAGAGGAAGAGACGAGGAGAATCGTCCACAGTGGATGACATGGTGACAAACCTCAACATTACAGCACGGCACAAAGGAAACAAGAAGGGGCATGTTCTCAGTGTGTGTGAGTGTGTACACATATACTGTACAAAATGAAGTCGAAATATCCCGGATACGGCAGCTGCCATCTTGCAAACACTCAATGGACCAGTCATAAGCAGCGCCACTGATCACGAGCCTGCTGATTGTTACACACAGCTGTCAATCCTGAAGTCAACCCCCCTTTATATAGCAACAAGTTTTTAGTTTTTTTTCAGCCCCCATGTTAACAAGTTAGAGCAGCTACAGTGTGCATGTACAGCGTCGCTGCTGGTCGGCTGCTGCACATAAAGAGACTAGGAGTCTCGCCTCTTTTGTTTGTGCAATGCTTGCAGTTTCAGCAAAAATAGACAGTGAAAACTGTGTTTTGATAATCATTTAGACATTGTTCCACCTTTCACTACAGTTGCAATATGTCACAGATATGAAAAATTGTAAAAAAAAACATTCGTAAATAAATCAACACTTCCTATTTCTGTTTCAAACAGCAGCAGTTGCTCCGGATTCAGTCATTAAGAAACGAAATAGATGAACTTCAGGCGAGTGTTAAATTCCTTTCCTTTTTAAGTACCTACACTGTATTATTTCCCTCGCAGAAACTTGGCTTGAAGACTATGATTGTGATGCCGATCTAGAAATTGAAGGCTTTGGGATCCTCTGACAGGGAACAAACTGACCACTACCATGGAGGGGGCGATGTTTATGCGTTTTTACCACAGCCATCACAGGGCGATCGAGATGTTTTGGCTTCACTTTTAGGGATCTGTCATGTCGTCCATCTTTATTTTACAGTTTATGGTGTGTACCTGTACGAAGGGGCTTGTAGAGGTCTCCAGAGGGAGTTCTGTTCCAGCGCTGGTTAAACTTAGTTCTCAGCTCGTTGTCTGTCGTCTCTTCGTCATCCAGCATCTTCAGAGACTGAAGACAAAACAAAACACAAACATACTGAGTGCTTTGAACATGAACAACAAACACAGTAGTTCCTCAAATAATTACACCTTATATAATTAATTAAGTATTAATAATTTGTCGTTTTTGGGGCATGTGAATATCATCTGATTTTTGAGGACTGTTTTAGAATTCAGAGTATCATTACTCAGCCATCTCAACTATACAGACCATAAGTTCATGTAAGAAAAACTTGAAATTATCAGTTCATTTTAAATATTTATCAATTAATTGTTTTGTCTAAAAATGTCCAAAAATAGCAAAAAACAACAAAAACCCCACAGAAATAAGTTCAGAGAGTGAACTTGTGTGCGTGTGTGTGTGTATTTAATTCACAAAGAAAAGCAACATACCCTTACAATGTATATTTATGCCTGATAAATAACTTCAACAATCATTTATGAAAACGGTCAAGAACATTTCATGTCTTTTCAATTCTTTCAGTCAACTCATTAATTGTTTCAGCACTACTTTTATGTGTAATAATATCCAAAAATGCTTGTAAATTACACAAAGTCAGCTTTTGGCCACCTGAAATGTACTTTTTTCAGTTATGGCTCTTTGTCCTTATACAACAAAACCAAATACTTTTTGGGAGAAATTAGGACGTTTTGGTGTGGACTTTTCAACTCTGCCAACAAACTTGGAAGCGGTTTGTGTTTTATCTTTTTACTACCGTCTGTTAAACTGTTTGTCAGCAAATGTCTTTAAAAAAAAGAAGAAGAAAAAAAGGGTTGGCTGAAGCTGATGGACAAACAGTCCTTGGCCCAAAGATCAGTGGATTAGATTTCAGTGACGATCCTGATCTGGGATTTCCGCCATTTAGGGACGATTATGAGTTTTTAGCATTCATGTGTTCTTCTGGTTGTGGTGGTGGGGAAGCTGCTAAACAGCGTTACATTCATATGCGTCGTTGTCAAGAAAGCCACGTGACAAACAAGCTGTTTCAAAGGCTGAAGTTGCAAAAGTGTCTGCTTTACTTTTCAAATAAAGTCATGGTTATGTTTTAGCAGAAATAAGAGAGGTCAGATCACTGACAACTACATGTAGTCATACTGATTCTGTGTGTTTCTGACCTCGTCCAAGATCTCTCTGTTGCGGGTCAGAAGCTCAGGCAGATCTTTAATTAGCTGCTCGATGCTCTGCAGTCCTCCAAGCTGCACAACAGCTCGGGCCTTCTCAGCAATGGATTGAGGGATTGAGTCTCCTGACAGGTCCTCCAGAGCAGCTGGCAGGTTTAGGGATGCCAACACACTGATGGACAGTCACAAAGCAGCTGTCAGTTATTGTGGTCTTAAGAAGTTACTCTTTGAGCAAAATATCCAAACTGTTAAACATTCAGTAGCATCATTAATTAGAGTGATACAAATAACTGATGGAAAATCATGAGTTCTTCTATCGACATTTTAATGGTACCTACAGAAGTGCTCATGGACACGTCCATAGGAAGACAACTTCATCTGCATAATCACTGACGTTCACATGCATAGCAACATGCAGTCACATAGACAAAGGACAGCGTACCCATTGCAGAGATTAGTGGCCTCTCTCATTGATCCCACCAGTCTGTTTACAGTCTCGGACTTCCTCTGGCTGTAAATGCTCATGGATTGCTGCACTGCCATGGGGACCATCTTCTCAAACAAGTCTGAAAAGACAGGAACAACAAAAACAACTGATTAAAAACATAAGTCAAACACAGAACGTGTGGTTAAGATCCCATCTGGACTCATCCAGTCCCTATACAATACATCTGGGGTCGTGTTTTTTGAGAGTTTGGATGGGATTGTGCTAAAACGAAGAGGGTCAGCAACTTGAAAGGATACTTTGCTGATTTTCTAACAGGTCTGTGTCACCGTGGTGTGAGGAGTGCTTGCAGATTGAACAATGTTTGGCCTCTCCTCTGTTCTGACAGGCCGAGGGTTCCCCACCTGTGCCCGTCCTGACGTAAAATACGTCATTTCACATCATCTAGCAGATTTTTGGCTGGTGGACATGCTGGGAGCTCCAGGAGCAAGTGGCATGTTGGGCGCCTTGACACCATTTATCTACAGCTACTCAAAACACTACAATGACACACACCCGGTTGAAAATCAGCAAACACTCCCATTAAATTCAATGCTGCCTTACATTAAATGTCTCTCTGCTCAGGCAGTCTTTCTCTCAGTCTGAAGGTCACAAAAACGGTCTGTATCTTGTTTATTTAATCTGTACAAAAACCGAAGTGTAAAAGCAGCAAGTTGTAGTTTTACAGTGGTTTATATATTTGACTTTTTCTTGACCATAAGCAATAATAAAATTGTAATCTACATCTAACTCTTGATAAGTGAGTGACTAAGTATATTTCCCAATATGTCAAACATTTCCTTTAAAGATTTTGATGTTAACTGAATCAGAAACTGACAGGTTTTGACACAGCATTTTGTCTTTTATACAATGATAGAGAGACTTAATACTGAAATTCTATGTATGTCAAACAATAAGGAACTGTGTTGAATGTCTGAGTTTCTCACCTGTGAATTTCTGGCTGAGTGGAGGTGTGATAGCGGTCGCTTTGACCAGCGCTGCCTTGCCGATGTGCTCCAGATCCTTGACCTCAGGCACACGGTCATGGTAGATAAAGTCATTGTCTTTTTTGGCTGCGGTGAGGGCTCGGTTGATCTTGTCACTCAGGTCCTTGACGCTCACATATTCGTCGTAACGAGTCGCCACCGTCTTCACCAGCTCTGCTGAGTGCTGAAAGGACGAACAGACCGCAGGAGAGAACATGGAGGAACAAACTTGCTTCAGGAATAAGTTTTCTAGTTTTTGATGTGGAACTTCAAGGCGTGTTTGTCATCATCTAATATCTGTCCAGTTTTTTGAAGGTTACATAAGACATTGGAGATAGGAATCGATGTGAAAGCTGTGTACCTGCAGGCGAGCGATCTCCTCTCCAAAGCGCTTCTTCTGCTTGGCCAGGATGCTCTGGTGCAGCTCGGCGTTGGCTTGCATGATGCAGTGCTTGGCCGCCAGCACCGGCAGCACTTCCTGAAAATAAAAATACTGACCAGGGAGAGGCAACCACAGAGCAACACGCAGGCACGCAAACAGATATATACACGCACACGCACGACGGCAAGGCAAACCACAAAATGGCAGACGCACACGCCAGCGAGGTCAAATCACAAATGACATCACGAAAGCCAGTCACAAACAGGCACAAGCAGTCAGAGGTGTGCAAACACAGCACGAGCACACGCACAACCAATGCCAACACCACCATCACCACGAGGGATGCAGAAAGAAAGGAAGACAACGAGAGAGAAAACAGAACAGGCCATGAGTGTTTAATCTTTCAGCAAAAGCTGCTACACCTTCATCAAAGGTCCCATAGCCATACCTGGAGTGTGTGTGTGTGTGTGTGTGTGTGTGTGTGTGTGTGTGTGTGTGTGTGTGTGTGTGTGTGTGTGTGTGTGTTGATTCTGGGGAGAAAATACACACCGGCCTTATTTTCTGTGTTCCCGTTGTCACTGAGGTAAACAACGAGCATTAGAAACTACATGTGATGACTGTGTTGCAGCAGCTGTCCATACATCTAGTACTAATTTTGAGTGTGAAGTCTTTTCAAAGTTCTACGCAACTACCAGCTAGTTTCACCCGCCTAAGTTACTAAATGAGGTTGCACCATTAAGAGTTAAGTAGTGTATTAGTATTGTACAGAAAAGATGTGAGAAATGTGTCAGTCTGTCGCTAGGAAACATTTTATAGCGCTGTCAAATTAAGAGCGATAAACTGCTCTCACTGTAGCTTCACAAAATGTAATGTCATATCAAAACTGAACAGTTTTAGGGGTCAAGCAATATTTCAAACTTACCTGGCAATTTTTTGTAAATATAGGTGCGACTTTGTTTTTACATCAGAATTTTTTTTTAATCGATTTAATGTTAACAAATACTTGTAATGAAAAAATACTTTGAATATTTGAAATACTTTCATACTTAATCATAAGTCTGTCAAATGTAAAAAAAAAAAAAAAAAACAAGAAAAAAGTAATAAATAATTTAAAAATGCTCATCACAATTTTTCCAGAGCCTAAAATGTAATGTCCAAAAATCCTAGTGTTCTTACATATTTCCATTTTGAAAGTCCAAATTTTTTCATAATGAAATTTTCAAGACTTTTCAGTCGATTTTTCACATTTGACATTTGAGTACTAATGGTTAGATATTCATTATGTAAATTAATTGTTTTAAAATCTGACTGTCAACATGTATGGTGCATCCTGACTTTGTGTGCTATTATGTTGCCAAATAATTGATTTTGGCTAGGTACTTGCTTCACATATAAAATAAATAATGAATGTTTTCGCATATTGTTTTTAATTCGCTTTTATAAATAAGAACTGAAAAAAAGCTGAAATTACTAAAATCCAGTTCCACAGTTTTTCAGCATAGAAAGTAAGAAACTGCTAAACTGTCTAAAAACCAGACATTCAAATCTAAATGATATTGCGCAGAGAAAAGCCTCAACTCCTCACACATCAGAAACTACAACCAGGAAATGTTCTGCGTTTATTCTGAGAAATAATATAATGTTCATTCATCTTCTCTTAATTGATAGATTTATGAACCGTCATTTCAGCTACATGCACACATGGAGAAATATCTGTATTTAAGGATGAGTAGCACACGCCTTCACAGCATTATTTAGTAATTTAGTCTGAGGTAACTGACATAGCGTGTATTATAAATCACTATTAGATCTCATTTTAAACAAGTCCTAACTAAGCTAAGTCAGATCCTACGAGCAGCTGGTGCAAGTTATTTATTTACGGATTCTCTTTTAACTTAAATTTGAATTACCTCAAAATATTAAATCTGTAGTGTGAACTTGTGGTAGTGTGTTTGTGTGATTCAGGCACAGTGTTAGGCAGACAGTAAATACTCCAGATGCCCATGATTAGAGGGTAAGAAACCAACCAGATTGAAAAACTAGTCAAACTGCAGCTTAGTAGTAACCAACCAATCAGAGTGAGAACAGGATGGAAATGAACCAATGAGAACAGAGAGAGGTTCCCACATCTTGAGTACCACTTTTCAAGTCTATTTTCCAGAAATAAACACATACGGAACAAAACACACAATCAGACACACACCAAACCATTCAGGATCCAGAGTCTGTATGCATCTCCATCACACCAAACACACGGCTGACTGAGCAGTGTTTAGGTTAGTGTGTCGCTGTGTGTGTGTGTGTGAGTGTGTGTGTGTGTGTGTGTGTGTCCTTCACATACCTTGGGAAGGTTGTCTTTGTACTGGCACTGCTTGAAGGCGTCGCCATAGAAATCTGCTGCCTGATTGGCCAGCTTTGCGATGACAGCATCTTTCATCTTATCTGTGAAGTCAACAAGTCACCTTTTTTAAAAGAAAATTTCAAACAGGATACACTCAAGAGAAGAAGCTGTGATCTGCTAATTGGTAATGGTTTTCAGGGCGGTCTGCAGCTGCTTTCTGTTGAGTTACATTTATTTTACAAGAATGTTTCTACATGAAACTGCTTCTACATCTCACAAAGTGAAAGAACAACAAAAACTCACCCCCTCAGCAGAAAACATAGGTCTAATTTTTCTAAATAGGAACTTGTTCTGTGATGTAACCTACAAAACGATTGTGCTTAAAACCTCTAATAAGCAACTCCGTAGACAGAACTGGGACAGAGGCTGAGCTCAGCCTGGATCGAAACTGCCTACTGCCATCGCTTCAAATGAATCTAAAGGGGAAAATGTGCATGATCAAAGATGCTATTCATTCAAACTCTGCTTCATTTGGCAGAGTTTGAATGAATAGGCAGATTTGTGACACCAGTTAAACACAGGGCTGCCCCTAAAGGTTGGAGGCTTGAATAATCAGTCAGAGACCCTTAGTTGACTCAGATTGCTTTGAGCAGTCATTTCTTTTCTGTGCAGTGTACAGACTTTGCTGTGGAGTCATTGCTCTTGGCTTTCAGGCCACTCTTGGTAACTGCAGACATGCTGCAGCGACACAGAGGGAGAGCGAGACTACATGGTAAAGTGAAGAAGAATGTACAGCTCGCAGCAAGTCAACAGCATACAGTCTCTGGCTTTTGTTTGATATTTAGTGTCTGCAAAAAATGTCACATTTACCAACTGTGGTTAGCGCAGTTAGCTTGTTTACTTTATAATGTGAATGCACACCACACTAAAAGTCCTGCAGAGCTCGCTCAAACTTTAAAACTTTGTACGGAAAACAAAAAGGAATCGTCGAGTCATGTTATTGAACAGCCAAATCTGTAGTTAAACGCATTACAGAGCAAGGACTGGTGGTCTATGATACACTTTTAAAACTAGAAAATCATAATGATAGTGCACCGAAAAGGTTCAAAAGTCTGTGAGCAGTTTATGAGACCACTTCTGAGTAAAGATTATGTGTGTGTTTGAACCCTTGAGCAGTCTGTCCTTTGGTACCTGAGGTGGCTTTGAGGAAGAAGACCTCCTGGGCCTGAGCCAGCATGATGAGGCTCAGGGTACCCACAGTCTCGGGGGAGATGTCCATGGTGGGCTCCCTGTTCAGCGCTGACAGCACCGTGTCCTTGATGTGGCCAAACGCTCCGCTGGCCAGCTGGATGTGAGACAGAGAAGGAGAGAAATAGATGAGATACTTTTGCCAAGACTGTCGATGATTGTAAGCCACTAACAGCAGATAAATCTGCAAGACTCAGGCCTCTCGCATGCTCAAGCCTCACACAGAGTGTTGTCAAAAATACAGATTTATTGATACATACTGATTCTGAATTTTTAAGACAGTTTCAATACTGATGTTTACATTAGCAAATAAAGTGCGAGATAAAAAACAAAAATACACACACCTTCAGTTAAGATTGAGCGGAATATATACATATATACATATATATACATATATATATATATATATATATATATATATATATATATATATATATATATATATATAGATATATATATAGATATATATAGATATAGATATATATATATATAAAGCTTCCTCCTTGAGTTTATGTAGTCATTGTCTTTTGAATGTAATTTTAATGTTTTTTATCATTCAGGATTGAATGTATTTCTATGCCCCTGTGAAGCACTTTGAATTTCCTTGTGTCTGAATGGTGCTGCTACTGTTGAAATTTTACACTAATGAAATAAAAATTACTGAACAGACACTTAAAAAAAGCTGAAACCATTGCAAAAGTTATTTCGTTAAAATGTATGCAACTTGTGAATTAATGTGATTTGATTAATTTACAAGATGGACACGTCATGGTTGACTTCAGTGTCAACCCGAGATTTATTATTTACAATAAAGCCAATAAGCAAAACTACTACACTTTATTAAAAATCAACGAAAAAGTATCATAGGCACATACAATCATTTTATTTGTGGCAGTTTGTTGTTAATTTTCTGCATTTTCATGTTTCAAAATAAAAACATTTTTTTCCAGAGCTCAGTGTTTTAAATGACTTCGCATCAGCTGCTCTAGTGAGGCGCAGTGACTGATGGGTAATATTGCTTGTCAACTTTGGGCAAGCTGTCGTTCATTTTTTCCCTTCAGAGTTCACAGTTCCCTTTGAACTGAGCACTGTTCACTGCCCGCTGTTTAATATCTTCAGGATACACATATTCACTGAGTCATTTTCAGCAGATGTTCTTACATCATGCAGAACACGCTCCTGTCTGTCAGTGTTCCCACCTGATAGTATTTGGCTGCAGCCTTCAGGCCCTCATCGTTGTCTAGGTTCTGCTCGGAGGCGATCTGGCTGGCCAGCGCTGCTGCGTTGAACAACACACACGTCTTCTCGTAGCCCAAACTGGCCAAAGCTGCAGTACGTAAAACAAACACAAAGAAATTCTTTGTTAGAGTGCCTTTTTGTGCCTTTTAACAAAATCTTACATGGAATTTATTTTTTTCAGGGGACAAAGTGAACAACAGAAGAATATGGTTTCATTGCATACTGGCAAGTTTCCACTTAAACTGTGACATTAAAACTGTTTTTATTCATTCCCACATCTGGAAAGTGATGACAGGGGGGGAAAGTGACATTTATCTTTCATCCCTTGTCAGAGATTGACTGCTTTCTTTTTGTGTGGGGTTGGCATTTTTCCAACACTTTCTATTGCTTCATTCTACATTTTTCTCACCCAGAAAAGACTGGGGGAAAAAATCCCACAGTCATGAGCTCCAACAATTCACCACAGAGGACAAAAGATTCAAGCGTGAACAGAATAAATGTGAACTTAGAAAAAGAGCCTTTTGAAGTATTTAAAGATTTTTTTCTCACTCATTCTTTATATATTGTGTTTGTTTAGTCTCTCACCATGACATACGCTCATATTACTCGGCACACACCTGTGTCATGTCTTTCTGTCTCTTACACACAAACTTCAGTGGCTAATTTTTCTATAAACCCTTTAAGCCACTTTGTCAGGCCTGTTTCTGGACACAAAATAAAACAGAGACCCATTTAGTGTGTAAAAGCTTTGTTTCTCAGTGTGTGTGAGAGAGACAGAGACAGACAGACACACAAAGAGGAAGACGGATAGTAAGAGACAGTATGTATTTACAGTGAGGACAAAGACCTGCATTGGCTTTTTAATATGAAGCTAACTGCATCTGTGTACAAACAGTTTGATGCACATAAATTGCTCTGCAGACAGAAATGCATTTGAGGTCGCACTTACTGAGCTTGACTGAGCCACCGAAAAGTGATCCTTTATCAAAGGCGTCCTTCCATGTGAAGGTTAGGCAGAGCTGCGGAAACAGAGAGGAGCTTTAAACTCAAGTTCTTCTGTTTTGAAACAAAGTGTCATCCACAGGTGTGCTGTCCGATCACTCACCTGGTTTTCAGAGAAGGGAAACTTGGGCTCTACAGCACACAGCTGGTCATAGTATCTGGAGAGAGAAAGAAGCCGCAGGGTTAAAACCACGTTTTCTTAAGAGTCTAAACCTAAACGTACCTGCTCTTTTTTTGTTTTCTGCAAATCATGGGTCATCATTTTTAAAGGAAAGAGAGAAATGTCATTAGTTTATATGACTGAATTTAAGTTTGGTTAAAGCAGATATTCTCAAACTTTTTCTGTCATGCTAAAAAATATTATTAATGTTATGTTATTAATGTCGCCCAACCAACAGTTTCTTATTAATCATTAATGACAAATTGAGGAAGCAGCTGATAAAAAGGGGGTATTTCCCCTATATAATTCATATTTATTCAGCTTTGTTTCATTTCATATTTTTCCCCTGGTCATCCATGTTCCACCTAATCTGTGGCCCTATGCACCTTGGGATGGCCCGCCGCTGCACTGAGTTGAAGTGAAGTTGAAAAAAAGAAAAAAAGGGATGTAAGTCATAATTGGAAAAACTGAGTTAAAGGGAAGTGATTTATGACATAACTGCAGATCTGAGGCCTGAGGAAGTTGTTCCTTCATACGGTGAGTCAGGAGAAAATATCAGGACGGGCAGAATAACACACAGAATCAGATGACTCCTCTACTCCTCGTCTTATCAGTTTCTGTGCCTGTGATGTCAACTGTCTATTATTAGAAACGACAACACGCAGAGGGGCCAGTTCGGGAATCCCCTTTTACCAGTTCATCCACTATGCTTTTCCCATGCCTTGAAAAACATAAAGTGCAAACATAAACAAAGACTGGCTTTATATGTATACAGAACTACAAACACAGAGTTTGTTACATTTCCCTTTCAGTTACTCAAGTAACACAAGTATGGAAAGCTGAGATGAAGTGCATCTGCTGGTTAACTAAAGGGAACAAGAAAGAGCCTCAACGAAACAATGGTTACCATGGTGATACAATAGCTGTGTGTCAGCACGGCTTTGAAAGGGATAGGGCCCGTCGCCCTGGCTACCTGGCACATGGCTAATAGACGACGTGCAGACGGCCAAGGAGCGGCAACGCTAGCAGTCAGAAATGGTCAGACAGCTAGCTTCCACCCGGCTGCTAATTAGCCAAGACCATTAATCTATAAACCCATAACACCAATATCTTACACGCAAAGCCTTCCAACATCCCCGAACATTTGAGTTAGTTAATTAGTTATATCCTCAGACTAGAAAGGTGGGCAAATCTTTCAGATCCTGTGAGAAATCTTTCCTTTTCAGACAGTACAGATAACTTTTTTTCTTATACTCTGTGAGTATTTCTCTTACATACTGTCTTACAAACTGTAAACATTAACCAGGGATGCAGCTGTCCAACAATTTGTTTTATCATACAAATTTTGATACTTCATATCAGGTATGTGTCAATAACTCTGACACCACTTCTCTCCTTTCCCCAAATTTTTAATTTGTATAGGGATATTTTTATCATGTTAGGGCGACATGATTAGACAGAGAGATTTAAAATGTACCGATACCGACCCTGCGTATTGTATCTGTGCAACTTACAGCTGTGTGACTGTGTATATATGTGTATAAAATAAATACTTAAACAAAATCTCAAATTGAATAAAGTTGTTCAGAAAGTTCAGAAAATTACAGCACTTTATTGTAATGGAGCCTTTAAAAACAGGAAAAACATTTATGGTATTACAATATCCAAAATCTTATATATCTAGTCTAATATCACAATATTGAAATGATACAGATATATCGCGTTGCCCTACATGTAATTTATGGTGGTGTTAGATTGACCGCTCCGTTAATACAGGTACAGGAGAGCAAACAGTTTTTTGATCGCATTGAAAATGCTTTTAAAAGGCTAAGCGCCAAAAAATATGAATTAAGGCTGAATACTTATGTTAAATAAAAACATGTGAATTTTGGAAATGACTACATCTATCTTTTTTCTTTTTTTTCACAATAAATTTTGGACTTCACAACACTCTGGAGTTATTGGAAAAGTTTGAATCACACAAATCATAAACAATCCTTAGCATCCACCACACAGATCCAATTCTACAAATAGTAATATTGTTATAATATTGGTATTATATAATACTAATAATATTAGTGTAGCCTTATTTCATGACTTACATGACTTACACAAAATGAAGAGACATGAAAAGACATTGAATGTTGATTAGAATTTAAAGGTCACGTTATCAGTGAGGCTTCACAGCTTCAAACTGTTTAACATGACCTCAGTGCATCCCTAACACGAACTCGAACACACACACTGAATCTGGTCAACAGTCACATGACCATCAGCTGCCAATTCTTGTTGTCACATGTAGTGATCTCAAAAAAGCATTAAAAAATCACATGCCTGAAAAAAAGCTATTGTATTATAGTAAATAATTGTTTTGCATCGCTCCAGTTTAGCTGCACTCTGTCGGCTTTTAACACTCAGCACCTTGAGCTGGTACAGTCTTTAATATTTAAAGTGCCTGATGTTGGCACCGACTACACAGTTTCACTAAGCACTGTGGCTATAAAACAGCTCACAGTGGAGAAATATGGAATACGGACAACAATGCAAGAGCATACTTTGCTTACGTAATCTGGGCTAACCCTGTACATTAAATAACTCATGAGTCATGGAGAGGAAAGACCGAAATGAGGGAGGACAAAGTCTGCACTTTGTGTCACCTTGGAATTCAGCATACTGGTTCACTGGCATTAAGCTAGTAATTATACGGTTTTCATACATGATATAAAGGTTAAGTAACAGAGACCTCTGTGGCCTTCTGCATTAGGGCTCAGTCATTAATTTATTATAAGTTTAACTGCATAAGAGCAAGACAGCAGTCAATAACAGACTGGGCGGGGTAAACGAAGCATGGGACACAGAGGAACATTGTTTAAATCTATTTCAGTTACAGTTCCTCTATGCAAAATGGTGCTGTGATACTCTTTTGCTCTTTAAAAAATGTATGTATGTCCGGTGTATTTTACAACCAGAGCTGCTATTTAAAACATAAAATCTGCTGGAAGAGTATATGCAGCCCTTCTCAGTGTCTCATGAAACTTTTGTTGTCATCCTGGATGTCTGATCATGTGGCTACCAAAAAACTGAAGGCCTCAGCTGAATATGGGCCTAAATGTGACTGATATCACCAGTGCAATGTAGCTAAATATATCTAAAAGGTGCTGATGGGTTTATATATGTATGAAGGTATTTGTAGACTGTGGATTTTCTGAGTATATTCACAAGTTATTGTTCACAACTGTGACCTCTGTTGATGTGATTACAGGTCCACTTTAACTCTCAGTTCTTTTGAATAAAGCCTGAAGACTTTGCTGCTGCCTTTTATTAAATTGAATATATTTATTCTTACATTATATATTTCTTACATTGAACTATAACTTTTATTTTGGAATTTTATATCTCTCTTAGACATTTTTGGCTTTTTTTTTTGTTAAGTGTTTCTTTTGCACTATGTGTTAGTGCTTTAAATGTTTAAAGTACAGCAATTTAAATTGTCTTGTTGCAGAAATGTGCTGTATAAATAAACTTACCTTACCTTGCCTATTAACCAAAATTCAGTAAGAGAAAGTCAGCAGGTGAGGATGACTGATTGATGATTAGGTTGAGTTACTGCAGTATGTGTATTGCAATATGTGTATTGTAGTATATGTACTGTAGAATGTGTATTTTGCTATAAGTATTTTATTGTGTCTTCTGTTATTATTGTGTATGGTGGTTTTATGATGAAACTGAATATTTTAATACACCGTAAACCTTAATGTAAAAGCCCAACTAGGGATAGGGCTCTCTGTGCAATACATCAGTCTCATACCCTCTACTGAAACTACCGTAAAACTTCAAATATAAGCCTAGTCCCCATTAGATGCCCAGTCCCTTTTAGTAGCCCAGTGTGGCTACTTGATAAATAAAGGCCTCTCTCAATTAGAGGCCCAGTTACTATGCATTACTATCAAAGTTCCTGACATGCGTAAAACAGTGTTTTAAGCTACCACTAGACACATACATATATAAATGTTTAAACTTTTGCTTTACACATGGTTAGCTTGGTAAGATTATCTACATTACATACCTACATATCTACATCATTTAACTAAAAACATGAGCACCAAAGAAGAAGTAATACTGTATAAGTAAACAAGAGAAACGCAAAATGAGGTTTAAAATTTGATTGTTTTTCCATTTTTGCTTGAACAGTTTTATGTGAAAAGAATCAAAAGCTTGTTCCATATAGACGCCTGTCCCAAATATATGCCTGGGCTATTTAACAAAGTTTTATGGTATGTTAAATTGCATATAGCCTATCAAGTAAAATAAAAACATATATATAAATGAAATGACAACGACAACAACAACTATAATAATAATTGTATATTTATTATTATTGCTGGATTTATTCTATATTTCATGCTATACTGTCACTTATGTATTACAATTATATTTATGTCTAAGAATGCGTTTTATACATTTCTGTTTCATATCAGTATTTTATTATGTTTGTGCTCTGTGTTTCACCTTGATGTCAATAAAGTTGAGTTGAAACTACTTCTGCTGCTCAGGTAAACCATGTCGAGTTTGCTTTGAGTCACTTCGACGAAATAGCCAAAGCTAGAGACCATAACTAGCTCGGCTAACGTGGCTTATCTGATGTTTTAAGTATCTGACAGTTCAGTTATACAAGTTAACAAGCAAAGTGTGTGTTAGCCTCTAGGAGAAATTTGGCACGAGTGTCGTATGAGTCAGTAATTGTGGTGACAAATGCCAACCAGCATATTAGCATGCCTAACTTTAGCTCCCAGGTTAGCAGCTACAAGCTAACGCATCTGGGTGCGGCAATGACTGAGCTAACACACCGCGGCAGAGGAGAGAGTCGCTTTGAGTGTTGATAATATGGTAGTTAGTTAAGGTGTTTTATAATAGCAGGACTTATTTTTTACCTGAGCAGGATCTCCAGGGAGCTCTCGTGTTTGTCCAGCGGCCTTCCCAGCGCGTTCTTGCGGAGCTTGTTCAACTCCTCCACGGCGCGGATATACTCCCCCTGCTCCTCGGCCGCTGGGTATGAGGCTGTGACAAATTTCGACAGAGGTTTCACTAGGTCCACCTCAGAAGACTTTTTTAACGGGACTGAAATAAACGTCGCCATTTCGGCCCGTGAAAGCGATATTTTAAATCAGAAAAACAGGGACGATTTGCGGCCACTGAACACAAACAACAGCGAGCAACCAACTTCCTGGATTCTGACAGTGGACGTCAGATTACGTCATGGGAACGGAGAGGCGCACTGCGCAGACTCAGTGTCGTTTTAATAAAAAAAATAGACTGAAACAAAACTGACTCTGTTTACAACCAAAGTCTTTTATTTCCACGATTTCACACTGTGGTCGAAATAATCAAATGGGGTGCCCAAAGACAAAAAATCAGCTGGTGGGCCCGAATGACATCCCGATTCTCTCCATATTTGTTCAGTGTGTACAGTACTCCTATGTCAGAATATTACATTACCCCTGGTTATCTGCGAGGATATCTGATTGAAAACAAATAGCAATATGCACTATAGAGAGGAGGCCCAAAGTATTCACCACTAAATAAATAAATAAAATTAATTATTTAACCCTTTGAAACCTGGAGCGGCATCACGCTTCTTGTTCTGCTTTAAGACAACTTTCACAAGCACTTAAACCTTTGAACCCAGAGCGAACTGGTGTGGTTTGAAAGGGTTAACAACTCAATAAATAAATAAATAAATAAATGTATACAATATAACAAAAAAATCCATAATTATTCACAATGTTTTATGATGATGATGATGATGATTATTATCATGTTTTATTATTATGTTTTTGCATGCTGCTTTTTAAATTTATTATTCCTTTTACTTCAAGTTGTAGTAGTTCAGTTCACCATGAGACAATTTTATTCAATACTATTAGGTGTCATTTAAAAATGACCACCTAAAATCAGCAGCCAATTGGTTTTAGAAGTTACTCAATTTGTTATATGGAGACATCTTGTTTGTAGTTAAAGGGATTGTGATTCATTGTGATATAAATACACCTATCTGCAAGGCCCAACCTTTGCAAACTCATATCTAGTAATGTAAGTATTTTATATTTGTAATTGATTGATTTGTTGTAATTTCAACAGTGAAAGTTCTTTTCTTGTTGATCCATGTCAAAAAGGAACATTAAACCTACTTTAATTCAGTTCATTCAAGACAACAAAACGTACAACGGGGTTTATTCTTTTATAATTTGCTGTTTGTTCATTCTGCCTGAAGCAACAGCCATATGTTTATTCATATGTCCATTTATTCAGTGTCTTATTTATTGATTCTAAGTTGTACATGTTTGAACTCTACAAATACAAACTGTAATATTATTAATGTTACATTTTTATTATATATTTATTATATTATTTTGATAGGTCTTTAAACTATTTCTAACACACCCTTATAGAACCCACTCATTAGTCCTTATTATGTCAGTTAATATTGTGCTGAAGCAGTGTATGTCTCTACAGTCCCAAACAGTATAATCAGATTACCACAAACCAGCTGTAATTCAGTGAAACTGGGGCTTTGGGGGCCCAGTTGGGGGCCTGGAGTCCTGAGAATATGCGCAATATAAGCAAAGCATATGCACAATAAATGTAGCTTTGTCTGTTAAACCAGATGGAAGATTAAAAAGGCTAAAATAGAAGCACCTGGGTGACCTGTACAACAGCACATACTCTCAGTGACACGCCCTGTGAGACACTCAGGTGTGAAATACCATCTGTTGTCAGGACGCAAATAAATTGCTAGTTTTCTGTCCTGTCTGATAATTGATTGCAACATCTGTTTCTGGTCTTCATCCCAGATGTGATTCAGCCTCTGACACAATTGCTGGAGTGAAAATTAGCATGATTCTTGGTTGTAAACATCTGCTTTGGGAGTAGCCTTTGGCAGGTGTTTTGCACTCTCAATCTGCTCGACAAACTGCGTGAGTCACTGAACTGTTATTTCATTGTCCTGCAACAAAAGGCTAGTTTTGCGCACTCACTTTTGATGTCAGGCAATATCACAAGACACAGTTGTTCACTGTACTTTAGGCAAGTCATAATATGGTTTTCCTGCAGAGACACTCAATGCTTTTATGTTCCTTAGGGTTAATGAAGGTGCAGAAACATCTTGATTCTACTTTAAATAAAACTATGATCATTAAAGTGGCGCCCAGATTTCTCTGGGTAGTTTTCAGCCTGTGACAACAGTTGTGTAACATCATTTGTAGCTTTGATATTTGTATCTTAAATAATCTCAAGAGAGCCTACTTCATAGAATGGGGTGGTGGGACTTAGTCCTTGTAAGTCACAAGTCTCAAGTCCTCAGTCCTTAACTTCAAGTTTTGAATCCTAAACAAGTCATAATGAGCACTTCACCAGATGTAAAGCCATTTTAACAAGAGTAGCTGATAATATATTATATTTACAAAAAAACGCGGTGGGTGGGCAGGGGAAATTAGTTGGAAATTGTTTTGTCTCCACCTATTTGAACCTTATGTTCTGCATTTTGCAAATCATTTTTCGTTGATCGCCGCATAGTTTTTGTACATGGGCAAATTATTTTCGGTGCAATTTTTTCCCCAACTCCTGCTCATTAATGTAACTTCAGTTCTTCCTGAAACTTCATTGGATATTGTTGGATTGGTTCAAATGAAGTGGATCTGGGGAATTAAGTGTCGACTTGCTTGAGTTAACAATGCTAACCTTAGTTTATTAAGAAAATTAAGTTAAATTAATTTATTTGTGGAACACTTTCTTTAATGAGAGTTTATATTTTTTGGGCTTGGGGGAAGGTATGAAGTATTTTCAAGTGAAATGGCTCACATATAAGTGAAATCATGAGTCAATGGTATAAAATCCCAAGTTCAGTTAAAGTCTTTTTTTGATTTTGTTGGGTAAATATGTGACTCGGGTACAAGTCCGCATCTCTGAGATATGCAGTATAAAGTTGTGTTTGAATGAAAATCATGCCCTTTTATTAAATTCTCTGTCCTTTTGCGTGAAAACAACTATTCTGCCATTTAAAATAAGAAAATACCAGGAAAAAATACACCAGGAAAAGTTATGAAATCATTTATTCCCAGCACATGTGGTTGTGTACATCTCCAGCATACGATACTGTGCACATGAGAAGCATCATCATTGACATTAGGCTGTACATGAACAGTGGTCACCTCTCCTGCTCACACTCTCACACACATTCAGTCACACAGACAGACAGACGACTGGTCAGGCCTTCACAGGACCAAAACTGCTCACCAGAATTTGCCTGACTTGCTATCACATCCGTTCTGTTACTGAGCACAGTTTACTGTGCTGTGGTACTCGTGTCCTTGTAAACACCACAAGAGCTACAGTCCTGGCTCGGGCGCACGGTGAGACAAAAACACAGATGCTCTTTAGTCTCGACATTCTTCTTTTTTTTTTTGTTCTCCTTCTTATAGGCGGGTAAGAAAAGGGTGTGACTACTGACTACACATCGAGCTTGATTTTTGTGATTTCTCAGTGCAGACTTGGTCTCTAACATCTGGAAAAAGGAGGGGTGACACTCAACACGAACCAAATTGTCCCTCCCTTAGCCATCTTCCACATGCTCTTTACTAAACGGCAAGCTAAACACAGTTTCATCATACCAACAGGAAAAAGTTTATGACAACTACTGACATAATTTTCTTTGCAAGAACGAAAAATGATACACATGCACACACACATTCTGACACTTAGAGGCGTGCTAACCGTATGCACCTGCAACACTGCCAGACACTGTGTACCAAAATCAAAGGGGGTCAAATAAACCAACGGTGACTCCGAGGACCTGTGTGAGACTTCCTGTCGCTTTTCAAAGGGCACTCGAAACACTGCACCTCCTGTGTTCAGCTACATTAAAAACACAAGATTTTTGAAGATGGATGTGGAGCTGCCCTGATGTTCTTGTCCACAGGGTAGATCTATTGAAACCAGGCTAAACGCCGTGATAATTTTCTACCAGTCTGCTGTGTGATGAGCTGTTTCTTGCAGAGCAGATCAGGAATGGAGTTTATAAATATGTACATGCAGCGCACAAGCAACTCCACTACATGAGGGTGTAATTCGCCATCGGATCAATTCCATGAATGCTTCTAATGACCAAGATGTACAGAGCCAAAATGAGACTTTTCCTCTAAAAAAGGCCTACCACTCTGAAACCCGTTTGGTCCACTTTATAGAGGGTTTTTGGATAGGCGTTACTGCTCCACAAGCCAGTCTTATATAGAGGCTTGTTCCTTTTTTTCTGCATATTTATGGCCACAATCCCAGAGGGCGTAAACCACGCTCCTTTAAACCAGTGTTTCAAAGTCAGCACAGAAAGCAGAGGAGTCAAAGGTGCATGTGCACTGTGTTTGTGACAGTGGGTAAAAGATTGAGCTAAAAAGCCAGTATGGCACCAGAAACAACTCAATGAGAGCAATAGAAACAGCTGATCCATAAATAAAGCATCAACTAAAAACAGTAAAAGCGCAGGCTGAGCAGGACGTACATGAAAAGAGTTGAGCTGAGTGTGACGTCATGTCAACAGACAGAGAGATATGGCTGGAGGTCTAAAATCACATAGGGTGGCTCTATGTGACAAGAGTTAATGAAATCAGTCCATCTGACAAGAAAAAAAAATGTTGGTGTCAACATCCACAAATGACGCCACTTCCACAAATTTAGCCTGGATATTTCAGGGGTTACCAAGCTCAGCGGATCGATGAATGGTTCATCAAGACAACCTTGAGAATGTTAAACAAGCAGAGTAAATTGGGATTCTCCTTTAAGCGGGTTAGTATGTTGAGATCGCATGCTGTTCAGCAGTACAGGTTATCAAATACTGGCCTAGTGCTGGTTGTGCGCGTTGTGTAAGAAGGGCAACGAGCAATAAGGAAACTCTGCTTTCTTTCCTTCTCCTGCCGGCCAGAACGTCACTCTCCCCTCTCTCCTGGAGCCCCCCGCCCCTCCCAACCCCCCGTTATCCTGCAGAAACCATATAAAAGACAAAAAATAAAATAATAAAATCAAAATACATACATCATAATCTTTCCCCTAACCCCGTATCCCCCCCAGCCTCTCCTCTTTTAACCATTCTCCTCCGTTAATAGTGTTTTCAATATGAAACAGTGGACACACCCATGTCAGATTCTAACATTTACATGGCTTTAGTGCAGTCTGTCTGCTTTCCGTCGAGCGATCGTTTGGAGAGAACGGGGAGGAAGTACGAGGGAAGAGTAGAGGCAAGCAGAGAGGGACAGAGGGAGGCTTCTGCTCCAAAACAGAGGGTGGAGTATTAGTGATGCCATCTGTCCTCCTCACTACTTCAGGATTAGATGGAGTCCTTCGCCCAATTCATCTGGAGAGGAAGACAAGTGTTGAGGAAAGAAGTACATTAAATCCGTGTCAAATACGGGATCTCTTGAGCCTTGTTACAGGCCAGATTACAATGTTAGAGACGAAAGGCTACTGATGCATGATGAGCTCACCTTTGACAGTGCTGATCAAAAAACAGCTCTCGTCAGGCAAGTTGTAAACCATCTAGAAAAGACAAAAAAGAATGTTTATCAAATGTCAACTTGTAGAAACAGAGGTTCCTTGTACTTTAGTGGTGACAGAGTAAGAGGAGGAGGTCATAAAACAAGGAATCATACAGTGCTGTTTGTGCGTCACAATGTAAATTACATTCAAATAAGTTGAGTTGTTGACAGCACAAAAGACAGCGACACACGTCTTCCTCTGTGCTGTGTCAATGAGTTTCAGTCCTGCCATCTTCTCTCATGTACATCCAAAGCTATTGACTTTTTGAGGCAGATACTAACATCAGTAATTGAGAGCTAAACAATTCTGATATCGACTGAGTATCATTTTTTTGTTACATTGCCCCCTGCTGATTTATTGGCTTTTATTGGATTTCAGCACCTTAAGGGTCAGATGTGGGTTGGATTGGAGAATTTAGACAAGTGGAAGTGCATTAAAGTTAAAATGAAAAAAGGAAAGGTCTTAAACCCAACATTATAATATGTGCGTGACTTCAAACCGTGATTTTCCACTCACTGACAGTTTTAGGAGTGTTGGCTCAACGCTGCAAACCGAAGCTGGAGCACTATTTGTGAATTGTTAAAAAATGCATCGTAAATCCTTTCTGGATATCTAGCGTGATTAATTTCACCTGGACGTGTCTGGGACTTTGTCGTTAAACTACAGCCAGGGGCGAGTCAAGGTCAGAGACAAGCGGCACCGCTGTGCTTTCCAAAATGTGTTTGAGAGACGGTGACAGAGAGAGAGGAAGATGAAGTGGAAGTTGCATTTTTGCACGCAATGTATCTGAAAGTTGTTGGCCAAATTATTTAACACAGAGTGCTGCATCATCACTTATAAGGCATTTTCGTAACAGAGTGAGTTCTTCATGAACACAGGCATTGGCGCTCCTCTTAGCAGTGTGGCTTTCTGTCGCCGGTCAGTCATGTAGTGTCAAAATCACCACAAGTTTTTGACTCCCAAATACAAGGAAGCAACTGATGCAGTGTGAAAAGTACAGCAATATGACAACTCTGAAAGTTGTGTAGTGTGAACTTGGCTTAAGCAAGAAAAGTAGTGTTCAATTCCTTTAAATTGGTCAGATCTGATTTTTTTGTTTGGCGGTTCACAATATTTTAATAAATGCAGTCAATATCAGATTCACAGTCCTGAACTGACCCACGTGCAAAAGAAACAGTAACAAAGATGTTACACACAGCATGCTGTCAGAAGAAATCATGGAGGCCAGTGGTGTCACAACTTAAAAGTATCATTTATAAGTTAACGTGCAGTAGAAGCAGACATCCAGAACAGATGATAACAAGTACAAGGATGTGAGAAAGAGGGCCAAATTTTTAATAATGCCCTTTTTTTCCCGTGTTTGCATTCACAGGGTGACTCCCACAAGCAAATGTCAAACAGAGTGATGTAAAAGTCGCATTAATTCCCGATATGGCTGTGCAGACTGAGGCTGCACAGCAAAAATCAGACTGGAATCTTATTTAGAAACACATAGAAAAGTGGTGTAATTCAGAGGTGAAACGATCAGATTTCATGTTATTTGTGTTGTTCACTCATGAATGAAAAAGACAGATATACATTACATATGAGGAAAAAAATAAAAATAAAAAAAGAGTTGGGCCACTTTTGCCTGCACTCTAAACGTATCCATGGTGATGTTTTTTCTTGCTCGTGGCTGATAGTTTTGAGTGTCTCCCACAGTTTACCTTTTTAATTATAACATGCCTCTAAATAAAGAGCCCTCCACTGATGAGAGTATGATTCTCCAAATATTTAAGACAAACAGCCTGTGTGTTTGTGTGTTGGTACCTGGTCACTGAGCAGGATGTGTATGCCTGTGGGACCCTGTCTGTACACCTGGTTGATCGTTCCCAGTGGAAGGCTGCACACACACGCCATCTTACGGATCAGTTCTGCAGCTGTGAGCTCCTCTAGGTACAGAGCATGATACACTGCACAGACACAGAGCGCAGACGATGTTAACATTCACACAGTGCATCCCTCTAATATCACTGCTGTCAAACACAGAGCTGGATTACCGTGTAAACTAGAGGAAATGCTGTGTTCTCCATTTTCATTGGTGGCGTGTCTCTCCAGCAGAGGGCTCTCCTGGAGGGACTCCTGACAGACGTACACTGTCAACCTGGGACGCACTGACCTACACGCAGACATTATAATTTATGCACTGAAACATACTTGCACCTTTATAATGCTCATACAGGTGTACAAAACCACAAAAACTAATACACACACACACACACACACACACACACACACACACACACACACACACACACACACACACACACACACACACACACACACACACACACCTGGATTTAAGTGCATTGAAGAGTCTGATCCCATCTGCTGGCCCACAAATCTGGACCAGGTCGTCCCGGGTTAGCTTCAACAAATCAGAACCTAAGATAGAAGTTGGAGGAGAAATCACTTTTACTGCCATGTTTCAGTGAGTTCGACTGTGTTTGTGTGTGTGTGTGTGTGTGTGTGTGTGTGTGTGTGTGTGTGTGTGTGTTTGTACCTGAGAAGTGAGAGAAGAGCCGAGTGTAGGAGCTGAAGCGATTTTTCAGCAGCCACTTCTGTGCGTCCTGTATGGAGGCAGTGGGGCTCAACTGCTGCAGAGGAGGAAAAGGGACACACATACAGTGTCAACACACCTCCAGACCTGGATCTGTGTGTTACTTTTCACACTAACTCAGTCACAGTCAGAGAGTTTCACCTGACAAATTTCAGCCGTATGCTGTTTGAAACATGTGCACAAGTGGATTAGCTTCCGAATAAGTTATACTAAACATACATATCGCCTATATCAAGCGCCGCCAGTGGCTGGAAGACTTTGTCGTCTTTAACAGAAACAGAGACAGAGTTGTGTATAAGACAAGCACATTGTGCGTGTTAACCCGTTGGAAATGTGAAAGGATCCAATATTCACCACATTTGACTGCGTCACCCAGATGTGTCGATCACTGGGCTGATTAATGTTTGGGTGCTTTGTTATTATGTCAGTGGCTATTTTTGAAAACTTTTAAGGCTTTGGATTTTTTTCTCAAATTCGGCCTTTAAAGGATTTCAAATGATATCACTTTACCAAAGTTGCCACTGGACAAACTGACAGATTTTGTGTCTTGTGCCACATTCACTGCTTTCTGACAGAAATAAATGAAAACAAACATTTCGTTATACATTTTTTTTTTCACTGCTGCATCAAACCATGACTCTTAAACTGAGATATAAACCCAACAGTGACAGCTCAACCATTCTCTTCTATTATTGGTGTTTAAAATGTAACAGCCAATGATGTAGCTCCACATTTTATATGAGCTCTGACTAAGTGCATGACCTACCTTTTCCATAAGTTCATACAGGTGAGAGGAGTGGAGACTAACCTCAGAGTTGCCATGGCTACCAGGGTCTGCCTGGTGATTGGGTGAGGACGAGTCACTGGAAGGTAAATACCAGAGGTGAGACCAAAACATGCTTCAGCTAAAAGGCCACACACACACACACACACACACACACACACACACACACACACACACTCACACTCACACTCACTTACTCACTCACTCACTCACTCACTCACTCTCACTCTCTCACCTGTCCGGTACTGAGGAGGTTGTGTAAGTGGACAGTGGGGCGGAGGTGAAGGAGGGAGTAGCTGCCTGGTTGGGACTGACGTAGGCGTTGTCTGGCCATGGGGAGCACTGAGAGAAGACACAGACACAGACACACAGACACACACACACACAAAGTACAGTATTTATCAGACTTATTGGACTAATAACCCATTAAGTCCAAAAAACAAAAGGCAGAGAGGTTGAGGGAAAGTCATGGGTGGATTGGGAAGCTAGCTTTAAACTGTTTCCACCCCACATAACATCAAATACATTAAAAACATCTCCTTCTCATCTACAACAGGCTTCAGACTGCAGCCAGGTGTCTACAGGGGGGCCGACTGTGGACAGAGCGAGGGGGAGGAGGTGCGGAGGAGAGGGAAGCAGGGTGCTTACACTGCCTCTCTTGGCCAAGGAGTCGCCACAGTCAGCGGGAAGTGTCCGCTTGCTGGACTTTTTCAGCTCGTGGTCACCCGCATCTTCTATGATGGGTTCAAGCCTCGTCTGCATACAGACACACAGCAGAGGTTAGACCGCCAGCGACACAAACAACCAACCTGAGGGCAGTCTTAGTGTGACATACAAATGTAGAAAATGTAAAATGACTGCTGTTTTCCCCACAGTAAAAGTTGTGATAACATCTCCGAGACAAAAAAAAACCATTTTTATTTATCTGTATTAACAAAGACTAGGGCTGTAGTGAATACTTTGAAGCTTCATTCGTAACGCTGATGTCAAAATACTAAATAAAGATGTGAATGCCGCTGGTTAATTCATTCTGTTTAAACCCAGTATTTCTGCACAGTTGTAGATAAAAATTACACTGCACCAATATCATTAGTAATATAAGATGTGTAAATTGCAGTGGTGGCTGCGTATGATTGCTTCTGACTTGCACGATCCAAACATTTCCAATAACTTCAGAGTGCTGTTGCTCAAATTTTACTGAAAGAGGACAGATATAATCATTTCCAAATTTCACAACATGCTTTGACCTAACCAAATATTCAGCTTCAATCTATATTTGCTGGCTTTTAGTCTTAAAAAAAAAAAAAAGTCTAAGGGTAAGGTCACATATGAGCAAAATTAACCTTGGCAAATATTCTCCTCCCATTCATTTCCATTCAGTGCGCGCTATAAGGCAAACAAATCATTTGCTTCCAGGAGCAAAGCAAAATTGCATGTGTGGAGCTCCACTTTAGTGACCTGGGAAGTTGCAGCCTCAGATGACAGTAAAGCACAGGGGTGCCAAAACATTTTGAAATGGGGCAGATTTGATCATGTGACAAAACTTGACTGCCAGCATTTTCTTGCATTGTATGGGTCACTAGAAAAAAAATCACATACAATGGAGACAAAAGCAACAGTTTCATATTCCACTGGAAAAGTATTCAACTATCCACCACTCCTGAAAGTGGTGACCTTCTCGGTTGCACTCTTTGTTTGTTTGGTTTATTGTACCTTTATGAAAACACACTAGTTCTGCTTCGTAGTTCCTAGTTGGTGCATGTGTGCAAACTGTATGAGTCCTGCCATGAGTGGGGAAAAAAGGGAAAATGCTAATTCTTGCTTGATTAACTCATATTAACCAATTGATTACCCAATATTGTAAAAATCATGCCTGGTTAGGAAGTATGTGTGGAGGAGACGGTGATTATTGTCAGTTGACATTGCAAGATTTTGGCCATGACAAATAGAAACTGCCCCACATGAGAGATGCTGTCTGGGTGGCAGTGAGTCAGGAGACAGACGTGGAAATTAAGAAAATTGAAAATGTGCCAACAACATCTTACTTTGTGATTTTTATTAGCAAGTTAGTCTTCCATGTACATTACATCTGGCACAAATATCCCCTCAGCAGGTGATGGTCACTCTCCTGCAGTTGCTCGTGGGTGACAATTTAGGATTTTGTGTGAGGATTTTTTGTTTTGTTTTGGGTGATATAATAAAATATGATGGCAGACATTCAAAGCTTCAAATAAAAACTGCAATAGAAGCTTTTTCTTAAGCATTTTTTAATCACTGGCTAACATTCTTGTCTGTAAAAGGCTGAATCAGGCTCAGTTTGGAAGCTACAGTAATGATACTGGTGTCTTATGACACTAGAGGACCTGGGGATTCAAATGGTTAAGCTCAGTCTAGCTTCTCGGAAAGGGGCCTCAGTACAAAACTAGGCTAAATTTTGGCAATGAAAAAACATCCTGACAATTTCACAGGAGTCCCTTGACCTCTGACCTCAGGATATTTGAATGAAAATGGGTTCTTTGGCCACCCACGATTCTCCGCTTTACAGACAAACCCACCTGATGCTAGTTTTATGTCGTTTTTTTAGTGTCATTTGATTCCTAATCAACACAATCTGGTAAGAATTGCTTTACCTTCAATATGGACTTCAAAACTGTTTTGAAATGCAAAATAATGGAATTGAAAATATGTGATTAAAAAAATGTGAATATTGGCGATCACATATTGAAATCCTGCAATAATCACAGTTTTAATAAATAACATTTGGTACATCCCTAATAAAGAATTTTTTTAAAAAAAATCAAAGGAGCAGTGTGTCTATTGTTTAGACTTTTCTCTACAAACTAAACTTGATCACAAGACGAGATGCATCAGGATCCAGGTGGCTCACTACCTCAGCTAAATGATTTACAGCACTTGAGGAAACCCTGTTGTGCATTTTAAAATTATGGCCGACCACTTTCCAAAGCACACCAGATGCCAGACTGTTTTCAAAGCATTTGTTTCACTTCATGTTACAACAGAATTCAAATATACATGAGGAGACTTCAAACCCGCTTTTGACAGGTAATCCATCACATCTGTCACTCTGACTGCTGTGTCACCACCACCATTTTAATGCACTGCAGTTCAAGAGCAGATTGCCGCGGTGGTTCATTGATGACAGCATTTTATTTCAAGAATTTTACATTGAAGGAAAAACAAAATCAAAGCCAGTAAACAACAAGAAAGAATGGCAAAGGAATAAAAAGGATCATGTGAATTTCACAGCTCCTTGCATTAAATTGCCTGCTGTTCGGAAGTGTTTTTTCTTTTTCCAGTGCATTGATCCAATATTCGGTTGGCAGATAACTAAATTGGCATGGATCGTGATGATAGATGATCATAACTTGGTGTCGGTTATAAGCAAAAATGCCAAAAAAAAGTGTGAGGATTTACTGCTGTTCTCTGTTTTATATCATTGTAAATTAAATATATTTGAGTTTTTGAGGGATGAAACAAGCAATTTGAAGACTTCAACTTGCTTGAGCTCTGAGAAAATAATTGTTAGTCGCAAAATAGAAATTGGATGATGCAAGTACTTTAGCCACAAAACTAAACTGAGAGCAGAACGGATATTCCCCCTCAAATCAACATAGCACGATGGTCAGAGCGGTGATCATTTTTGTGTGTGCTGTTGCCATTGCAACCGTTGTAGCTGGATAACCTAAGGCTGTACCAGATTCAGAATTGCTTCAGATTTCAGTAGGCTGTTCGGGGTGACAGTGATGTTAACATATGTAGCAAGCTAATGCAGAGTAACCATGTTAGCGACGGACGGGAAATGTCCAACAACTTTTTTTTGCTGATGCTGGATATCAAACAAAAGCCAGACTGCGTTGTATCAAATTGCTGTGAGTTGTAAATTCACCACTTCTAAGCAGATAGAAGATGATAACGTTATCTCGAAGCCTGAACAGGCAAAGCCTCTATTCCTCTTGGCAGCTTCCTTCATCTCACTCAACTCACCCTGGGTCTGCAGCTGCCTGCGCTGGAGAGCAGTGTGAAAGAAAGGAGCACTAAATCTGTAGACTGCACATTGACTGACAAAATAAATACTGCCTGACCTGACGAATCTCAGCAGACTGAGCAGCCTCCGACTGATGAGTTGAATACTTGGCTCTCAGGGGATAGCCCCACTAACTTTCTTATCGACTTTCATAAAATTAAACCAACTTAAGGCAAGTCGTGAACTCACTGAAGTTATGCTTTAGCAGTGACGGCCTATCGAGAAGAGGAGTAGGACGTTTTTAATCCATTACTTTCAAAATACTACCATAACTGTTTTTTCCCTGTTTCTTTCATTGCATTTATTGCATGTTTATCAAAACACGTACTGCAGCTTCCTCCTAGGAACGAGTGAGAGCCGCCACTGAGCAGACAGCTGAGAGGAAAGATCTGGGGTATAAAAAGCATGCTGATCAGCATGTTTTCACACCTAACTTGGTGAATGAAGTGTTAAAATTTGAACAAACCGCACTTACTTATTGATGGAACGGTGGATTGACTAACTAGGGGACTAACAAGACTAACTAAGATGGTTTTGGTGAGTTTTATTTTGTTTCTGTTTAGTGTGAAGGAAGCATGATTACAATGAGTTAACAAGGTAATTAAGCTAATGTTAGTCTTAGTTCTGTGAAAGACAGAAACTTTGTTGGACTACGGTTGTTTTTTTGTTTAAATAGGTGTTAGATTTCTATGACTTTAGCCAAGTTTTTGGTGTGTATTTGTGAAGCCTGACAGTCCATAGCAGCTGCATACTGACCTCTGACAGGATAGTGGTATCGTAGGAAGGCTGGTACTTTTCCTTCTCTTGAGGTGTGCGTTTCTCCATCTTCTCCCTGTCTGTCTTTTGCTTACGGTCCGCCCCCTTTGGCTAAACAAAAAGCAGAGACCGGGAAAGGACGGCAGATTTAATTTGCTGTGAGGGCAAGCGCATGAGGCGGTGTAAAAACATCCCCCTCCTGAGAGCGTGTACCTTAAAGACTTTGATTTGGCAGGAGGCAGAGTGGAGGTGCTCTGTGTACTCTCCACTGTCTCCCTGGGCAAACGTGTCAAACTGGATCCTGAAGGGGACGCCCTTCTCGCCACCGTGCTTCCTGGGAGTGAACTCCGTGCTGATGCAGTGCACCTGCAGACAGCGGGGAGACGAGAGTACGAGTGCGATGAAAATCTGTGTTTGATGTGGAAATCCAGAGGCACGCCCAACAGATGGCACAAAAGAGAGCTGATGCGTGTGTGGTGTGTGTGGTTTGTGTAAGTGTGTGTGAGTATGTTACCTGCACAAAAACAGAAGTTCTTTTGTTCATGTCCCACAGGAACTCTGCAGCGTTCAGCTGGGAGGGGTGAGTCTTCGGCTCCACAATGCCCACTGACATTGGGATATCTGTCTCACACAAACACACACAAAGATATTTGAACTCCAAATCGCACACATGGGACGGTTTAAGTAAACATTTCTCGACGGGCTTCATTACCGATGTCAAGGAGACGGTCGCCAGGACGATTCCACTTCCAGCCCTCCAGCTGCTGGTGCTCTGTGTACTGCAGCCTGCGGTCGTGAAACACCACACGCACGATGCTCTACACACACATAGACACAGAGTTAGGTTTATAGTGTAGTTGACATAAGAAGTTTAAGTTTCTCCTTCCAGCTGTGAGGATCCTCTCACCTTCACCATCTTATTATTGAGCTCTGGTAACTCGTCTGGCTTCCTGTTATCCAACATACGCACCTCGTAAGACTGGCCTGAGAGAGAGAAATCACAATATCAAAATACTAACCATGATGAGAGCTGCGAACTACATAACCAGCAAGCGGTTTTATGCCTCCATGCACCGGTCAACTTACACTTACAGTTTACATCCATGTCTGTCACAACACAGATGCTTCACACACAGAAGAGATATAATAAGCACAGTTTCAAGGTGGTTCTTGAAAGTTCTTGTGTTATGGCCAAAAACATAGTGTATAAGGTCACTCTGACCTTGACCTTTGACCTTCAACCATCAGATTCTAATCAGTTCATGCTTAGTCCAAGTGGATGCCAAATTTGGGGAGATTCCCTCAAGGCCTTCTTCAGATATTGCGTTCATAAAAATTAGATGGATGCAAGGTCACAGTGACCTTTGACCACAAATGGTCTAATCAGCTCATCCTTGAGTCTACTCAAATTTTGGTGCCAAATTTGAAGAAATTACTGAGAAAAGAAAGAGACAGAAGAGGTCACAGTGATCTTAAACTCTGACCTGTGACCACCAAAATCTAATCAGTTCATCCTTGAGTCCAACTGGACGTGAATGTTAAATTTGAAGAAATTCCCTAAAGGCGTTCTTGATATATTGTATTCATAAGGCACAACGCAAAAACATAATGCCTATGGCCACATCTGTCACTGGCGTAAAGGACTAAAAATGACAGCTGCTAAAAAC
Source organism: Plectropomus leopardus (assembly GCF_026936395.1). Lineage (NCBI taxonomy): Eukaryota > Metazoa > Chordata > Actinopteri > Perciformes > Serranidae > Plectropomus > Plectropomus leopardus. The sequence continues at coordinate 12,861,808 of NC_142192.1, read as the reverse complement.
AAAGCAGTGGAGTAAATGCACACATTCCCTGTCCTATTACCTGATTTGTAGTGTAATTCATTTTTGTTTTACTGCTCATTATAGGCAATATAACAGACCTTCAGTTGCATTTTAGCTACACGAGCAATTACACATTTCCGTTTATTTATAAAATCTGTTAAAACCTCTGTTATTAACTGGGCTTAATAATTGACAGCTTCTGTCAGCATGTAAGTTCACATATGTTGCTGTTTCTCTTTAAAAAGAAGGATGTTGCTTGTTCCTCCATTAATGTGAATCCTTTTACGTTAAACTACATAACATAAATCTCCATTTGTGCCATAAAGCAAGGCAGCAGAAACTAACTCGTGGTGCACAACACTTCAGTGCTGAGAAGAGGTCAGACGAGGCTGCCATTCCCATCAGCAACGGTTTCATTTTACAGTAATTATACTAATGTGCAATGAATTAATGTGGTAATTATTTATTAATGTTAAATGATGGGTCAGTAGCCTTAGAGCACAAAGAGGAGGACTCTACAAACCACATCATTTACCAAAGTGTTTAGGTGTGGCTTAAGGTGTTCAGGAAGTAAAATATAAAGTCACTATCATATTTAACAAGAAAAACAAAAAAAAAAATACAGTCACGTAAAACCACAACGTTCTCTTGAAAGCTCGTATTGAGTGTCTCACCTTGGTTTAGGTATGTGAGCGTCTCGTCGTGCAGCTTGACGGCAGGCGAGGTGGCGGCGCACAGCACATACTGGAATGGGGGATTTTTGGTCTCGCTTTCAGGAGGAAGGCTGGAGTCCTCCTGCTTGAAGATTGGCAGAGCCAACACATCGCTGAGAGAGAGGCAGGACAGAGAGGAGAGAAAAACAAACACAAAGTCAGTATTGATGTGATGCAGAAAAGACATGCAAAAAAAAAACCATGATGAAAGAACACATTTTCCACCAACGCCTAATAGGTGAAAATTTTCCCTCTTATGATTTTTGTTTATTAAAGGCTTTTATTGAATCTCCAATAATCACTGTGACCTCCTTCAAAGCAAAGCAGGCCTTTAGTCCTTCAGTCTTCACACTTTTCAGTTATCTCTAAAAACCCATCAAATTGTTTTGTGCCATTCAAATGGTTGCATGCTCCACTTTTTTGAAGACAATGCCTGCTCCTCATGGTGTGGAATTATTAAATGGATTGGCTTATTTTAGAAGAGGTGACGAAGGCTCTCCATCGATCAAATGGCTCTCTTATTATGTATGCATGAGGCCGCAGCAGGATAAATGAACAAAAACACCCAGAGATAGCCTGAGCTGCTGACACACACTATCTCTCACACTTGGCAGCCACTCTAGACAACCAACCCGTCCTCAGCTCACCCTGACAAATACTGCAAGAGTGTCAACCAGGGCATAGTGTGTGTGTGTGTGTGTGTGTGTGTGTGTGTGTGTGTGTGTGTGTGTGTGTGTGTGTGTGTGTGTGTGTGTGTGTGTGTGTGTGTGTGCGTGCGCGCAGATATCAGTGGCTGTGCATAAAACGAGTCCTATCCATGCAAAGAAATCCAGATCATGGCATCTCATTACTTGCAAACTTTCTGGCAAGTCATGATGCTGCTTTAAACCTGAGCCAAACTTTTAAAAAACAAACTTGACAATTTCAAGACAGTCCTGCAGCACCTTCCTCCAAACAGCAGCCTGCAGTCTCATATCACTTCTCTCTGAATCATGACTGTGTTTTCCCTGCAGAGTGGGTGCGCAGACAGAGTTGACCTGGGTGCTGCAGCCTCGTTGAGCCCTGCTGCCCAGGAAAACTACATCTGCTTCCTGAAATCTGAGGAGCTGGCTCCACTGAAACACACTGAGACATTCTGTTCCTACCAGCTGCTGACTCCAAACATGCCCTGCAACCCACCCCGACACCACAGATAGATACTCCTGCAGCCAACACACACACACACACTGTCCTCACTAATACACTTGCATGCAACCCATCCCTTATTGGTAAACTTGCTTATGTTCATGAGAGACTGACACAAACCTACGTCACGCTCAGATAAACGCTCACTAAAAGCAGATGGCCGAGGAGGCAGCTGATAAGACACATACAGGTCCTGGGAGATTCTTGCCTCAGATGTCATCACCTCCCATAACCAGTTACATAATTCAGCACACACGTACCGAGAGTTACTAATTGAACAGGTGGTTTACAACAATACCAATGTGATGCCAACATACTCCAACAATTCAAGAATGCCAGACACAGGACAGACACATTATTAACAAGTACAGGCTAACAAGTGTTTGCCTGACTCATAAAATAAAGTGCCACATTTGGGGACAAATGCTGCAATCACCTGAGTGAGCAGGAATCCCTGCACAAGTCATTTAACTGAAAGTTAACATGGAAGGTGAGAGGGCTGCATGTGTCCCCTACAATCTGGGCATATTGACAAAGACTGTGTGTAGCCACTTGAGCTGGGTATCATGAAGTTTTTAAATTAGATTTTGTTCCAATAAAATACCTTTGCTGTCAAAAGTAAAACAAAAACAATATTTTTTCAGCACCATAGTTCTGGGAGTGTAACAAAGTTTTAAAAATGGAAATTTTGACATTTAAAATTCAATGACAACTAGACAGACTGTGTTGCAGAGAGGGGAAGCTCCAAAACTCAACTTATTCACAAACGCTGTGGTGAGATTGATTTGTTCAAGAATCCGGCCGAGCATTCAATACCAACACTAGTGGTATTGTGTCAAAGTGTCAACAGTTGCTTGGTTGGATTGTTTGGTTTGGTTTGTTTACTTATTCTTTGACCACACATTTCCACATATAAGTCAGAAACTTTTCTAATTTTAAAAAATATTCTAAAGGTAAAGATCCTTATTTAACACAGATACATGTATGCACTTTGGCATATTTTGTTAGAAGACAAGCCAACAACAATCTAACTGAACTCTGATGAGCCTGGATGGTCAGCAACAGGGATGTGCACAATTAGATAATTAAATTTTGCTACCTTCGCTAGTCGTGACCAAAAATACTTGATAAAATTGAAATTGAAATTATTACTTTCTAATGCCATTTCATTTGTTTTCAATTTCAAAAAATGTTACCTGTTAACATTTATTTAGTAAGTTTACATCATGTTTTGTAGGATAATGTGCTTAGTGCTACACATTTCAACAGTGTTCACAATACAATTTGGTACATGAAAACTGTGATAAACGATTTCAAGTGGTTCTTCTTATAAACCCTATACTTTCTCGATAATGTTTAACCATATATTTTTAATTGAGCACAATTCTAACTGTTTTGAGTTTTTTCTTACTCTAAAAATAGTTGTCTAGTCTAAGTTTTAACCTCTGATAAAACGTTGGGGAAATATGTCGTTAGGAACATCCCTAGATTGAAAAACCTATCGTTTCTTGCATCATTACTGTAGTCCGGGTGTCCAAACTTTTTTGAACAGGGGCTAGATTACATAATGTGAAAATATCTGGGAGCCAGCTGCTTCTCATGTAATACGCATTCTTTTTAAAAAAAAAAAAAAGAAAAAAAAAACATCAACTGAGAAAAACACAACACTTTCATCTTTCAGTGAAAAGTTAACAATTTTCCACCACTCCTGAAATTGGTGGCTCCCATTGTTCTTTGCTGTGCCATGTGACATTAATCAACATTATGTGATGAGCCACATATAGTATATTTTGAGTGATAAGCCATGGGCCATTGGAAATCGGCCTGCCTGTGGGCTGGACTTCTGACATGCTGCAGCTTCTACTACTTACATCTCCAAGTCATTGACGCTTAAGAACTTTCTTGATCAAAAATTAGACCTTTTGTTCCCACACACCACTAGTCTTAAGAAACAAAGTCATAGACCTGTTCTGATAACTGCCAGTCTGAGGGGCCAAAACAAGCCTTTCCTGCAGACTTCCTCTGCGTTATCTTGAAATGTACACAAGGTTTATGCTCTTTTTGGCAAACAATGCAGGAAACAGCATGAACTGATATAATGTCTTTGTCCCGTACAGTGTAACACATATCCTTATGCTTTTGCATGAGTTGAAAGCTGGAGTATCCAGACTATTTTGAATGGGTGGCTGGATTAGATAATGTGAAAATACAGGGGGGCGGGCTAGCTGCTTCTCATGTCATATGGGATATTTAAAACAAAACACAAAAATGACAAACAAAATGACAAAATGCTACTGTTTCATCTTCAATTAAGAAAGTATTCAGCTTTCCGTTGCTCTGAAAACGGTAGCCCTCGCTGTCGACTTTATGCTTCTTTGCCTTGGATATGTCCGCTACATCGCAGGGAATACATGATGTTAGGTGACCGTTTGTTAGCTTATTTACCCTCTGTTTATCAATCTGCATTAATTTTGCCAACACAGTTCCTACTTGGTGCATGCTTACTAACTGTATGCTTGTCCTGCAGGAGGTGAATAAAATATATGAAGAGTGATCTTGCTTAATTGACCAATATTGTGTCAGTCGTATATCTGTCATAAGACATGCCGAGGGCTGCTTAGAATTGGTCTGAGGGCCACAATCAGTGGCGGACAGTCTCAACGTACTGTCCGTAAGTACACTTTTTTAAGTGTCTCTGCTTTACTTGAGTATAATTTTTTGAGAAACTTGTTACTTTTGACCCCACTACATTTCTATGAAGGCTCTCATTACTCTGTGACATTTGAGCTCAGCCGATATCTCTTTTTCTTTTCTAAAATGTAAAAAGCCCATTAACTGTCGTCATGCAGTTCTGTGTGTGGTTTGTTTGTCGCTAACTTGTGCATGCACTACTCAGACTGGGCAGCTCATTGGTGGGGCAGGGAGAGCGGAGAGGTCATCAGCAGGCGCAATGTAATGGCTTTAAAGAAATGAAAAAAAACTCTTAAAATTGGTTTGCAATTAGCCTAGCTTTCACATGCAATTTCGCCTACCGCCGGGTACAATCTTTCTCGAAAAATGAAGGATTGATTTATGGCACAAAAGGAAGTGAGTCAGCTATTGTGCAACAAAAGCACAAGGAGACCTGTGCTGTTTGTTTTCCCGGGTCCAGTGCTAGCTATCTGCAGCAGAGGAGTAGGCTAATTTTGCAATGAATGGGTGATTTTGCAGTTGTCATTACTGTCAATAGCACTGGAAATGAAAGATGGCATAACAAGTAACTGTGAAAATTCTGAATAGCAAAAGAAAAGGAGCCCTGTTACTAAAGGCTGCAAAAAAAGGCAAAGAGCGACAACGACAAAGAGCAACTGAAACCGGGGTAAATCGTAACGAACAGAGTCCATAGCAACGGTCAAAATCAAGTAACGCTGGGTTACAAAAAACTACTAGTTTCTTTCATTTTAAAAAAAATAAAATATAACTATCTAAAATAATCACGCAATGACGTTCCCTCTTCAGCGAGCATGTTTTTTCTTCTGTCTTCAGTGTTGTGTGTGTTGATGATGTTGCTGTCAATGCTCATCTTTGGATAGTTGATAAGCTCTGAGGAAAATGGAAATCCATCCTGCTACTCTTTGTGACAATGACATCAATAATAATAGTACTTGGAGAATCAAAGTGGGGGTAGAATAAAAATATTGAAAATGTATCGCTTTCCACTTTAAGTATTTTTAAAGGCAAGTACTCCAGTGCTTTAACTCAAGTATTGATTTGAAACTGCAACTTTCACTTATATCGGAATAATATTTGAACAGATTATCTATACTTTTACTGAAGTAATAAAGTTGTGTACTCCGTCCAACACTGGCCACAATTGGGCCCCGGGCCGGAGTTTGGACATGCCCTGGTTTAGATAAATAATCTTTGCCCCTGATCGTGGCACCCTGCAATCACTGACCTACTCCACATCCCAAAACAAAGAGCAGCCATCACACTCAGCACAAACAAAGGAAATAACACACACAGCCATGGGGGGATGTAACACCTCCAGACAAAGTGTAAGCTGTCTCTCTGTCTGTGTTTGGAGGCTGGGGTCCGTCTCTAACCTCATGCTGTAGGCTCCTGCCCCCAGCTCCTGCCCGATGCCGGACAGGCTGGCATCGAAGTCGTGCACCAGCCCCGACTCTATGGTGGCGTCGTCCATCTTCAGCACCCAGGCCATGGGCCCCAGCTCCTTGTCCTCGGCTTCTACTCGGAGGGCCGCCAGCTTGCTTCAGGTACCAGAGGTCTGCTAGCGAGGAAGTGCAGCTTCTGAGTGACACCGTGAGAGGAAAGTTATGCAGCTAGCCCGTTAGCCGCTCCTTGGCAAGCTGGGCAGGCGAATCGGTAGCTTTCCACGCAGACTGGAAGTATCGCCATATCTCCACTCGAGATTGTTTTTATGGGGGACTTTTTAATCACACAACACGGTGCTCCACAACTGGCAGAGTGTCTGAAAGTAACAATAAGTTAGGGTCCGCTCAGCTAGCAAATATTAGTCGTGACTAAAGATGCGAGCTGATTGTCAGCATGCAGACGTTAGCTAACAGCTAGCTTAGCTTCACAAAGGCAACTTAAGCAAGCTAGCGTGAATCCAGCAGCCCCGTTGTTATCCCCAAATCTTCGCGCTAACGTTAGCATGTGTTAACAAAATGCAAAAAGCCGAGAAGATTATTTTGTTTTAGTCCACACGCCGCATCCCACGCAGCGCCCGCACAGCTGTTGCTACCTAGCTATCGGGCTAACTAGCATCAACTTCACTTGCTTCGTATCAACTGCGTGATGTCTACGAGCAGCTGTCCTCTGGCGCTCCCTGAACCGTCCCAGCCCGCTCTCCGCTTCTCATCGCGGTGCTGGAATCACCGCTAAGGCTCCCGGACCTTGAGACGCAGTCCTTTAACCATCCAAAGTACAGCGGTAGACACAAAACCAGGCATCAACATGGCTCCCTCAGCATACAGACTGTCGGTTTGTGAAGCCTGCAGGGCTGCCACCGCCAGCCTCAGGAAGGATGCCAGGACGACCGTCAGCCAATCACAGGCCGCATTCTGTGCCCAGCGCAGGGGGATTAGCCAATCAGAGGCCTCCGAGCTTCCGTCATTGTGTCCAACTGTACTTGCGCTCTGGCTCCCAGAAAGTATAATAATGCACAGTCTGCACGGGGACACTCAACTTGCTTTGATTGGGGGCCACTTCTGCAAAATGACAGGGGGCCAGGGGCCATTCACAGCAGCCCCATGTATGTTCCTTGGATTTTAGGACGTTTGTAGGATTTTAGGACATTTCTCAGATTATAGGACGTTTCTAGGATTTAAGAACATTTCCTATTAGGACATTTGTAGGATTTTTGGGAAATTTCTAGGATTTTAGGACATTAGTAGCTTAGCTGGGAACTTTAGTAGCACTTTTTTGATTAACAGGCTCCGTTTAATGGTGTTTTACACACTCTGGCACCTTATGTATAGCCTACTAAAAGTGCAAAAACCGTTTCCAGTGTGAATCATATAGTTTTTATTGTGTGAATTAAAAATTAGTTGGGGGGGCACTCAATACCCTATCGGGAATCAGAATTGGATCGCAGGCAGTACACTCAGTATTACTGATCTAAACTGTCAAAAAAGATAAACTCTTGGAAACCAATACCCAGTGGGGGAATGTAACTAAGTAGATTTACTCAAGTGCTGTACTTAAGTATAATTTAAGGCACTTGTACTTTATCCCTTTTATGATGCTTTCTACCAGTGGTTTGATGAAATACTTATAAACCACACCTGAGTAAAAGTACAGATGTCTTACCAGAAAATGGCTTTGGTGGAAGTCTTAAAGTTTTTGATATTAACTGTACTTGAGTATTAAAAGTAATTTTATTATATTAAACATACTTAAATATTGAAAGTAAAAGTGCAAGTCATGAAGTTTATCTCTTGATAACATACATCACCTTAAAAATAGAGTGTACATCACACTTGCAGAAAAACAAAGACTTTTTAGAAATTAAGGAATCTAAAAAACAAAATCCAATTTTACATAAATTAATCTGGATAGTTTAACTGTCAAATAACAAAAAGTATATCAGTAGGTCTATGTGAATCCTGAACTCTCCATATTGAACTATTTAACAACTAGCCTATAACTTCAAGAGCACAAACAAATTCCTGAAATTCAGTGATGATTTCTGGTTTCATTGTGCCACTCAAAGGTTTTTGTACAACAGAGTTTTAGGGCCACATTAAGGAAAAAAAGTCTTTTTTGAGACCTCAAATTTAATCTTGAAATTACGACATTATTTTCCTAACATTATGACTTTATTCTCCTAATATAATGTATTTATTCTCAAAACCTAACTTTTTTTTTCTTTGTCATGGCCCTACTCCTCCATCGCATTTCAATGGCCCCATCTGGCCACCCTTATGGAAAATGTGTGGGGGCGCCACTGCATGTAGGCTTACACGCAGTGACGGTGCTCAGTGGTCCACAAGTGAAGTGAAGCAATAACCCAAACAGTTATTCATTAACGATATGGAGCTCAAACTTCTCGGAGGCCATAAACTACGTAAAATAAACATTTCATTGTTAGCTTTAAGAGGTTCATACCTTGTGTAGCTGCTGCCGCCCTGTCTCTGCACCGGGGCTCGGAAGTTTTCAGTGTAGGGCTGCCAAAACAACATCGTGTCCCACAAACAGCTGTCACAGAGCGTCTCACTCCCAAAAAACACGGCTCAGCCCGTTACCGAGGAGGCTGTCCTCACAGGAGCTCATGTCTGCTTCATGTCAGTGCTGAAGAGGAGTTTGCAGTCGGCTGCAGGCTTGTTGTCTGGTAAATTATTACACACCGGTCGGACCCTGGACGTGGCGCGCGGTCAAGTCTGGGTGGCAAAGTTTTTCCGAGTAGCTGAGTGCACGCGCTATTTTGGCCCGTCGGGGAAGACCCGCCTCGCGACTTAATCACTGTCCCCCTGTCCGACTTCTTACACAATTCAGGACATGGACGTCAACACACTGTCAGGTTGATCTTACTTTAAATAATCTAGGAAACCGATTGCCTCGAAAGATTAAAGTAAATATAAATATTCATCTTAATTCATGTTTACCATATATCAAATTAAGATTATTTGAAATTTCGTTGTATTTAATTAATTATGTGAAGTTGTTGCAACTTAAAAATGACAAGCGAAATTACCTTGTTCTTTCTAAATGTCAGCAACTTCAGTAATACAAGTTAGTCTGACTTAACTTGATCATGACAAAGACAATTTTCCCTTTGATGAAGTTTGCACATCTGAGTTCTGTTTCGCACGTATAATAAAATACAAATATGAATGACTACTTTGCTGTATGCAGAATACTGATATATAGCACACCAAACTTGGTTTACTGTTGTTGCTAAATTGTAGAAAGATTGATTTAATTAAACATGTCATTTTAAAGTTGCAAAAAATTCAGAAAATTAAATAAATAGAAATACATTTTAAGTAAACTTAATCAGATATGAAGTTTACATAAATTGAGATTAATAGTTGTATTTACTTAAATTTTTTTCAAAGCAGCTAGGCTTCCTAAATTTTTCAGTTTAGTCAGACTTTTGTGCAAAATATAAGGGACAAAAAATGTACTTGCTAAATTATTTATGATATCAGTGGATTGTTACTACTGATGTTTAGTAATAAGTTTAGTTAACTACTCAGTGTGATGGATACTTCATAACACTGCATTATGTTTCATACAATTATTGTTTTGCATGTAAAATTATATATGTAGAGTTACTCTAATTTTAATTTCTCCCTGACAGTATTAAATAAATACAACACAAATATTAAAGTATCTTAAAACTGTACTTTTATGAGGACAGACAGCAGACCATTAAGTGCAGGGACTTAGCAGTGAGGAGGTGACTGCAGGTTGGTGCTCTGTCTGAGTTCCTCTTTAGCTGCACCTAAATTTACAGCCCAAAGAACAGATGCATACATGAAATTCAGCACCGCTTTCTCAAATAGCTATGTTGCATAAGGCATGTTATATTTTACATCATGTCTTGATTAGTCCACTTTATTAACTGCTGTGCACATTGGCATAGCTCTCTGATACACAAACTGACAATCTAAAAATGAAAGAGGAGAGTGGATCTAGAGCTGAAACAAACTGGGTTTGACTGAAAATGCTTTGTTTGTGAAGGTTATCTGCTTTAAGTTTGTGAGATAGTGAACAATTTTTCTTTGTTTTAAAAACCAATTTCTTAGACCAAACCATTGAGAAAAGGAACGATAAAAATATTAAAATGCATGAAAGAGTACTTGTGATCCCTTGTAACAGGATAAAGACTAGAGTTACGAATGAGCAGTTTAAACAGGCATTTTTCTGTCAGACTTTCATTTGAAAGACTTTTAGATGCCCAGACAGAGCAAAATATTAAGGACACACCACATAAAAAAAAAAAAAAGTTTGTACATTTTACTTTTGTCAGTTTTGTCTCGTCATCAGCGGTGACATAAAAAAAGGGTTTCTCGAAAAAAAAAGGACTAAGACATTTTTACAGTTTTAAGCTTTTCTGGAGTAACTACAGGTTTTTAAATTTCCAGTATGAAGGATCTAGGGTGATATGTATTGGCAGAAATTAAATATATATAATAAATATGTTTTCTTTAGTTTACAGTCTTAATCAGGAGTTGGCACACTGAAGAAGTTTTAACTGTCTGCAATTTGCAGTCCACACTGTTTGGTCACTAACTCATGCACACTGCTCCATTAAGCCTTTCTGCAGCACCTGCTTTAAATTTTAAGATCTCTTGGGTTTAAGATTCAGTAGGACATAGTGGATCTTAAGAAGACATACTGGAAATGGTTTAGCGCTGATCCTGCATCAGTTAGACAAACAGCTTACAACTAAAATGATCAGTCTTCAGTGTTGAATTGCATGGGTAATACTAGAATTAGTAAAGATGTTTACAGGATTTCTACATCTTAAGGCACCTTAGATTTAAGTCTTAAGACTTTTTTTCTGCCACTTAGAATGAAATTTAATTAACTTAATTTATAATTTAAGGATATTTTTGCTCAAATGTTTATTGTAACATTAGACTTGACATTTTTTGTCAGGTGAAAATGTTAGAATATCTATACAGTGTTGGAAAAATAACCTCTTCAGAGTAAAACACATGAAAGACAATTATTACATACTGTATTGTTTTATTGGTGATTTTGTTTTTTTTATTCTACATTCTACGTGACAGCCCATTGCCTGGATTCCTATTATAACGAGTTTGAAAAGAGAAATTTAGTAAATTATTTAGAAGAAAAAAAAAAGATGTCACCACTTATTTCAAGATTTTACAATGCAACATCAGAAAAAATACTTATTAAATCCTACTTATCATGTCCCAATACTTTTTAAGACTTTTGAAAGATTGATTTAAGACTTTTTTTTTTACATCAATGAATTCACTACAATTTAAGACTTTTTAAGGATCCGCAGGAACTCTGTGTTTAACATTTCTATCCACCCTTTCACCATGGGACTCTTTTCCACTGCACAAATCAAAGAGGCTGCGCTTGGACAGGTGTGACAGAAAGAGTTCTGTGCTAAAAGAAATGTGGTGAACAGTTGGCAGATCATTTCCACATATTCTGGGACTGCTCAGCTTTTCGGTCATACTGGCAGGAAGAAACACAAGCAATACAAAACATATATTTGGTGATGGTATTGACTGCTCTTTTACTATCATCTATTCCGGCAACATTGCAGCTCATCTTTTAGCCCAAGATAAATACCTACTAAAGATATTATTAGCTCTCAGCAAGCTGTAACACAGAAATAGTTACAGGCCGAACCTCCAACAAAGACTGACTGGATACATGTCGTTACTACTATTCAACGGATGGAAAGAATAACTTCTTTAAATTTACAGACTGATAAATTCCTGCGGCACTGGGAAAGATGGACTGTGTATCTGACCTCGCAAGATGATCATTGAATAATTTTCATATGAACTGACTTGTATATCCATCAGTATAACTGCTTGTATAAATACAAGTATACATGTATTTCAACATCCTTTTGGAAAAAATAAGTATAAAAACAAACAAAAGAAGCAGGGCTTGTCATGATCTGTACAAGTTCTTTAATATAATGTAAGCACAGCTTTGTAAATGCACGGAGGAAACACAACAGTGAAACTAGAATGTTACAAGAGGAGGAAGGAAAAAAAGACACAATGAAGAGAAGAGAAACGGGTGACATGACAGGTTTTTTTTTCAGAGCTGTAAATAATACATTTCTACAAATTTCTCAGCAGAGAAAAAAAATAAGTGTGAGAGAGAGAGAGACTACTGCTAGCGCAACAGAGAGAAAATAAAAACAAGGATGGGCACACATGCGCACCCCCCCCCCCGACCCCCCCCGGGGAACTCTCCTAAATGACACTGTTATTGGATAATCCATTTTAATATCATATATAGATACATATCCACTATGTAATAATAAGCCATGTCCTGCCGTACTTCATGTGGTAAGCAGCACGCATCCATCTTCCTCCCCACGTCGCCCAGAAGTGGACTGATCCAAGACGAACAGGGAGAGACGGAGCACGCTATGAACTTCTCTGAAAGGGGCGGACATTGTTCACATTAATTTAAAACCCCAGTCACACTGTTCTGGACTCCAATAAAAACTTCTTTTTAAAATTTAGTCTCATGCATAGCCACGCACATAACACCTCCGATACTTTGGACTCTGCCTCTGCACTGTATTTGCTGTGCCTCGTGTTAGTGCTCGTGTTGGTCGGTCGTACCTTTTAGGCTAATCAGCACCTTTTTGACAGAGAGAGAGAGTGTGTGTGTTTATGTGTGACAGAGAGACATTAAAAACCGCTGCAGTAAAACCTCATCGCGTGAAATAAATCCAAACTAGGACACAATGTAAATTTACATTCCTGTCTACCTGGCCCCAGTTACTCACTGTTCAAGAAAGACACAAGACGGCACCATTCGTTTCGTCTCAGCCCCGTTCCATGAGCCTTTTACCCCCTTAAAAATGAGAACCATGCACACGCACCACTTCCTGTTGACATCGAGATGTTATTCAAAAGGGGAGCTGTAGTGTTCGGGAAAGAGGACGGACATTTCATATCTTCATCTTTGAGTGATTAGTGACAAACCTGGGTGTGACTGAATGCGTGTTATCTGTTTGTGTTGAGGGGTTCAGTTCAGTCGGAGATAAGGGTGAATCCTCGGCGATGGTCGGGAGAACTACAACACTCCTCTCTTCTGCACAACTTCCATCTTGTAGGAAATGTATGAGGACTGTGTGTGTGTGTGTGTGTGTGTGTGTGTGTGTGTGTGTTACTTTGCTAACCAGAGTGCAAGCGTACATGTGGATGTAAGCAGTTTGACAGTGTTAGGATGTGTGTTTCTGTTCTCAGTCTGTGTGGGTGTGAGCTCATGAACTGATGTTGTATGTTTGGTGGGCAGAGTTGCAGTTCTGTGGTTGCCCTGTGGGAGGGCGCTGTGTCTCCTATAGGCCCTCAGACGGGGGTTCGCTGCCGCTGGAGCCGGACTGGGCGCGCTTGATGTACAGATTCAACAGCTTCAGCTGCGAACAGAAAAACAGAGGACAGACGTGTCAACGTGTGTCTCTAGAGTTTTCGAGGAAAGTCATACAAGGTGTATTAAGGAGATGAAAATCTTTATTACAAACCTGTTTGCTAAAGCCAATGTTCCCACACATTTTTATGGACAAAATTTCAATACTTTTCAAGGACCCATAATATTTTTTTCTTCTTGCCAAATTGCCTGTTTTTTAAAAATATCACAATCAAAACTATTGAAACACAGTTTAAACTTGCTGGCACACATGAGTGGAGAGATGGAAGAAAATTAATAAACGTACATAATGGTAAACCAAATGTTGTCAAACATCGGCTCATATTAGGGCTACGTTATGTCGACAGCTACAGAAAATAAATTTGCCGTTATGTTACATTAGGAGGGTTATTCCTCCCAAGATTACTGTAACAGTTTCATTAAACACAACAAAATTCAATGACTTTTCCAAAACCTTTATTATTTTCACTAAATCTATAACTTTTCCAGGTTTTCCATGACTGTGGGATCCCTTCGCAGCATTTTCTTTCTTTTTTTTCCATATTTTTTTATTGTGTACAAAATCCTTTAGATATCTATTTATTTATTTACTTTTAAAGATTTTTTTTTGGGGGGGGGGGGCTTTTGCCTTTATCGGAGATAGGACAGTTTCGGTGTGAAAGGTGGAGAGAGAGCGGATTACATGTAGCAAAGGGCTGAGACTGGAGAGGCACCCTCAAACACTACAGCAAGGACATAGCGTCTGTACATGGGGCACCTGCTCGATCATCTGAGCTACTGGGTGCCCAATCCTTTAGATATTTTTCACATAAAAACATCCACCCGTCCATTCTCATTTGCATATCTAGGTCGGGGTTTAGGAGCAGCAGGTTGAGCAAACACTTCAGACATCCCTCTCCTCTGCGACACTTTCCAGCTCTTCCTGGGAGACCCTGAGGCGTCCCCGGGTCAGACTGGATAAATAATCCCTCCAGAGTGTTCTGGATCTGTCCTCTTACCAGTTGAACGTGCCGAACCACCTCAACTGGCCCCTATAATGTAACGAAGCTGCACTGCTCTGAGCTCCTTCCGGATGTCTGAGCTCCTATCTCTAAGCTCATGATCATAGGTGAAGGTTGGGAGGTAGATCTACCACTAAATCAAAAGTTTTGCCTTCCCGCTCAGCTTCATCTTTACCACGACGGTAAGGTGCAGTGCACGCATCATTGCTGACCACAATCCATCTATCCATCTCAAGCTCCATTTTGACCCTCACTCATATACAAGATCCCGAGATACTTAAACTCCTTCACCTGAGCGGTGACTCTCTGTAAAAATATAACTATTTACATTAGAGCTAAGAGAGCTTATGTTTCTATTATTCCATCAAGATGAGGAGAGGAGGATACTTAGTCGATTCATAAAAAGTTTGCTGGTATTGGGGTTAGGAATTTGATCTGTTTATTCCATCCAAATTTGATAGATTTTGCTCCTTTGGTTTTGAATCCTTAAAGAGAAAGTCAACTTTTAAATTTTAAAGACGTCCAAGATTATTCCATACCAATCTGACAAAGTACGTGGTGCTGGATAATATTTGAACACAATTTCAAATATTATTTTCAACAAAGAATATTCAGAATACATGAAGTAAAACAGTGCTATGATATTGCCTTAAAATTCAACAAAAAGACTCCATGTTCAAAAGAATCTCACGATGCCAGATTTCAACCTGTCAGGATGCCAAACAAGACCTTATCTCTTGGTAACATTGACAAGAAACCACACATTTTCAGCAACCTGTCTTGTGCTGCTAAGTCCACATTTCAGATGCTGACGGGTCTGTTTACCTTGCTGCTGGAGAGTTGGCTGAGGTGCGGTTTGAGGTCCTCCCCGATCACTGCGTAAATGGCCACCAAGCAGAACACACAGGCTTTTCTGACGCTGCTCTCAGAGTTGTCATAACCCTGTTCAAACAGATACAATAGATTACAAAGCTGCATGACACCCCTTATAAAATAAATAAAACAGCCATTTAAAGGGACAGTTCACACATTAAAAAACATCCATATAAACTGTAGTGCTACTTATCATTCTGATTCATTTTTGGTGTGAGTTGTTGAGTGTTGGAAATATTGGCCGTAGTGAAGTCTGCCCTGTCCCAACTATAATAGAACTAGATGGCCCTCGGCTTGTGGCACCCCAAAATATATATATAAAAAAACCCAACAGCAATGTTTCTATATTTATAAACAGCACTACAGGTAAGAGGACAAAAACAGTTTTTGATTTTGGGATGAACTGTCCCTTTAACAAGCTTTACAAAGATTGAGAATAAGAGTAACACCCTGCATGCAAAATGTAAACAATTCCTCTTATTTCTGATAACTTTTACACCTAACATTACACTTCTTACAGTGCTGGATGGTCATGCGTGATGTGTGTGCGTTACCTGTATAAGTCCTGGCACTATCTCAGGCAGCAGGGTCATCAGGCCCTCGCGGGGAACCCTCTCCACCACTTTGGTCTGCATCTTGATGGCAGCCAGGTTGATGGGGTAGTCAGCTGACTGGATAATAGGACACAACACCTTGATGCACTGGTCTGGACTGATGGACAACGCCAACATGGCTGCCGTCTCCTCTGCTGCTCGTACCACCTGCACGAAAACATATATTATCAGTACTAATATCAGTGATACACAAAAACAGAACAATTGCAGAAGATCACACGCAGTATGTAATCTGCGTTAATTCGATATAGCCATTTAAAATGGGTAATTATTAGCATTTCATCCATCCAGTGGTGGAAGAAGATCCTTAACCAATACCACATCCTAAGAATACTCTGATACAAGTTAAAATCCTGCTTTGAATTTAAAAGTAAAAGTAAGTAAGTACATTTGGGAAAAAATACTCAAAGTATTAAAATTAAATGTCCCAAATGCAGAATAAAAGAAAAATCAAAAAGGAAAACCAAACAAAAAAAAAAACACCCCCAAAACTCAAAATATCCTAAAACTCAACTATTAGAAAAACAAAACTAAAACCCCAAACCCCAAAATTATTCAAAAAGAATCGAAAAACCAAAAAAAGAAAAAACAAACACCCCAAAACTTAACATTATTTAGAAAAAGAAGAAAAAGACTTAAATATTCATTAAAATGGGGCGCCTCGTGGCTCAGTGGATAGAGCGGCGATACAGAGGTTGTATCCTCTCCGCAGCAGCCGTGGGTTCGATTCCAGCCTCGACCCTGTGCTGCATACCCCCCCGTCTCCCCTTCGTGCTTAAACTGTCCTGTCCATTAAAGGCAATAAAAGCCCTAAAACATAATCTTAAAAAAAAATGTTGGCAGTTGGCAATTCATTTTTTGTCAATCAAGCTGCACTTAATTTAATTCATAATAAAACGTCTATACTTTAGATAATTTATATACTCTTTAATGTTTTTCAAGTAAAAATCCCCATCTGCAAAGCAATTAAAGCATTCAGGTAAATACAGTGAAGTCTTCTCATCTTTTCATGCTCACTGAAGTGTAAATGACAAAAACTGTTTTAGGTGAACTGATGTGTGTCTGAGTACCTCCTTGTGGGGGTCTTTGTGAGCCTCCAGGGCCTTCATGATGGTGAGCTCTGCGTAGTTTTTAAACCTCCAGGGCTGCTTGCTGAGAATCTCCCTCAGCACCCGCAGAGCCAGCGTTCGGATCACATGCTGAGAGAATTTTTAAGATTTTAAGAAGTTAAAGAAAAGGAACTCAGTCTTTCTGCACGGTTGTTATCACAGAAACAAAGTGGGTGCATGTACCTCTCTGTCACCCATTGTTTCCAGCAGGAGCAGCAGGATGGTCTTGAAATGCTCGTCCCACACCTGCAGGGTGTTTTCGCGAATCAGCTTCAGCAGTTCGCAGAGCGCTGCCTTCCTCTCCTCGATGCGCTCGTTGTGATTGGACAACTCTTTCAGCATCTCTGCTACCAGCTCTGATTGGTCCAAGTTGCTGTCTGTTGAGAGACAATAAAAGAAAAACAAGTTACGCTTATGATTTGTGTGGTGCAGTGTGTGTGTGTGTGTGTGTGTGTGTGTGTGTGTGTGTGTGTGTGTGTGTGTGTGTGTGTGTGTGTGTGTGTGTGTGTGTGTGTGTGTGTGTGTGTGTGTGCGCGCGTTTCTGTCAGACTGTGTTTGTGTACCATCTGTGAGAAGCTCGGAGTCGTCCAGGCTGGTGTCTTTGCGGCTGTGTTTGAAGGGAGAGTCTGATAAGTGCTCGCGGGCTCCTCGGGGGCTGGAGGACAGCAGGGGGGTGTTGAGGAGGGATGTCTTATTGTCCAGAGCCATGCGGCCTCCGTCCACAAAGTCTGACACTCTGCCGTCCGTCCCACTGTCCCCCTGCGGTAATGCAATAAGGAAAATGTTAAAGAGGCTGGCACTTACAGGTAACTTTCATACCTAAATTTTAGATAATTTCGTCCAGACTAAACTAAAAGAAAAAAGAAAAAAAAAGAAACATTGTTGCCTTTTATTTCTTACCAAACCAAGAGGTGTCACAAGGACTGATTTCTAATTCATTCGTTAAATTCTATGACTGCCATTATCAGCACTACAAGCAGAAATAAACAAAGTTTTTCTCATTTGATTAATAGCAAGTCATGATGTATACTGTGTTTGTTTTCTTTGTTTTCATACAGACTTCACAAAAAGACTTTTGACTCGTGCTAAACAGTTGAGACTGCCACTAAACTCACCTGTCAAAAAAAATATAACAGGACAACAAAAAAAAGACAAAAAAGGCTGCATCTTGTCAAGACAGACAGGTTTGTAGTTAATCATTTCAGGCTGTACAAATAAAGTTAACCTGAATAATAATAATACAACATGAGGCTGCCACATTTTCAGCCTTCTTCTTTATCATTTGGTTAGTGCAAAAATAATCAAAGTCGGACATCACATCACTGTTTTATCATCTGTCTGATGTATGGAAGTCCCCGTCAGTGCATCCATTGAACTTAATAAGGGAGCTACTGGGTGAGTATATTCTGGTCCAACAAATTCAAGATATGGATGAGGAGCTATACTTTAGGTATTTTCGGTTGTCTGCCAACACTTTTGAGGATCTGTTGAACCGGCCCCATGACGCTGACGCCGGGACACGGAAATCTCTGACGGAAAACGTAAAAATCACAATGTGATCAAGGTGTTCAAGACATAACAAAATTCTCCAGGTGTACGATTTGAAAACATGAAAGGAAAGTGTTAAATGTGTGTGTCTTAAATAGGTCTTTTCTTGCTGCATACCCTTTTATTTGTGGCAAAAAAGGTAGTTTCTGTCACGTGACAAAAGTGTTGAACCACCTTCCATAAATCAGGTGTTTCACCTTACAGATTTATAAATCTGGATCAATTTAAGGTACATGAGCAGGCAACATTTGGGTGTGATTTCCTTTGTTGACGGCAGGTTGTTCTCTTGATGTGTTCAAAACAACTAGATGTTAGGACTTGAGAAGGCCGAAACATTATGAGACACCAGGTGAGAAGTGGAGCGGGGTAAAGGGGTTCGAGGTCCTCTTATTTCTGTGTATATTTACACTCAGACCACTGAACGTCACTATCTGAGTGGTGGTTTGTTGAGTCAGGTGTGCTGTGATTGGCAGGCTGGTGACATGTGGGCTGGTCAGATTTCAGATGCATATCATGGGGAAAATGTCAGGAGGTCACACCTCTACGCTTGAGTACACCGTGGCCTTAAAAAAGGCTCTGGGGTTGGTGGGAGCAACCACAAAAAGAGCTGACGCGATGTCTTTCGTCGTAAATTTGGACTCAACAAGCAAGAGTATAAAGATAATCACTTGTGAAAATATTGAAGGGGAGATTCTTGTAAAGAAAATCCTCTCAGTGGGATTTTCAGCCACTGGGATCATACACAATAAACATGATTTTATCAGTGGCTGTAGAGGATTAAGTTCACAGTCGTTAGTCCCATAAACACGTAATGTATGACCATCAGTTCCCACGCTGCAGATGGACTGGAGGAACAGATCAGATGTCGGGGTCACCACAGTTAATGCAGCCAGCTATGTTTGTGTGTGTGTTTAGACATTTGCGTGTCTCGGAAAAAACGCTGTAAGGCTAAACAAGACTTTGGATCAAAACTCATTACTGTTGGAGCAGCAGGTAAAATTTGTCTGTAGCTCAGAGTAGCAAAAACTGTCACACATCAAAAGTGAGCATCGAAAACTGATGTCGTTCCTTTGAGCTGATATTTTCTGATTTATATCATTACTTATATCGCTGTGGCAAAGGTCATGTGTGGCTGCTTGTGTCCAGAAAGTATCAAACACTGCTGCATGAGAAGGGTCTTATATTACATAATTAAATAAGGATTTAGAACACCCACTTACAAAAAACATGTTTATTTTTCTCAAAATGATGATAAGTGAGCACACCTTCATGTATATCTGTATCTGTACTCGGAATGGGCGGTGTGTGAACCTGAAGTGGGTGTGACTTATTTTAAACTTGATATTTATATGGTCTCATCAGCGGCTGCTATATTTATTATATTTTATAAAACTTTCCAAGACAATCTCAGAATTGAGCATCAGATCATTCTTGATCACAAGATTAACGGATTGAACACAGCAACCTACGTGAGTATTTTATTTAGTCATGAGTACAGATATTGACTGGTTTCACTCGGATAATACTTGTAAAAAGTCCATTATTCATACTGGATACTTGTTTCATCCGAGTATTTGGCTCAACCCTAGTATTAGCTAAAATATCAGTTAGCAATGTACAACGTACTGCACAGCACTACATAATGTGTTACCATCCAAGGCTGCAACTAATGATTTGTATTAACTGTCGATTAAATATATTCTTTATAAATTTATTGATAGTTGTTTGGTATTCACTATGTAAAAAAATGATGAAAATTGTCTATCATTGTTTTCCAAAGCCCGAGATGACGTTCTTAAATGTCTTCGTTCTTAAAGATATTCAGTTTACGGTCGCAGAGTATTGAAGAAACTGGGAAATACTGACATTTAAGACGCTAGAATCAGAGAGATTAAACTTTTTTTCAGAAAAAAATACTCAAACTGATAAACTAATTATAAAATTAGTTAGCGATTAATTTATTAATTGCACCTTTATTGCCTGCGACAGAGAATCAAAGTGAACTGTATTTCTGGAGAATGTGGGAAATGATGAAAACTAAGAACTGATTGAACAAATGCATTTAAGCTTTCTTATGTCTCCCTAAAGATTTCCTCAACACTTTTTATAAGTGGTTGTGTTCTGCTTAACTTTAATCAAATAATATTGTCCGACTTCAACAGTTGGTCTTTCAAATCAAGCGAAAAGGATGAAGTGTGAAACTAGTTTTGTGGTGTTTCATAAAAGGATCCCTAAAAGTTGGTAGCTCGCTCATTTTTAAGCCTACTCAAATTCAACACCACTCTTCTTGTAAATTTGGCTGCTATTCTTTACACAAACATCTGTAAATCAGGCAATCACGCCTGAGTAACAAACTCTCTTCTATCATGAGAACATTTAACAAAAGAGACAGTGCAGCTCCAGTAGCTCCATATCAGCCTTGACACATACTGATGTGCACTTGAATCAGCACATCGACATCCATCTGTCTGCTCTACTGACCTCGTCTCCCTCCCGCCGGTGGACTGGCTCATTCATGTCCTCTTGGCTGCGGACACTGAAGTTCTGGATCGCCTCAGTGACACCTTTCAGTGAGCTGTAGATGTCCTCTGAGTTCATGTTCTCTGTGTCGTAGTCAAATGCACTGCACACATACAAGAGGGAAAAGGACACTGAGCCAAGGCTGCATGATGATCGCTGAAGTGAGTCATCAAACGGTCAGGCTTTGATGGTATTACACATTTTTTTACTTTAGAATAAATCTGATTGAGATAAATGTAACAAAAAAATCAATTCAATGGACTGCCAAAAACCTACAATAACAGTATTCATCACATAGCCCAAGACTTTTTTTTTTTACATTGTAAACTAGAGACATACAGCAGAAAAAGACGCGGCAGAACACTGACATATGCTGTCTCCAATACTTTTTTCCACCAAAAAAGCATGTATATACAGTTTTTCAAACGCGGGAAAACCTGCAAAAAATAGTCAATGGACCCCTTTGCTATTGTAAGTAAGTGAGTATGCTTTTCTGTATTGTTTTTTTTTGGCGTGCCATGTTCGATGTCACAAATGCATCGGAAAAAAAGGTCATTAAAGGACAGAAAACAGCATTGAGGCTACTGAAAATGTTTCAGTGTTATTTCTTCTTAAATCAATTATTATTACTTCTTTCAAACTCAGTGCCAACTAAATTTGAAATGATGTTCAAGTGATGCTGTGACGGAGACGGACAGACGGAAAGAGTTGCCGACAGTCTTGCCAGAAAAAAGGTGAAAATTAACTTGTCCACCTAAGTGTCATATTTCCATCGCTGATAGGAGCTGGAGCTGATAAATACCTGTGACTACTGCAGTTATCTGTCCCTGGAATGAATGCAGATTGTAACCTTTTCCACTGAAGACATGAGCCGGATAATAGAGGGCGTTGGAGAGTTTTTTGTCCAGTGATAAAGGGGCTTAACTGATGAGTTTTAATTGATATAAACATCTTTAGACATTACTGTTTTCCCCTGTGAAGATCTTGTCCTGTGTTCATGCAAATATGTCAATGATTGTTAGATGGATTTTCCGAGCGTGTGTTACCTTGGTGAGGGGGTGTTCTGGGAGGTGTTGGTGGGCGAAGTGACCGGGCTGGACCAGCTGGCTGGAGATCGGGGGGTGTGTCGTGTCAGAGGGCTGCCCATTGGTGCCTGGGAATGTGACAAAAAACCCCACACAATTTAAGTTAGACAGAAGTGTGTCATTAATGTTACAGTATAACGTTTCACTCAGATAGCATGCTGCATGTGTCTGAAACAATTTCACTATTACCTGTGCAGCATTGCCTGTGTTCTTCAGATGGTTTTGAAGCAGCTTGGTGGCTCCGTCCTGGAAGGTTTTGGGCAGAGCTGCCAGCAGCATGGTGAACTCTGGAGTATTGAGCTGGAACAGTGAGATCAACACCGACTGGGCTGCCTGTGAAACACAAAATAGATCCCTTATGGTTAGAAAGACACTGCTGTTTCTCCTGTGTTTGTGTGCATTAGTCAATCAAAGGGGGCGGCATTTATTGCCATTAACATGAGAATTTAAGGAACAGTGTGTGGGATGTATTGGCATCTAGTGGTCCCATGTATCAAGCATGAACTCCCTGTTAGAATTTCTTCAGTGTTCATTGTTCAGGAGGTTTTTACCGGGAGCTAAATTATCAGCAGAGGTCTCTTCCTCGCCAAAACAAACAGAGCGGGTGATTTGAAACTGGTGAAAACACCGAATGAAGCATTTTCATGTTACAGATTAGTGTTTCTTCGACACTGCTCGTTGTGGAGTGGCTGCTAACTACAGTGGTGCTGTTTGTCTGTTCTGGGCTACTGTAGAAACTTGGCAGTGCAACACAGCTGTCGCTGCAGACGAGGATTTGCTCCCTTTGTAGATATAAATGGCTCATTCTAAAGTAACAAAAACACAATTCTTATTTTCAGGTGAATATACACTCAATAGAACATATACTGCATTTCATGTTTGCAAGTATATCTCCTTAAATCCTACACATCAGACTTTTAATTGGGGGAATAATGTTTTGAACTGGCGAGGGTTTATGTGTCTGTACC
The DNA here is from genome assembly GCF_026936395.1 of Plectropomus leopardus. Lineage (NCBI taxonomy): Eukaryota > Metazoa > Chordata > Actinopteri > Perciformes > Serranidae > Plectropomus > Plectropomus leopardus. The sequence continues at coordinate 12,838,579 of NC_142192.1, read as the reverse complement.
TTTCTGACGTCGGAGCTCTTGGGTTCAGTTGTCCAGGTGATGATGCGTGAGACGGCCAGCCGAGTCTCACTGGAGTTCACAAAGTCTGGAGCATCCATCTGTAATGTCAGTGTCTCGATATACTTCAGAATGGCCACCTTCACCTGCGATACAAAAAAACCCCACACTTTTATACAAATCATCAGTGAGGTGACTGATAAAATAGAGAAACTTCCTGGCCAATATTCACCTGCAAAAACACAGTAATACAGTACAAAACAGTGATAACAAAAATACAAACACGCAGACATGAAAAAGTGACCACCAACGTTCACAGTCAGCATGTACAACCACAGCAGATTGTGCATCTCTGGCAGGTCTGAAAATCAAATGATCTGATGAATCCGTGAGAGAAGTGCATTCATGGTCATGCTTTATCATAGTGGAAAACAAATCAATTAAAAAAAATAATAATAAAAAAGCGAATGACAAATGACAAAACAAAGGAACCAATAACTGTGAACATTCACCGCAGGCTCCGAAACGCCACAACAACTGACTCCTGCCCTGATTTTCCTCTACCTCACTACTTATGCACCTCAAGGACCAGAAACTTCCTCCAAATCACTTAGCAGCATCGTGCGCGCCATATAATTGCTCCCCCCGGAGCGCACTGACCTGGGAGGACTGGCTCCAGGCTGCGGCCTGCTCGTCTAGAGAGCAGGCGTGGCGCCGCGCTCTGGGGGGGAACAATTTAACCCCGGACCCTCCCCTGCCTCGCCCTCGCCCGCAACACGAGCTCCGTACAGGCTTCAGAGAGAAAGAGGAGAAGCACCGCGTCAATCAACGGAGGGAGAAAGAGACGAGGACAGGGGAGGAGTGGGAGTGGGAATAAGGGAGGAAAAGGAAGCGGAGGGAGGAGGGAGGGAGGGTGCAGAGAGTTTAAGAGGAGAGTGGAAAGTAGGCTTGGGCTATCTTGAAATTTTATGATATTTGGAGATACACAATACAATCATTAGGCCACATGATGGTAGCAAAGAGCTGATGCCTGGTTAACCAACAAAAAACAGCCATTTGTGAAGCTTCATGCAACAGTTTACAAGCTGGGTAATGACCGCTACACTGTTGAAATGCTAAAAACTGAATCAACATCCTTAATAATGCTTATACACTTATCAGTGTTGCAGTGCACGACTACATCTTTCAAGTCATCTCAGGTCATATCTTTAGGCTGCTGTTTGTTTTTTTATGATGTAATGGTGATAAAGATCCAGTCTAGTAAATTCCATATCAGAAAAATCCAGGTACGTCATCACGTTTGCATAAAAAAACAACATAAAAACAAACATAATTCTACAGTTTCAAGGTACATATATATTGTTACATTGCCCTCTCCCAACGTTGGCCAGTGATGTGAGCTGTAATGTCAGGCTATGAGCCAAGAGGGTCTGAGGACAATGTTTTTGACTATTTCGTCAGGCCACAGAGTGGGTCCACGTTCCACAACTATACTTTAAGCGGCCACTTCTTACTGCATGAAATATATGATGGCAATAAAAATAAATGCAGATACAAAAATAGAGTCTGCACACTGGATGATGCGACACTAGATGACGTGATGTTTCTGTGATGTTTTAGACGTAGTACATGAGCAGATGTACTGAATGTCTAATAAAACAATTAAATTCTGCTGGCAAAATGTTATTTACACATGTAGTTCTTCTGTTTTTTAAGCATTTCAAAAATAATTGAAAAAAAAGTATTTTAAGTAATCCCCTCTTTCCAAGGACATTTTGATAAGACTGTCTATCCTGTTTTATTATTTATTTTGATGCAAAACAGAGGGCTCTTTTCTTCCTTTTTGGCAGTGCCTTTCTCTGTGCTGATTACAATAGCACCACCACATCGGCATAATGCCGCAATTACAGTTACAAATGGAAGAAATCCACCAAGAGCAGCGCTTGTTAGAATAGCGTTTTCCATCATGACACCCGTCATAGTTTTGTCTTGAGATGGAAGTGGGACAACACTGGGGGAAAAACCCTGTGAACAGTCTCAAAGAAATGTAGACTTTTGTGAAGAGGTGATATTGAGATGCTGATGATATCTTTCATTGCCCAAGCCTAGTTGGAAGGCAGGAGGAGAAAAGGACTGATCAGGAACAAAAAAGGTTGTGATATGAGGTGAAATACTGGGCAGGGACAGGAGGGAGGGGGCAGAGTGACAGAGTTAAAAGGGTAAGGGGGCGAGGACTGAGGAATAAAGGTGAGGGGGGTGTTAGTGAATAGAAAAGTATAAGAGGAGGAATAAAGAGTTAGAGGAGGAAGGGTGGGTCCACACTGTAGCCGAGCACAAAGCCAGTGGAGAGGCTAGATCAATCGCCATCCAGTCACAGCCCAGGATTCAAGGGTTTGTGGGGGTTTGGGCAGGCATGAGGTCATATCAGTACAGAAGTTACCATGGTTACACAGCCCCCGAGTTTCCAACCTTATGTCCATCCTTCCCTCTCACCCTGCAGTTACTTAAACCTTCATACACTCAGACAAGCACGCGCACACACATACTCAGAAAAGTGCGCACACGTGCACGCGCGCACACACTCTCTCTCTCTCTCTTTCTCTCTCTCTCTCTCTCAGACAAGCACACACCCACCCACACTAAATGAACGCATTGTTTACCTTGAGGTTGGGCGTCTGTGTCTGGTCGACAGTGAACCTCATGAGAATAGTAAACTGGAGATCATTGGGGAAAGACTCTCTGTCAGAGACGAAAAAAATCCACATTAATCTTCTGGATCACAGAAACACATCTCAGGAATTAAAGGATCTTTGCTGTGTGTCTTAACAGATTAAGATTAATTACTACGTTGCAACTTAAGTCAGAGATAAAGAACTATTTGTGTGATTATCTCTTCTCTTTGTATACGTCTAAAAACACAAGTCAGAGAAGGCAGCACTGATACTCAGAGGCATCTTTTATGTCTAATAAATAATCTCGTAATCTCTGGTGAGTGGACTTTTGGGAATGAACTTTTTTTATTACACATACTATGCTTAAATATAATTTTACTATATATTCAAAGGGGACCTATTATGCTTCATTTTTCATATTAAATGTTGCCGAAGTTTCAAAAAATGAGGTAGACATATGGAAAAGTAATGCCTGTGAACAAAAACCTCAGCCTTCAGACTGTTCTGACTCCTCCGTTTCAGACATTTCTTTCTACTCTTGAGACAAGCAGGCGTCAGATCTTGACAGATTTCTTTGTAGGATCATCTGCTCCAGGCACACAACTGCAAGAGTTTACATTATGTAACCTCAATGCTACATGTAGCCACATGCAATCTACATGTAAAACTGTAATTTGGATGCTGATATTGTTAATATGTTCTGATTTAGGATCATATTCCTTCTTAAACATGTCTCTTTTTAACCTCTTTTGCCCATGGATTACCAACTTATATGCCCTTGGGTCTGTTTCTAATGACACCCACCGTGTGACATCCAGGGCTCTCTGAACTTTGGCCTGTACGGAGCCCAGCAGGTCAGCTCCCATCTTCTTCAGCAGCTGTGTGAGCAGGACGAACAACCAGTCCTGCAGATCGTCCTTATGGACCACGATGAAATCTACCAGCGTCTCCAGGAACATACTGAACACCTGAACACACACACACACACACACACACACACACACACACACACACACACACACACACAGAGTTTGGGTCACACAGTGAGTCAGTCACTCAACTATTCACACGTTTCATGCACACATTCATGCATACAAGTAGTCCTTATAGCGTAATTCCATGATACGGGGATGTTATGTTTAAGTATTATCATGTGAGAGCAGCATTAGTTCCCATTGTGAAGTTAGTGGTTATTCACTCATCATTGCAGCAGCCCACCATCAGTCCCAATCACCAATTAATCTAACAGGTTCAGTGTGTAGGATTTAGGGGGATATATTGGCAGAAATGGAATATAATACAATGAATATTTTTTTCTTTTGTGTATGAATTAAGAATTGTCGTATTTTTGTTATGCGTCTTTGAGGGAGCAGGTCCTCGTCTATGGAGATTGCCATGTTGCACTGCCTTGTTTCTACAGTAGCCTAGAATGGACAAACCAAACACTGTCTCTAGATAGGGCCATGCATGTTTTTGTACCGGCCACTGTAGTTAGTAGCCCTACCACGATGAGCTGAACAGCATCGATAAAAAACAGATTTTTAACATGCTTTATTCAGTGTTTTTACGGAATGAAATCACCTGGCCCGTTTGTTTTAGAGAGGAAGAGACCTCTGCGGATAATTTCGGCTCCTGGTAAAAACCTCCTGAACACTTAAAACTACCCGATTGTTCAAGCTTGGCACACAGGAGAATTTTTAACTGGCTGCAGTCTGCAATCCTCAATATTAGATGCCACTGAATCCTACACACTTTCATAAAAAAAACCCCAAAGTAAACAATAATGATATTAGAAGACAACCACAATGAGACAGTGAATCAACAAGCACAAATCAGACTGTGTGGTCACCGTCTCTACATGCCAGTGGTTGTTTTCAGCAAGACAGTGAAGTTACAGGTGACCTTATGTGAAGTCGGTTAGTGAGTGAGATTTTCATCCAAACGTGTGTAAATACAGCAACACTGATGGGCCAAACTTACTCTCTACAGAGAGTTCCAGAGTGTGGTGGCATGGGGGAGAGAGAGACACATCTGTTAGCATCCTGACAAAGAGTACCTGAATGAACTCAGCGTCTGTGTGTGTGCTCAAAATCCTGACATTCAATCCAACATTTGCAAAATAGAAACAGAGTAAAATGACGAGAGCAACAACATTTATAAAAACGTGAACGTGATGTTTTGTGCACACTTGGAAAGAAAACAAAGAGAAAAACAAGGGAGATGAGAAAGAAGAATGTTGTTGGACAGATACATGAAGGCAGGAGAGAGGGATCCATGGTGAGATGTAGTACCTTGAAGGAGGCTGAGCTTATACCGGATTCTGCCGTGCCGTACACTCTGCCGGAGTCTCGCTGAAATTCATCAAATCGTCAGACGTCAAATGAGGGGGAAGGGGAGGAGCTCACACACCTTACGACATGTGTGAGGCAACGGGCACTCAGAAAAGTGTCAGTGTTAGAGAGGATGAAACGCAGCTGGTTAATCGAAGAGAAGAGCTGGCAGCCCAAATACTTGTGTGTGTTTGTATAAGTGAGTGTGTGTGCGGTCAGTGTCGTTGCTTCAGATTGCAGGGAGGCGGGGCAAAGAGAGGGAGGGCCAGTGAATGCAGTGAACACAGCCGGCGCATTGGCTGCTGAACAGTGACAGAGCAATCCCACAGGACGGCGAAGAGTTGTGAGGTCACACGCAAACTCAGGCGTGGCATGCCGTTAGAAAACAGTCCGTCGCACACTGCATGCCTGTGTTTATGTTGGAGTGTCAGTATCCGTGTGTGTGTACATCTGAGAATACATTTTGACCTGTTTATCCCGTCTTAATCGCCTATTCACTATATTCAACATCTGTGAGTGTCGAAGTGTGTGTGTGTATCAACAAATACTTCCTGCTGTGTTTGTTTAGGCAGAATCCGGTACAGTGAAGGATGGTTGGGATAAACAAAACATTTGGAGCCAAAGTAAAATAAAAGTGGGTGGATAATGAGTCTATTTGGCATGACACTATAAATGAATGTTGTGTCTTTGTGTGTGTACTTGCGCTGTTTGCACTCATACCTTACTGTGAGGGTCTGCAAACATCCTGGTGAAGATCTCACACAGCCTCTTCAACTCTACCCGACTGCAGACCAAAAACACACACAGATGAATATCAAGACAGTCAAAATAAATGTAGTCGTTAAAACCCATCCTCCTGTTCTGTGGCTCACCTGAGGGTGCGTTGGTTCTTGAGCAGCGCCTGTAGGCCCAACAGCCCCTCCTTCCTCTCTGACCAGTTGGCACTGGCGCAACGGTTCAGCACCTGGGCACAACCACAAATACACATAAAAGGCCCGTTGAGACTTCCTTGCAGGCTCAAGGAAGTAATGACATTAAGAAATATTGAGCTTGATTCTGAAATCTAATTGGATTGGGGTGCCGGGGTGGGTTCTTTGATCTTTTGACTTTTTTTCTGATGGTGGATCCTTTTATATCTGTATCATTTGTATTTTTGTATAACGTCTAAAAGTCAGTATGTTTAAATGAATAAAAAATTTAAGGAAAAAATTAATTCAATACTTTTCCAGACTCAAATTTACAGACTTATTACATTTTTATTTGACGTCTGAGTATAAAAAGCTAGGTGTTTATTATGTAAATAAATGGTTTTAAAATCCACATTTATACATTTTCTATTGTGGTGAAATAATCACCATGAGACTGTAGCTAGGTCTTTTAGCTTACATAAATTAATTTACACCATTTAGTGTTTGCTCCTATTCGGAAAGTTTAACGATGCTCGACTGTCAAACATCTCTGCCACAGAAGAGGTAATGTATTTAACAAACTTACTTGCAGTATATGTGTAATATGTAATATGTAGAGTAATGAGTGATCAGCAAAATGACATGAGGTACTGCATTTTCTGCATGCAACTGGAGCCAAGACATAAAACTGAGCTGCCTGGATAAAACACAAGACCCACTATAATTGTGTTATTGTATCTAATTTAGGAAAGGTTTTTTTGAAGACAGTCTGTGATTTCTGCTGTACTGCTGTTGCCTCCAACCTCAGCTACGTCTTCTGTCTGTCTCATGTAAGTGGGGATGGCTCCTCCGTTCCTGGAGCTGTAGGACCTCTCCGAGCAGGCGCTGGACGCATCGCTGTTAGCGTCATCATCAGAGTACATGCCGTAGTTTTCGTACCGCCGCCGTGCTGGCTTCTTCTGCGGATGGAGGACAGAAATCCAAAAAGAGATGAAATTAAACAGAAACTGAAGATTGAGGAAAAAACAGGCAGCAGGCAGAAAACATGCACTGTTACACGCTCGCTTTATAGAGCAGAGCTTAACACACACAAACAACACACAGGTAGAAGGCAGGTGAAGGAGCTGACCTTGGATCGCATGTCTCCCAACAGCTGACAGCATTAAACAAAGGTAGAACCAGGGGTTAGTTAACACACACACACACACACACACACACACTCCAGGAGGTGTGAGATGGCGACAGATTACTGGAATGTGATCAGAGTTATTGTGTGTTTGTTATGTATGTGTATTGTTTGTACCAGTGCATCTGCGAGTGCCTCTTCTACGTCTGAGCCCGTGTTGAGGACCCTCATGGCACTGACTGAAGACGATAGACGACTGGACTGACTGATGCCGAAACCTGTTCCTGTTCAGATTCAGACAGGTAGAGAGAGTGGGAGAACGGACAGAAGGACAGCAGGAGAGAAAACGTTAGACCTAAAATTGCAAACCTTGTCCTGTCACTCATTGGACTGTCTCTCACTTGACCTCTGATGATCCACCATTCTCCTCATCATCCATTCGCCGACAACCCACACACACACACACACACACACTACATCTCCCATGAGCCAACCCTGTAAGTTGATGGGATGACTTGTTAGGTGACATTGCAGGTGCCGCTGGGGGGAGAAAAGTATGATTGACAGAAAACACAGAAGAACATGTTGGTGTCCTTGCAGAAAAGGGGCAGAGCTAAATAAACACAACAAAACTGGCAGAATGGTTATCAACTGGCTACTGAACGGGCGGAAACATGCGATTCCACAGGAAGGTTCGATATCCTGGAGCAGAACACAAAAAAAAAGAAAAAAAGAAAAAAAGAAAATCACAGAGGCTGATGGACAAGAAACAGGCTGACAAATAATATAGGAGAAGATGCTTGGCACTAAAGAGAACAAAAAGAAAAACAGGTGAGCGAACACAAATTAAGGCGACGTGGGTGGGTTGGTGGGTGAGGTACAGAGAAATAGATGTACTCAGCCTTCACCTGCAGCCCCAAAAGCATCAGGTGTGTGGAGAGCTCCGGTGGAGCGAGAGTAGCTCCGTGTTGCTGCAAGCAAGATTAAAACACACATACAGAGTTTAACACTCGCACGCACACAGGAGACAAACACACACAACTCTCACACTGATCGAACAGGGTGTGACAGTGAAAGAAAGGCTGAAAAACACTAACTGCTTTTATCTTTTTTTTTGATGACCCTCAACTTTTTATGTGTTTCTTCAGTTTGATTAAGTATGAATAACAGAGAGGTTTATCTTCTCCTCTGTTGTTTTACTAGTCATCCCTCTTGGGTATCTGTCTGCCACTGCTACTCACCAAGGGGTGTGAAGGAGCGTACGGGGCTGGTGTCCCGGCTGCTCTCCCTGCTGGCCTCTCTGCTGCAGCCCTGACTCATACTGGGCCGAGGGATACGACTGCCCCGAGCTAACGCCACCCGGGTTACAGCACCGCACCGCAGCAGAGGGAAAGATGAGGGGGAAACAGGGGAAGGCAGAGCAGCGGAGGGAAGAAAAGTAGTAGTAAGAGGACAAAAGGACAAGGGGAAGGGACATAAAAAAGACAACAAAGAAGAAAGACCAACATGAGCAGTGACGAAGGAGAGAGAGAGAGAGAGGATGGCACATGGATAAAGACATAAATAAGACAGAAGAGACAAAAGTGACAAACTGACAGAAACAAGAGAATACGAGCACAGGTCTAATGGCTCAGAGGGAGCATCTCAACAGACTTAAGTCACTTCTTTTACGTGACTTTCAAACAAGAAGATTTTAGCTCTAGATTAATGAATCGTTTCAGCTTATCTATAAAAATTCCACAAATACTGAAAATACCAAGGTTGGGCATGAGTGCTTGAGTACTTGATTTAGACATCAGTACTTATTAGGACTGTACAATTTCTGAAAATGTTATCGTTCTGAACAAGTGGAATATCCAAATCACAGGAGCTGTAGTTTTTTGATAAAGTGTGTCACAAAATACCAGTATGAATGACACAATGAGGTGGAACAGAGATACTTTACCCCACAAATTATATTCCAGAGGTACGGGAACATGGCTGTTTGGTACAAACCAAAGCACAAATCACATATTTTTTTATTTTTTCCAGTAAAATGAAATGCAAAAATTCCCATTCCCCCTAAAATAGCGACTCATATTGCAATTTCTTTCAAAATATTTGCAATATGTTTTTTTTGCATATTGTATAGCCCTAGAATGTATCAGTATTTTTTAGTAGTTGTTTAAAAAAACATATTTTAATAAACAATAAACATAAACATATATTCTTCAAAAAAAAAAAAAAAGCCTAGCCCTTGAAAGCACCAATTAAAAGTTCCCCAAAAGATGATGTCTTTAAATTGCTCCATTTTTTCCCTGACTAATAGTCATATTTGGGTTTGCTATTATAGTTTCTAGTTTACTACTAAAATTCTTAAATACACATTTCAGAAGCTAGCAGTGAAATTTAAACATATTTTGCTTTAAAGAAAATGCTTAAATGATTAATTGATTCTCTGAATGGTTACAGATTAATTTCTGTTAATTAATTATTTCAGCTCTAGATGAGATGCACCCAAAAGAAGCACAGGACTGCTGGACTCACATTTAAATGAAACAAACAGTCTGATAATCACATGCACTTGGACGATCATCCTGCTTCTCACACACAAACATTTAGAACAGAAAAGGGATTTGAGATGAATGAAGCAATCAAGGGAAGGTAGAGGAGGAGGAGGGGGGTCTGCATGTTTCATCCAGTAGCATCGCAATCAACTTGAGCGTTCATTGCTCTGTTCATCAGCCTCAGCATCTACACAGCCAATCAGGGTAAATCACAGCCTATAAAAGGGTTACAAAGCCTGGGGAAGCTTTGCTGATCCTGCTGCAAGGTTCGTTCACCAGCCACTGACAACAGGTTAGTAAAGTGAGGGAGGAGGTCATGATGCGTGGGGGCATCTGCTGATCACGGGCACCCATCACCACAACAACACAGCCATGGAGTCAGAGACAGGTTAGAGAGATGGGCTCTATGAGGTGAGGAGCTACAGCTTTGTGGAGGGACTGGGAAGGCAGGAGAGATTTTTACTGATGGATGGAGATAAAGAATGAGGGATGATTTTAAGATGATGATGATGATAGACTGAGGTTAGGACAGCACGATTGTCTGGTTGAGATCGGAGCCTTACCTCCTCTGCTCGCTCCGTTGTAGATCGAACTAATGCTGGAAGGAGCTACAAGACAGAGGCACCAAGGGCAGGAAGGAAAGAGGACAGGGAGCAGGAGGGGAAACAAGTTGAGATCCGAGGGTATAAGGATGTGTGCAGTTGTATGTGGTGTGTGTACGGTATTAATAGCCCCTTTTGCAATGCCTTTTCAAGGCGAGAATATCGCGCTGTTATGCCACCTCACTGTTCTATGTAAAAAGTACAATTGCAGAACAGGGGGACAGAGTCATGCCTTTCAGCCGGCAACGGAGGTAGTAACAGTGCCGAATCGAGGTCTGTGCGAAAGGGACCATGTGTGGGACAGGCAGAACATTTTGATGAAGTATTACGCACACGACCCACCCACGGGAGACTTAAAAGGCAGCTAGCAACACAATCAAAAGACAAGAACAGCACAAAAATGTCTGCAAATTGGGTAAACAATGAGGTCTGGGAGTTCCTTACCCTCCGAGCAGAGGCCAAGATAAGCCGTCATATAACAGGGATGGTAAATTATTGGCGTTGCCATGTTGTTGTTATTGTTTAGAAAGGCCTGCCGACGAGTACGCTATTTGTCACACTAGAAGCAGACGTTGTTGTGTTACACATCGCACCTATCACGCTTCTTTGCTTCCATGATGATGGCATGCAGTCTATAATCACACACTGGAGAGGCATGATGCCGCTGCTGTTTGGTTCTGTGTAAAACTGCAAAGAGGGCGTAAAGAAGGGACTTCAAAGCAGCTCTACAGCGCGATCTCTGTGTAAAAAGGGCTGCAGATTGTCTACGGCCGAGTTTTTACAACCAATCACATAATCTTTGAGCAGTTGTTATAAAAACAGATGCAGGAAGATAAATATAAAATCTTGATGTGTTCATGTGTAGTAAATGCAATCAGACCAAAGCAAGAATTGTGTGCATGAACTTGAAGCACTAAGTTGTTTACTCACCAACAGACAGGCGGGTGGGGGACGAATCTCTGGAGCAGCCCTGGCTGCGGGGGATGCGGCTACGTCTGTGTCCATCCCCGCCGGTCCCAGCCAGCACCCTGTGGGCCCCTGAGCTCATGGTGCTCAGGGCCGTACTTGTCAGCACACGCCCTGGAGACCCACTCCGACTGCCAGCTTCAGAGAGATGCAGAGAGAGAAGAGGACAAATACAAAGACAAGGAGAGAGTAAAGTCAGGGCTCGACTCTGGCAACAAGTGAACTTTTACAGTGACAGCTACGTAACTAATCCTCCTTTGGTGTGAGGGGGGTTTTTTTTTTTTTTTTTTAAATGGTGTGAGTTTTGTACACATGCAACTGACAAAGACAGTTGCTACACACAGCTGCTGAACTTAACTGCTCTTATTTCCAAGTGTTTTTTAGTAAATGTAGTGATATACAGCATGTATATAAAAAATATACAAAACTTGATCGCAAACTTTACAGTGTTTGATAACATTGGAAAAAAGATTCTTGGGGCTAGGAGAGTTGAAAACCACACCAAGAGGAAAAGAGCTTTTTACAAGTGTTGACACTTATTTGTACGAAATCAAATAAATGTACTGCAACAAAATAAACACTTTTGATAAATACATTTATACTAAAGTTAAGCTCTCGAAGATTTTCGTTCAGATAAATGTCTGTCAAGTCACTCATGACAAACGAGGTAAAATGATGGTTACTGAGTCTATGGCTCACTGATGAAAATATTGCAATATTTATATGTCTGAATATTATGAACTGAGTGTCTGTGGCGACAATAGTGGAAAAACAGCTGTACTAAGTTGCTGCAAATGCAAACTGAACATTTCCTACTGCTGCAACTTCAAACAAAAAGCATTTAGCACAAAGGGATCAAAGGAAATGCAATGTGTTTTTCTGTGTGCTTAGCATTTACGGTTATTATTCATCAGAAATGCATCTACAAGACAAGAAATCTGTCTTTTTTGGCAACTGTTGACCGCAGAAATATTACAGGGAGTCATGGAAAAAGAAGGAGCACCTTAACTGAGCTGTTACTGCTGGCAACAGGCGGCACACCTCCAACTTAGCTAGATAGCCAATTCCTTTCACCGTGCCCTGTCGTCTACAGACATGTGCTGTGTGCAGAGTAAAATGATGAAAATCATGGTTGCTCACATGGAAAAAGGCTAATTTTTGCCCAACCACTCAATTAAAATCTCTCTATTTGCTGCCCCCAGAACTCCTGTGACCTGTAGTATAAAACCACATTTATTACCACCAGTAACAAATTGATGTGAAATCTTCGAGATTGCCACTTTAAATAAAATGTATTTATCTATTGTGAAGATACATTAAAATAAGGTTGTGTCCAAGATTAATATATAACATTTGATAACAGGGTCCCAATTTCTCCTCCCCATGACATCCTGTCTCCAACAGCAAGCCCCACCATGTATCTAATCCTACAGTGACTCAGATTACTATCAACCTGAAAACAAACAGTTGAGGAGGAGCTGTTCTGCAGTGCTGAACATCAAGCGTGAGAACAGACTGTTGGGGAAGCAAGCTCCAGGGGCTCAACACATGTAGCTGGACCTTAGCTGATTTTAACATGACTGTAAATCAGCACGCAGACCAGACTCTCTCTCACCTTTCTTGCAGTTATACACACAACTCAACTAAAGCCACAGACACACAAAACATGACAAGTCTGTCTCTATTTACTAGTGGTGACATATAATTACATAAATATACACATCTAAATGACAGGAGAAAGAGCTACATAGGGATTGTTCTATTATCTTGACTCCATAGATATACTGTAGCTGATAATTTATTGTTTTTATACTTTTTTATCGTGTAAAGAATAAATAACCCTCTCTTTGACTTCTATTGCCATTTTTTTTGTTATATTTTCCAGTCAACTTCCCTCTTCCCTTGTCTCCTTATATTTACAGAAAGCTACTGTGAATTTGTGTGAGCGTTACAAAAATATAATTTTTTTACAAACTGCTGATAAAATGGTGTAACCAGTCAGTCCTTAAGCTTGATGGGAGTTAGATTTAGGATTTTTTTACGACTTTTTAAATGCCACACTGAATCAAACCAACAGCAATTTAAAAAAAAACAAACAAAAAAACAATAGACATCAACTACATAGGGCTAGGGACAATTTTAAGTTAAAATTAATGCGAGAGCCATTATGTAAATTAATCTAAAAATTGAAATAAAAAAACAGACGTTATGATTTTGAGATTTTACAATGCAATGCAGAAAATCTCATGGTGTGGCATTTCAAAGACCTATGAAAGACTTATTTGGGAAAATTTAATACCAATTCAGGCTGTATTTTTAAATTAAATAATGCTATGCCTTTTAAGACTTTTTCAGGATCCGCGGGAAGCCTGGAAACAAAACAACAAAATCTACAGAATTATTTACGTGGCACCTAAAAGTAGATGTTTAGGACAATTGAATTCCAGCAGGTAAGAATGTTTGTCCTTCTCACAGGGGAAACAAAAATCTAAATCTTTAGACTACATCCAGGCACACATAAGAGTGCAGGAACACAAGGCTCCCAAAGCAGTGTGTTTAGCATGATCATAGAACAGCCATGTTTACAGTCCGTGACTACAAATCCCAGCATGCCTCAGCCAGAGTGGGAGGAGCTTTAAGTGACTTTTTTTGGGTGCATGTGAAGTAGGGAAAAGTCAGGGAAACAGAGGAAAGGCAATAAAGATAAAACGAGCGGGTAAAAAGAAGTAGCATTGTAATCTTACCACCAACAGGGGTAGCAGACTGAGATCCTGAGCCATTAAGCCCATTGGTTGGGAGGAGGGGGGAAGCAGAGGCGAGGGGGAAGGAACAGCAGATTAAACCAGATGAATTATGAGTATTAGCGCGAAAAAAAAAAAAAAAAAAGCATCATGGGAGTTAGGACACAGAGTACGATGGGAGCGCATCCTGGTAGTCCATATCAAGAATGAAGGCGAAGCTGAAGCACTTTGATTAAATAAATCCATTTATTAAAGAGAAAACAAGGACTGAAAATGTGTTGCTAAAACAAACACACACACTGAACCAGCTGCAGATGAGAGCCTGGGAAAAGCAGTGCATGTTGGGACAGCTGGCATATGTATCAAGCAAAGCCTGTTCACAATGAGGAAAAGAAAATGCCTCAAAGTAAATATGCTCAAAAATATCCACACACTCTGTCACACACATGTACGTAGAAATCTTTCTGAGCCTCTGTTCAGCTGCCATTTCCTCTGTGTGTGTTTCAGTCTGTGGTTCAAGATCTGGGCTCTGAACTCTTGATCAGTCAGCTTCCATTTAGTCTCTACGGCTACATTCAGGCAAGCAAAATCTTATAAACGGACTGCCCACACTGTTTTCTGCAAGTAATCAAATCTGATTTGTGTGTTCAGACATCACCAACCCATAGTCTTGGTTTAATCAAGAAGTCCAGTTCAGGAGAGTTCAGTTTGCTACACATAAGAGGATATTTTTACATTTACAAAACTGCGGATGATACCGATAGAATCACTCTCTTCTGTGCTGTTTTGTCATGACCGCACGGTTTAGGTCCCTATCACACTGATCCTATACTAAAATGTGGAGCCAGCCTGTTTATTGGTCAAGAGAGAACGACTCTCTTGATTGACAAGGACTCAATACACAAACCCACCATTTGTAAATATTCCATCGATTGAGACTAAAGACTCTCAACAGCCCACCTTGTTATTTACTGTTCAGAAAATGTTGGGGCACATCCTTCTTTGTGGATGATTGAGGAGGTGCAGACATTTACATTGTCTGTAAAGGGGAAATACAATAAGAGCTGGATGAAGCAGTGACACGGATGTTGCTATCCTTTCACGACCCCACCTATATATTAAAACTACTTTTGGGGCTTTTTTTGCTGATATTTGTTAGGACAGTTCAAACGTAAAAGGGGGGAAAAAAGGGGATGATATGCAGCACAGGACCAAGGCCAGAATCGAACCCGCGGCTGATTGCGCCAAGGTTGTAGCATTTGTACATGGTGCACCCGCTTTACCAATTGAGCTACTGGGCGCCACCCCCCGCCTATATAATAAGAGTACCGTCCGCCATGAAGACGCAAAAACCAGATCTAGGGTTAAGGTACATGTTTGCAGGGGTTGCATGCAGGTTCTAAGAGTACAATATCAAAAGTGTTTGATGGAAACTTGGCTCGTGTGCATGGGTTACTGTGGTAACGACATAAACACCAGTAACTCCATAGCTTGCTGGTGTTGCAGAAGCATGAGAAATAGCGGTCCATCACTTCATCCCCCAAACAGTCACACTGTGAAGACGCTGTGCATAACTCCTCTGTCACAACAGAGCTCAGTGACAGAGGAGAGGCTGGTAAACATCACTTTGTTTCGTGCTGCAGTCATGGCGAGCTGCACTGTGCAGCAAGAGGTGTGGCGCCATCCACAAAGTGCGCACCGAGGTACGTTTGTCAGGCTCTGTGGCTGCCTAGGACCAAGTTTTGTACATCAAGACACTCACCTATGAAATCAGAGTTGAATTGGTAGAGCACCCTGGCTGAAATACATCTGTAATAAATCAGATATGAATTGCAAGTCAGACCCCCCCCAGATGTGGCTTTGATCTGATTTGCTACAAGCTCGTGTTTTTTTTGGTCACGTCCATATTTTTTAAAAAGGGGATTTACCAAAAAACAGATTTGGTCCAGCATTTGGTCTGAGCAAGGTCTAAATAGGCTGTGATTCTATCACTGTCCACTTTTAAAGTTGTTAAACCAAAGCCATCACACTATAAGCAGCAAGTATTTTTTGAAAAGCAGGTACGCACACATCTGCCTTATGTGTTGCAATTAGGGCTGTACTGAATACTTCAAACATCCGAAGCTCCATTCGTAACCTTGACATTCAAATTACAAAACAACTTTCAAATGTGGTGCAACTTTTTTGGTTTCAATGTCTATTTATTCTGTTCAAACCCAGTATTTCTGCACAGCTACAGAGATATTATCTGCTGTCCCTGTTGGCTAGTTAGTGCCCGTGCTAAAAACAAGCTGCCTTATGCTAGCAGCAGATCCACTAAATGTGGATTTTTCAAAAAAGACTTCATTTCATGTCCTACAATCGTTTATTTTTCAAATTGGGGGTTTTGTTTGAGGATTTCTTGTTCTTTTCTTCTTTTAGGGTGATGACATCATAAAATAAAATGCCAGATATTCAGAGCTTCATTCGAAAACCTAATTAGAAGATGTAAGCGTTAAAAAGACAATTTGTACAGCCCTAGTTTAGATAGTAGCTCACTCAGCGGCTCTTGTGCTCCCTCATGTCTGTTAATGTTTTTTTAAAAACCTTAATGGCAGCCAGAGCCAGGCTAAAGCAGCAGAAATAAACTGTCCACCACACCATCCTCAGTGATGAGACACAGCATGCATAGAAAAACATAAACATTAAAACACACACACACTCCTCTTTACACAAAACAACTTGATCAGAATGAGAGCGATAGCAGGTGGGCCACCATTCCCACTGTGGTACACCGATAGACACACACTCTGACTCTGACACACAAACAGAATACCTGGTGTGCAATCGGATTCGTCGGAACCTGAAGGCACAAAAACATTTACATGGAGCTTATAATTAATGAAACTCCACCACACGAGCCTGAGAAACTGCAAACACACACTCTAAGAAGCTCACACACACCATTTCTGTTGCTGTGTTTATGTGGTAAGTAGACTTGATACCCAGACTGTTCCACTCACAGCTGGGTTTAAGTCATGCTGTGTGTCAGTGGGAGTCGGTACTTACGTTGTGACTGGGAGACCATTTTGGTGCGGCTGCGTCCTCGTGAGTCCACCTGGCTGGACATGCTGCTGGCTGTGGACAAGGGCTGCTTGGTGCGTACACGGCCTGTATGTATGCAGAGGGGAAAACGGTGTAAAAACACAACAACAAACAAAGAAAACACCGCTGTACTGCCTATGCCCCTACACATCTACTCACAAACTGTTTGCAGCTGAATGAAGCTCAGAACCCAAGAAGCACTACGGCTGACTAAAAGCCACTAATGCTGGAAGCTGCTGAATGAAAGCCTGATCCTAAACTAAACACTCAGCCAGCAGCGCACACAGATACACACACCAGGGATGCTTCAGTGGAATAGGAACCAGTGTCTGTAAGGACGTACTTAAAAACGTAAACTGGTCATGACCATAGACTGAAAAAAGAAGTGGACGTAAAACTCGAAGTGAAGTGCCTTAAACATGCATTTTTTCCAATGGCCAGCAGGGGGTGGCTGACATTGTTTAGAAAACTATTCAGAAAATGACCCTACTTCTCACTTTGATTCAGTAAACATTTTTCTAATGAGTTTATGGTCTCAATCACTAGGTTCAAGTTGTTTTTAATACTGTACATCATGATGTTCAAAAAAGGAAAATGTTGGAGTACTCAGATGTTCAAACAAGTGTGATAAAGGTGCCCTTTGGTAGGGAAAACAAGCTCAAAAAAGGAGGAACGACTCATGCAAAAAGTCAAAAATAGAAACACAGACAATGCTGGTTCATGTTAAGCTAAAAGTGGGTTACAACCCACAGGTAGCGGCACAAACAGCCTTCTTCAGTGTGTTGCTGTTGGTGTCACACCATGAAGAAGGCTGTTTGTCCTGCTACCTGTGAGTTTTAACTTTCTGTCAAAAGAGTTCCTTGGACCTTCCTTCTTTTTTGAATAGCATGATGTTCATTTTTTTAAATTATGGTCAAGTTTAGAGTAATATAGAGGATAAAGCAGATGTATTTATTAGTTATTTTAGGTGTCAAAGTGTTTGATTTGTTCAACAGAGATTTTCAGCATTTCAAATGATGATATGTAAGTGTGTGCTTGTAAATCATCCCTTCGACCTGTCAACTCGGCTGGAGAAATGCAAGTTTCTAAGTGTGTATATATTATTTGTGGTAGAAATCATTTTTAGTTGTAGAAAAAAAAAGTTATTACAACATTTTTATACAACCTGTCACCATGTTTCTAATTTCTGGGACCTATATTAATGTAATTGGATTAGTTTGAACAGGAAAAAACTGATGATGGTCACTTCTGGTTAAAAAACAAAAACAAACTTAAAAACAAAATGCAAAACCGATGGCTAACATCATGGTGGCTGGGTCAACTTCTTTTTTTTACAGTTTATGATCATGACCGAGCTACTTATCCTTTAGTATTGATTGATTTCATGGAAATATGTCGTGAGTAATTGTGATATTACTGCAGCTAACTGAATTCATATCATACACATTAGCCCATGCAGATCATCAGCTAATACAACTGCAATTTTGTTTATGTTTAGCAGTTCTTCTGTTGAAATACTTGTTCATAAGCACAGTTGGATATCTAATGGCAAATTTCATGATTAAACATCTTATTTCACTATTATTATTATTATTATTGTTATGACTTAGATGGAGGGTACCACAGTACAAAAATTTAAATAGAAACTCCTGGTTATTCCTCTGCAGACGACAACAAACTTGAACTCGAGATTAGCAATTTTGTCAGCTTTCCCAACTAGAAACATCCCTAAATCATGCCCCCCACACACATTCACCTAACCACAATCTTACCATTGTCTGACCTGGTCCCTACAGACAGACAAAGAAGGAGCAGGTTGTAAATGGCACATTTCACCTGATATGTGTATAAAAGCACTACAACAACAACACATCCTAAGTAGTCTAATAAAGCCTCGATAACTGAACAACACAGTTTAATGCAGGTGTTTATGGTTAGACAGCTTCCGTATTAAAATAGGATCAAACTGTAGTAAAGCAGAAGATGATCTTAGATGTGCGATAAATTTGAGTCATGGTGTGATGAGGAGGATGGTGATACAAATGAAGGTGGAACGTAAGCTGACAGCAGGGGGCGCTGTGGCCACACACTGCATCAAAAAAGAAGCTATGATATGGACTGGTGGACTGGAATGAAGTGAGGAAAGGGAAAAGAAGAGAAAGAAAAAAGCACAAGTAGATTGTTGCTGGTGAAGCAGAGTGAGATGATCTTACCATCCGTTTTATCAGAGGCATCATCTTTAGTGGCAAAGAGAGAGAGAGTGGAAGAAAGAGGAGGAAAGAATCGAAGGGAAACAAAAAGGATTGACACAGATGATTATCGAAAGTAGGAGACACAAAAGGAAAAGGAACCCAAGAAGGGGAAAATGAACAGAAAGTGTCAGTCACAACGTAACAGAAAATAATGAAAAACAAAACAGAATGTGATACAGAAAAGAGGGAGACAAGAGAAGAGAGGAGCACAGTCTGTATTAGTTACAGAACATCTGTTCAGAACAGAGAAGCATGCGGATGCAGAGGTCGAAACAGAGAGAAACAAACACAAAGGGCGATATTCATCAACAGACCATGCACACAGAGAATATCTACTCCAGAACACAGACAGGACACATTAACAGGCAATGAGGAGGCAGCAGGAGAGGAGAGTACAGGAGCGGAGAGGAGAAGGCCAGTCCAAGCACTCAAGTGTGTGAGTCCATCATTATAAACTGTTTTTCTTTAGATATTAGGAGTTTTATTCCTAACTTCAACCTGTCAGTAGCTTTATAGGCGCTACTTCTGAGTTGATCTGACTCCTCAGTAGGGGTCTGCCTGACATCCTGCTGATCACATGCTTGTTCACGTTGTCTGGTTAGTCATCTAACTTGACTGGCAGGGCTCTTACCCAGTGAGGAGTAGGAGCCAGGGGGCAGACGCCCTGCTCCCCTTGTCTGTCCGACGTGCCGCTGCTTAGCGACTGCTGCTGCGTTTACATCCACGTCGCTACGGGAACGTTGCAGGGAGGCCGACGGCACCCTACTCTTTGAACCCGCAGGGACTGATAGGACAGGAGGAGGAGGAGTGTTTTGGAGAAGGGATGGGAGGTGATGAGGGGATATATACAATCACAAAAACATGCAGGCACAGCACTACCAAATACTGATACAGAAATACACAAACAGCCAGACACATCTACGCATTTGTGTGCGTACATGTGTGTAGTAACATAAAAACAACGTAACAGGGTGTGGCTGTACGGACACAGGCAGATGTAAATGAGAATGATGGGAAATGGCTCTGATGTTTGTCAGAGTGTGTGTGCTTGCTTTCACAGTGAGCATGGGAGTATGTGTTTGTATGTGTATCTGCTGCTGTGTGCGTGTGTGTGTGTGTGTGTGTGTGTGTGTGTGTGTGTGTGTGTGTGTGTTTGACTCACCTCGCCCTGGAGCTGCTGACCATTTAGAAGTCAGAGGCCGACTGACAGAGGAGGGAGATAAGTAGGTCAGTCAACAACAAAACAACACACACAAAAATCATTGTTCTAATGTAGTGCTGCTGGGTGATGAACAAAAATAAAATAAAATGAAATTTCTTTTTCTTCCCTCAATGACAAAATATGAACAGCTCAATTATTTCACCTGAAAATGATAACAAATGATGAAAAATGGGCAGAGAGAGTGCAAAACAAAACACACTGCACGCCAGCAGTTTGACAATATTTTGGTTACATACTGTCACCCAAAAATTCTTCTAATCAGGACTCTGTCTTTAACAACAATAGTTTGTTTTTTTACAGTAATTGTTTTAAATGATTTTAAATTCATTTTTAGAGATTTTTTTCAATTACGATTACAATCTCTATTTTTATTTTTATCTGTTTATGTTTACTTATATTTATAACAACAAAAACAAAAATAATACTTATTATTTTAATCAAGTAATAATTTAATAATAACTACTATTATTATTTTAATTAAGTCTTTAAACTTAATTTTTAGTATCACCTTTACCGTATTTCGTCATGTATAGAGGCACTGGCTTTGGTATATTTATACATTGGTCATGAATGGGCATTGAAACTTTTAAACTACTGATTCAGGTGAAAAAAGTTCGATTATCAAAACCATCCATGACATTGACTTTCTCCCCATCTTCAAATCCCGCCTAAAAACACACCTTTTTAGACTCGCTTATTCTGTGTGACCACTGTTGTTGACCTTTTATGTATTTTTAGCTTTTTACTGTATATTGTTTTACTTATGTCCTGATATTTTGCTGTTTTATTATTGAACCTAAAATGCATTATTATAATTAGTATTATCAAAACTGTGGAAAAAAATGTAGACAGTGAACTATGGAGGAGAACAGCTGATTACTTGAGGCTCTCTTGAGAGGAGGACGAGGAGCGGTCACTCTGAGGAAGTGAAGCCACGCTGCCAGAGCTCTTCAGGCAGGACTGAAGGGTCCTCTGGTACGATGACTCCAAGGAGTTGTAGAGAGCGTCGGTCTCCGCTGGAAAGTGGTTCCTCAGACCCCAGTAGGCTCTGGGAGACAGAGGTGGACAGAGAGGGGGGGGGGGAAGATGAAGAGACAAATATCAGAGTAAAAAAAAAAAGATGGGTAAGATTGAGGGGGAAGGAGGTAGAAAGATAATGACGAAGGAGGCAAAAGAAAGGAAACAAGCGATTCAGACAGGAAAATGTGGGCGGTGAGATATTTCACATTACTTGTCTTTCAGATAATGAAATTTTCAGAAATGCTTGTCTTACTTGCGGGCTTCCACTCTGGCCTCGGAGTCTGCATCTCGAATTCCCTTCTTGATGCTCTCAACTAGAACTGCTGTGTGCCTGCGAGGGAGAGATACAGAGGCACAAAAGGTGCATTAGGCATGAACAAGCAGAAAAGCAGGTTTTAAACACCTTTTCTTCCTCTGTAAAGCACACTAATGTAAATCCTGTTCATTAGACAGAAGTGTTGAGCATGTCTTTTCACTGAACCCTGTTGAAATCAATTCTCACCTCTCTAGAGAGTGGGTTTGCCATTCCTGTAGCAGAAGGTCCAGGAAATCATAACAGCGCCTGGAGACGACACACTTTTTTTAATCATTCTCACGATCACAAAACACATTACTTAACAGCATCATTACAAGCATTTTATGATCTTGTAGCTGTTAATTATTTCAGCTCATTACCAAATTAGGCTTTTTATCACTGACATCAGGGCCTTTGTTAATCTCACCTTCTAACAGCCACGGACTTGGACGTACAGTTGCTGGTTATCAGGGGGATGAGCCTGGGGACGTGGGTGTGCTGCAGAGAGGGGAGGAAGCAGAGTATGAAAATATGAAAGGGAAAATAATTCAAATATCAAACCAAAGCAGCACCACTTACACTGACCACAGAGTTTTTTCAAACCAAAATTACCTATGTATCTGCTTAGACTGGAGGAACTCGAAGAAAAAACAGATAAATTCCTGTTAAGAATATCATTAGTGACCTCTAAGAATTCCCTACACAAGAAATGCCTCAAAAAGAACTACCTAGTCTTGACGAATTTGTCAATGTAATATACAGTATTTATGTAAAGGAGAGAATGACTTTTAATTTGAAACCGCTGAAGGATATCTTTGATGAAAACTGGACAAAATGGATAGTGTATGTTTTATGCATCAGACCTGAATTTGTGTGAACATGTATCAGGAACACATGGTAATGTAACTAGTATCCACCCATTGTCTACGTGTGCAGGTTTTTATCCAAAATCCTTGTTTACAGAATGTAATTGTTTTTTTGAACCTCCTACTTAATTGCCAACCATATTTTATTTTGTTGTTTTTATCTATTTAATAACCTCTTTTTTCTTTTTTTCCCCTGCAACGATTTATTTGTTCATTCTGTTTTATTCTTTATTTGTTTTTTTAAATTTTATTTCTGTATTTATTTATCAACTTATTTATGTATTTTTACATTTATTTTACATGACTGAAAGGTCTTCATGTTCATCTGGTTGTGTAATTTTGTTTTGTATGTTCACATAAACAATAAGAAGAAATTTACAAAAAAAGAGACTGTTGAAGAGGTTTGCAAAACTCACCCGGATGATGATGCGGATAGCCGACACACCGGAGGTGGCCATGACTTTGGCACAGTTGGGGATGAGGTTGAACAGGACGGGAACAATAGCTTCAGCTCCATGGTCAAATTTATTCCCCAGCACAGATGAAAGATGGCTACAGGAACACAGACGAATACACAGCAATTAAACAGAGAGCACTATCAATCTGTGGTAAACGCCTTAATAAAGGTTGAGAGCAGTGTCATTGATCAGGACTAAATCATTAATATATTTACTCTTGAGAGCACTCAAACAATTCCACCAATGGAACAAAAAAAAGAAAAAAGTAGTGTCCATGCCATGAACATTTCTTTTTGTTAACATACCCACAATGCAATGACAATGAACAATAGGTGCAAAAACTTATTAGCCGGGGTAGTCAAGCTCAATGGACACCAACTTGTGTGTCAGTGTATGCTGCCATTGTTTAACTGAGGTTAGGTATCCGTGGAAAAAGTTCAAACATTTCATTTTTGACAGCATAACCTGTCAATTAGCAGAATGAGACATAAAAAAGACTGGAAGGCGAGTCCTTCTCTCCACAGCGTTCAGGCAGCCTCGCACTGCGGATTCAGACTGTGCTAAATAATAACCAATACTATGGAGTGTTTATAGCTGTGTACATGTGACCACACTCTGTGTGGGTGTGCATTTTATTTTAGACGGTTTGTTGTGTCTGCTCGGTAAACAAGCGCAAGCTTCAGTTCAGGAATTGTCAACAGGTCAGAGTCTAATAATGAAGAAATACATAACATTACTGACATTTATGTTATTTATATTTATTCATTCATTTTTTCTTTTTAATATTTCAGTGCCTTAACTGTTACAAGGAATTATTGTCCATGAGGCACGACTGACGGTTTAGATTTTTCAAAATAAAGGAAAAAACATACTTTCTGAATTTTAATTTTCCCAACTGTACTGAAAATGTATGAAACTGCGACCGAAAAAACTGGGGGACATACGAACTGTGAATTCTATGAACCATTACACCCCTTATAATTTCACTAAATTAAACTTAACTAGTGTCTGTTATATTAAATGAGTGATTTTTTTTTGACACAGCTCAGGATTATATTGTGATTTCTCTCACTGCATGTCATGCTAACAGCAGTATCTACAGTAAACACTCACGCAACAGTGATGCAGGCCTCTCGGACTACTTGTGAGCGCAGGTCTTTAGCCGACAGTTTGAAGGCTCCATCCAGTAGCCGTAGGTGCTGGTAGAAACAGTCATAGTTGGCTGCGCCCGCTACCAACAGCGAGCGGATCTTTTTCATCTGTTGGAAAAACATTTCGGAAACCAGCAATGATCAAAGGAAGCAGTGTCAAAAATGGGTTATCTTATTAATATAACTGAAAAACGGAAATGTGTTGAAGGTGAAAATACTGACAGCGTTGGCTCTCTGGTCCCAGTCATGTTTGTCATCTGAGCAGATCTCCCGGATCTTATTAAGGTTGTCTTCGAGATCCCTTGTTGAGTAAATCTGCATAGAGACATAGTGAAGGAAAAAAAGGAGCAGAGCAAATATGTGAATGACAGATAAAAGTCTCAGACAGTCTGCCCTCGATGGCCTGTCTGGTTTGGTTGTTAATGAAATGAGTGTGTGTGACTCTCTGTATTTATGGGCCTGTATGTGGTGTACCTGGACAGAAGGGACATCTGTGAAGGCTTTAATGAAGTCCTCTTCATCAACCGCGCCGGCACTTTCCTTGGATACTAGAAAATCAAAGCACACTCAATTAATAAGAGTGTGTGCATTTACCCAACAGCGTGCCAGCCTTCAGCACTTCTGTGCTGGTTGGTTTTGTGATTCTGGTTTAACACACAAAAACACAAGCACACTTCCAATTACACACACACCCACACACTTAAGTCAGCAGGAGCAGCCTGTGTTTCTAATGGACTTCCTGACACTAATGGGCATGTCAATCATATTTCTCTGGGGGCTGAAAGCTCTGTGGACCACACCTCCTACAACTCCTTACTGAGGAAGCAGAGAGACAAGACAAAGGAAGAAAAAAAAAGGGAGCAAGCAAGGAGGAGCTGAGAGCGATCCACGAGGATGAGAATATTACACTATTATCTGAGGTGACACGGGCTACAGAAAAGACGTTTACAGGGGAAGAAGAGGCTGAAGAGACTTTTTTAAATTGCCATTTTGATTGAAATTAAAGACCAATTTTAACATAACTAACATGAACTGACACCAGTCACATACTAAAATATATTATTGTAACATAAAATGTGACTTTTTTGGTGACAGATGATTCAAGAGGAATTTGGTGAATTTTCCATATAAAAACAATAATAGTAATAAATAAAAAATAATAATAATTGAAAAAATAAAATAATAATAATAAATAAAAGATGTTACCAGTTATTTTGAAATTTTATAATGCAGCAACAGAAAAAAAGGGTTCACAAAATTCCTTCTTCCCATGTCTTCACATTTTTAAGATATTTATAAATCTTGATTGAAGACATTTTAACCCCATTACGGGCTTATTTTTGGATTAATGAACTAAATGGCATTTAAGGATCTTCAGGAACCCTATGGTGGAGGAGAGTTGGATATTAACAGAGAGGAAGGCAGAAAAAATGTTTTCCCTGGGGTTGCCTTTCATATCAGGCTATTCAACATGTTTGTATGTAAAACTGTACATGTACATGGCCCTTACATTCTTGGGGAACATTGATGTAGCAAGCTTACGGTCTGTAGACACTATCCTCTGTTATTTTTGGGGAGCACCATGGTGGCAGCCTGGACATGGAACAGCACTCTATCACTAGCTTTTACTGCCAGCTTTATGAAATGGAAAAACTCATGGCACGTTGTCAAGGTAAGCAGTTATGGTTGAAGTAATACTCATAATTATTTTGATGGCTGATGCTTTCACAGCTGTGGAAACTGAAATTAATTTTACCTAAAATTGTAACTAAAGTATTTTTCACCACTTGTAAAAATCACACATGCTCCGGTACTTCATCCTTTGAGATATGACTGAGGACTTGTTTTAAACTCTAGACTCTTTTTGTGCCAGTAAAAATGGCAAAATTGAAATATCTATCTTCGGTCGGGTGTTGCCAGAGTGTGTGGGCGTACTGTCATCTAAATGCAAATGCAAAAGAATGGGCCTCCTATCATAGAAAGTAGCCTTATGCAGCAAAATAAAAGCCATAGACGCAAGAATGAAATTGGAAACAAAAACACAGGAATATTTACAGCTGCTATTTGTTGTTTAATATCATAAATCTGTAGCCAAAACCAGATATTTCCCTTTTTTATCACATCGAAACTTAACAAGGTCGAGGTTTTAGAGGCTGTCGAGCTCTGTGTGTGAAAAATACTCAGCCCGCCCTTGACTTCAGCCTCTAACAGCAGCTTCACGATCAATAGGACTCTAACGATCCAAGTGACAAGAGATCACTTTCTTGTGTTTCCAACCAACAGAGCAACGTACCAGGACTCAGACAGACTGCTTGCTTGTAAAACACTTACACCCACAAGAGTATGAGCACATATATGTGACACTGCTGACACAGATACATCAGAGAGCAGCAGAAAATTGACTGCACGGTCGTGGGAACATAACTGTCTTCCGAGAGAGAGCGAGAGAGAGACAGGAAAAATCAATACATGCGAAGACGAAGCAAACACCACAGTCCAGCCATCTACAGCAGGAGTAACGCTTGACAGAGAGAAGGAGGTTCTTTCGACGGGAAGGATGATATAAACTGTAGGCCTGATTCCACCACAGATAAGACTGTATCAGATTTCTGAGCAAGACACAGAGAGAGTGCATCACTGTGCCTTCTTACTTTAGTCCTCTCGCTTCTTCTTACAGCCTTTATAGTCTGTCCCTATTCGGTGTCCACCAGTGATATACGGTCAGAGGACTTTGAGGCTGCACCCACATCCTGAAAAAATGTGATCTACACTGAATTTTCTTTAAGGGTATTAAAGGTTAGCAGGACATATTTTTTTATCAATTCACCTCAACTGTTGCACATGCATTTAGGCCAAAACAAGAGGTACTAAGGAGCCGACACCTGGGTCAAATACCAAAACACTCAGTACATTCCCATGCACAGTTTAGTTGAGCTATGTACACAGAATGAATTTATTAAAGTATGTCCGACTACACCACGGCAGGTAGAGATATGCCCGCTTTCAGCTAGTTGCTATTGACCTATATTATTTATGCAGACTTTGCTTATTGACCAAATCCCAATCTGCTGTTTATTTACAATAACTTTGTGGTAGAAAACTGCTGCGTCATGTATATATAATCAAACGGCATTGAGAAATCTCTGCATTAATTGGTTAGTTTTAGGCCACATAAAAAAAACAAAAATAACAAATCGATTTCAGTTTAAGTGTAGCCTACGCTATATTTAGAACACTTTCACCGCTTTACCATGCTGTCAGACAGCCCTCACTAATGGAGTTTTGAAGCCATTTTATTAAAAAACACCAGACTCCATTGAGAAAAACAGTCAGTTCACTCCACTGAACAGACAAGTTGCTGGTCTACCACTGCCTCAAATCGGCTGCTGTGTAACATAAAGAGGAGAAAGTATCAAATATAGTGTACACTTTAACTAATATTGATTTTTTTCGAGCTGGATAAAATATGTTTTGCTGCGGCCCCGTCCACAGCAGTACATTGCTTCGCTTCCATGCTGGTGTTTTTGGATTGTGCTTTATTTTTAAGAGGAGTAAGGAACACTCCCTATCCCTGACCACCGGGGAAGGCTGGTGCAGTGATGGGAAGCAAGCGCAGAACGCCGAGTCCAGTTGCAGTCCAACTGATGTGTTAACGTGATGGAATAGCTCAGCTTTCAACCGAATTATCTTGGCATGTTAGTCCAATTTCCAGAAATTTGATTTAGTCTTATATCAGTTGGACTAACATGTTCACATGTATTTTAAAAGTCTAATTTGTTGGACTAGCATAATAATTCCACTTTTCCTAAAATCATGTAAATGTACTGAATGTTTAAAACTGCAATGTACCACAAAATGTTCTTTCCCAATAATTTTGTATGAAAACACACACAGTAACTGTAAGGGTCCTGACACACCGAGCTGACGGTCAGCCAATGGTCAATGTTGGACTGTCAGTGGGTGCCTATTGCCCTAGTTTTTTCGATGTGTCCTGCAAAAACTCAGCATGTTAAATCGGAGACGGCATAGCCTGCCAGTGGATGAAATCACTCTGATTGGCAGTTCAGTTCAGTGCATGAGAAGAGAAATGGAAGTGAGAGAAGTAAGCAAACAATTTAAGAGGGCATGAGATCAAAACGAACTTGTTACATGAGGTAAGATTATGTTTTTAGCCATCGGGAACGGAAACGGTTTGTTACTGTTTGTGTAACTGTTTGCTGGCGCATGGTAACTATCATTTGTTCTCTCAGCATTGGATTATGCTTTTAATATGCTAACTGGCGTCCTGTTGGTCGTCTAACTTCCCCTTAATAATGATGAATACAGACTACTGCTGCCCGCTGATATGGAGTTATTTCTTCTCACACAGGTGCAGAACATATGTGCTGGTTCACTGTAGGCCGAAGTCTTTGCAATGTGTTTAGATGTAACGTTTTGGCCAAGACACAGGCGACATTAGGCCCCGCAGCAGTCGGCCTCACGTCGGCACTAGTTTTTTGATGTCGGTTTGGTGTGTACGAGCCTTTAAATGTGCCCGCCTGAATTCTAAAGAATAACAGCAACAACCTCATAGCAGCATCAAGCTAGTGGACAGCTTAATAACAATACACAATATTAATTTGTGTTGGGGTTATGCAGTTTTGTATTTTGAATTTCAGCCTGAAAGTCATTCAAGTTCCTGTCTGTAAAACAGAAAACATTCCCTGTCAGTTCCTCACAAAAGGAGGATACTGTGAAATGCTGTATCTTGCCAGGGTCTCTCATGTAATTTTTTTTTTTAATCTCAAAATGGGACTTGGTGAAAATTAAGGTAAAATAAATAAAATGAAAAAACTTCTTCATGATGCTTTACAGACTTGCACTCTAGGTCAGCCAGTGGTATGTCACGACTGACTTGGAGCATTCAAAAAGCTCTTAATAATAACATCATCACATAGACTTCTACATAGAGAAAAGTTAGGCTTGCCAATTCTAATGATACTGATTATTTTCATCTGCCACTAGCCAAGAGGAGCCACACATCTTCTTTTCATGAATGAATGATATAAACTACACTTTCTAAATATAGAAATGTCTCAGCAGATGAACTCAGCTGTGCGCCTTCATTCATTGTATGTGTGAATAAACAGTCAGTTAAATACCAAGCTTGCCACCAGTAGCGCTGGGCCTGCGTGCAGCGGAGGACTCTGCAGGCTTCTTGGGAACTTTTGGGACCTTGAAGGCAGCCTGGGCCGAGGATGAACGATTTCCATCCACACTGTCATCATCTTCAAAACTACGATCTGTAGAGAGAGGACAGAGAGAAGAGTGTTACCATTCACACTGTTGGCGAGGAAAAGTATGGTTCAAACTTTTTGCAAAGTCTCGAGTCCAGAGTGCAAGAGGGGACTGATCTTACACACTATTGCAAATCAATATAATCAAACACAGAAGTACTCTAAAAAACATTAGAGCATTTTTTTGTTTATTCACAATCTGCATGAGAGCCAGTATAAACTATCAGTAAATACAAAATCATAACAGAAAATTCTTCATTTTACAAAAACAATTGGCATCATCTCCCACAATTACTATATTGAAATTTGGTTTCTACAATTTGAAACAAAAATAGGAATTATTCAACCTCTCAGGTCCCTCTAAAAACACCTTGCATTTTATTTCCCCTTTTATGTTGAGCATAAAAAGACGAAGGCGGTTTGGAGACACTGAACGGTAAAAACAAAGGTAAAGACAAGCAAAGGACAGAGGAGGCTGTTTACAAGGAGCTTGGTCAGGAGTCACTAAATCAATACTAATTACACACACATCACAGGTTCGCAGAAAAAGGCAAACCCACGCACATACATACTATCACTTCTGAGAGCCCCAAAAACACAGCCAATAATCAAAATGTCCACCCGTGCAACCAGTGAGACTGGCCGAAATGTCTGCAGCTCGAACCTCTCAATCTGCATGCTAGCAGAAATTAAGCTAGCTTGAAAGCTAGCACTGAAACTTGAGACACACTGGTGCAGCATTTTGAATGTGCATCTACCAGCAAAACACTTATGTGAGGACACACAAACACACACACACACACACGACTGTGGAGATCAAACTGTTGGCATAGGAATGCAGTTGCGCTCCAGTCGCTCTGACAACCAGCCGTTTTATGAAATGCGCCAAAGCCACCACCCCTACACCTTAAGTCATACATCAAACTTACATACACACACAGTCAACATGCAAAACTAACTGACAGCTGTGTGTGTGTGTACACACAGAACATATGCTCACAGTGATTGCAGAGCCCATTGTGTCAAGCTCTGTAAATGTTAAATTGACATGTAAAAACACAAACATATACATCCTTTGCAAACATTTATCACACACACACACACACACACACACACACAGGCATCGACAAACACACCCAGGTTCATCACCGCACTCACAGTCACAGATCCGCTGGCAGATAAGTCGCCTCATGCTTCTGGGAGGGCGTGGTATTGGGGTCCCCCCTCTTCTCCAAGCCGTACCCCAAGACACATACACACACCTCAGACACACTTCATAGTGGGGCTAAAGCTGCACACACACACAACTCAAACCGCTGTCCAAAAACCCCTCCACCCATACAAGTGCCGGCATTTTCTTTCACTCTCTCTCTATCTTCTATCCCTCCCTCCCTCCGTCTCTCGCTCTCTCTCCCAGCATCTCTCCTCCTTCCCTCAGCAGCCTCACAGCCAATCAGACGGGAGGTGACATCATAGTGTTGCAGCCAGTGCGGAGGCAGGACTGTGAATATGTGTGTGTGATGGGAGAGAAAGGGAGAGACACACACACACAAACACAGACACCCCAGGAATATTAACAGGGCTTCTTGGTGTCTCTGCCAGACCAGCTAACCTCAGCTCATTACCATTAACAACACACACACTCCAGCCTCTTACACCCTCTTACTCCCTCCCTCTCTCTCACACACACACACACACACACTATTATCAACAAGCTCTTAACACACTTTTTATGCTGCTATATTTACCTGTGAGACAAGAAACACAACTATTCACTTACTCTCTCCCTCTTCACGTACACAAAAGAACAAAGGATGATGGAGCAATGATCAAAGGAGGTCGTGTGGGGAGAGTGAAGGGGGGAGGAGACCACACCCCTCCATCTGAGGCCCCTGACCCTCCAGCTCTCACACAGATGCACATACACGAATACAGGGCAGTCTGTGTTTATGTAGACAATGACATGTATTTGGTTGTTGTGACTCTGCAGTCCAGGACACTGAATTTGAAATAAAACATTTACAATGAGGTTCGAGTGCCCACTTTTAGCTTCAATTTGAGGGTGTTTGCATCCACATCAGATGAGCAGGGGAGAAATTATAATCATTTTAATACAAATTCACTGCAACTATATATCATTTACAGTCAAGGAGAGCTGCAACAATTCAAGTCTACTAATTGAATTGTGGATCGACAAAATATAATCGCCCCAAATTTTGACAATCAATTAATTATTTAAGTCATTTTTCATTCAGAGAATACTGTTTTCAGCCTTCCCCATTTTCTATCATGTTAGATCAAATATCTTTGGGTGCTGTGCTGAAACAAACAAAAAAGACATCTGAAGACATCATCTTCGACTTTGAGAGACTGGGATGGACATTTTAAACTATTTTCTAATATTTTTTTAGACCAAATGATTAATCATTTTATTGAGAAAATAATCAGATTTATTGATAATGAAAATAATTGTTATGTGCAGCCCTGCAGTTAAACCTTCAACCTTCAGATATCAGCAGACATTTAGTATCTCGCCTGCTGAACCTCTGTCAGGCCTGTACTGCTGCCATCTTCACTTCTGGTTTGTTTTGGGGATTTTTTGCTTTCAGTCTGGTCCACAGCAAGCCAAGTACAATATATTCTCAGTCCCAATTAAGTCAGGTCATAAACTAGCCCAGCTGCATTGTCCTAAAATTTGGGTGCTATAGATGAAGAGAGCCACAACATCCACTAGACTGTTCAATCAATATGAATGTAAACAACCCCAAATATTCTCACACCTTAAAGTGAGCTTCAACCTCATACTCATTGATTAATTTAAAATCTAATGAACTGGAATATTACAAAAAATCTCAATACAAGCACACACTGAAAAATGCCTGTATATTTTTATAAAGTATGACATCTTAAAAATGTCAGATCATATCATGTGAGTGATACTTTTGTTTTCAATTGACAGATAACAGCACATCATCTTGCAAACCTGGGTCCGAAATAACTGTTAATGGTCAGCCCCAGGGTCAAAGTTCAAGGGTAAAGGGGAGTTCAAGTGCCTTCATAACATAATAAACACAATTATGAGAGACATTCTTAAATACATAAAATGGTGTTGTCACTATACTGGAGTTTCTAATTTCGATACAATACATTGAAAGATATCGATACTCAACACCATTTTCAATACAGCAAGGGAAAACTGTCACTGATGTCAAACACTGTTAATTACAAGATAGAGATAACAAAGCTATGGCATGACACCAAGGACTTTTCTTTTCTTGGTTAGTAGCAAACAACTGTGCGAGAAAGAGTTAGTGTGAGTGTACTGCCACTATGGAGTACTAAATCCGTTTCAAATATTCAGAATGGATTTAAATTTGTAAATCAGTTTTTACAACACTAATGTCAGATGTGTGCGGAAAAAAAATACATTGACGTTAACAGTGAAAATTGACTACATATAAAGACACTGACAGAAATAAATGAATTCACAGAAACCAGATGTGAATTTCATTGCTTTCTAACAAAACCCAGGAACCCATTAGTAATACTTGGTCATGCATCTAGTGTCTTAGCATTGATTAGCATTATTGTTACCAAGATTTGCATCCCTTGCTTTTGTCTAGTCAGACCCCAGGGGAGTAAATGTCTCGAGGTGAAGGGCAGAGCACCAGAGACAGAGAGAGCAATGCGACACACACACACACACACACACACACACACACACACACACACACACACACACACACAAAGACACAGAGAGAGGGAGAGAGAGAAATAGAGACTCCCTTGCAGCAAGCAGACTGCACACATGCTGTTGCCATGACAACCTGTGCAGACCAGCTTCTCAAATGGATAGAGCAGCAAACAGGGAAAAAAAAGATGTTCAGTGAGCCCACTTGCACACACGCACAAACACGCGCGCACACACACACACACACACAATTTAGCTCAATCAACAGTTGGATTTACTGTTTATTCAGTGACTTCATGTTAGTTTATTAAATTAGGATGGATCCTGGTTTGATGGCGGAGGACAGGCTCCTCAGCATTAGTTGTCTCCAAGGACACAACACAATATGGCACAACATCTCACACACTTACAGACAGTCACACACACCAACACACACCGAGATATATCAGCTCTACCATTTACCAGGCAGTGTTGCCATGGAAACTCCAGGCCGTGATTCCCCTCCTCTCTCCATTTCAGAAGAGTCAGAAAGAGGAGTGAAACGAGGAGAGAGGACGACTGGTTTAAATATACAGCTCTGATAGTCTTTCAGAAATGGTCAACCAGTAGTAAAGTTACAGACAAGTAAAACATAGAAGCATGCGCCGACGCCCCAGTGTGTCAATCCCTAATCTGTGTGGGAATAATCCCAGAGTTTTTCCCAGCCAAACAAACAAACACAATCTACATGCAGGGAGAGATGGGGGAAGTGAGGTAAAACAGATGCAGTTTTTGTTCTGCTTCTCTGTCCCTCTAATAAAAGAAAACAAGGAAAAAGGAAAGAGGAAGATTTACTGAACAATCAGATGTGATCACAGTCTTGCAAAAGTCAGATAGGATCTGTGAACACAAACACACAAAAAATTATTCTGTTGTAACCACAAGGTGGCAGCACCAGCTCTGTTCTCGCCAATTTTTTTCTGTGGTTCAAACCAGCCTATAAAGCTGAAACCACAGAGGGACACAGCAACACACTCAATTATAGACGGGATAAAGATGAGCTACATCACTTTTCTTGTGCTGCTTTCAGATGCCTTTCACAAGTATTTAAATCTTTTCACCCTGAGCAAATTGGTGCGATTTCTGATGCCTTGGTTGTTTTTTTTTTCTTTTCTTTGTTTCTTTTTTTTAAAAACAAATTTTCATATAATTTACTTTTATTTTATTTCTTTTTATTGTATATTTTTACAATTTTCTTGTTGAGTGTTGTGTCATTTTTCTTATGTTGTTTGCTGGTCTCTTCCCTTTTTTTTTAAACAAATCAAGCCAACTTGCTCAGGTTTCAGAGGGTTAAATAAGCCCACTGTTTTTGCCCCTCTCTGCACTGTATACTATAGTATTTTTGTCATTAATTTTAAATTGCTCAAAACGAAAACAAAACATCAACATCATTATTAGAGCAAGAGCATTTGTGCATCAATAGCATTTCACAAATAACATAGTCACCTCAAATCTTCCTTGATTGGACAGGTATGATTAAATCATGTGACCAAATTTGTATTCAATGGTGAATGTTTATGACCCTCTGGAGATGTACTGGGATTTACTTAAGTACACAAAGAATTTCGAAAACTAATTGAGTACACTTTCAAATCAAAGTAAAGCAAACAAAATACCACCACTTTAAATAAAAACAGGCACACTGCATACCAACAGCTGAACTTGAATATGCCAAACATATAAATCAGCACTTTGTCTTTAGAAGCAGCTTCTTTTTACCTGGTAATGAAATAAAGATGTAGACAATCTCACACCACAGGAAGATGTAGGGCTTTACCAAACATCATATTTTCAAAATTCAAAGCTTTTATTTAGGAATTCAAATGTAGCTTTGATTATCTGTCACATTATATTACTTCGTTTGACATTTTGACACTAATTGATACAGCCCTAGGGGGAAAAAAAACCTTTCAGTGAGGCAACACTACATGCTTTAATATGTTAGACTGATCACAGAAGTTCACCTGATGGCACGCTACACTAAATTATACCACTAGAGCCGAAAGCCCACACAGCACTTCTGCTAGTTTAATTTCTTTTTATTATCCTATGCAAACTTTTCTTAATCTCAGTAACATAAAGTGAGGAAATGTCCAATCAGTTTAGCTGTGTCAAAGCACTGAGACATCTTATCAGCTGGAGCGCTGCAGCAAACATCATCACACATATTACTGCTGAAAATCTCAACATGGGACTGAGAGCATAACCAGACATCTTCTGAGGAATTAGATTTACTACACACGAAGTCTGTGTTTGTGCTGATTTGCTGTAATCTGCAGGGGAGCAGGCTATGTCCCACTCAGAGCCATGTGACAGTGTGCAGAGTCCCATGCAGAAGATGACACACAGAGAGATGAGGATGACTACAAGTGAAAAGAAGAACATGAGCAGCGCTGCAACAGCTAGAGTGAAAAACAGTTAAAAAGCCCATGACTCCACCAGCTCCAAAGTAAACTAGAAGAGGTATGTGTGTCAACAGAAAACTAGACTATTAGACTCACAGCTATTCTTGTAGAAACGTACTGCGTCCAACTGAAGTTTGTAGACATGCAGAACAAAAAGGTAATATTACTGTCTCTTTAGGACAGTGGTTCCCAACTGGTCCAGTTAGGGTTTCCAGATTTCTCCTTTATCATTAGTTCAAGGTCCACACAAAAAATGAATGATTACAGACTCAATTTTACTTCACAAAATGTAAATAACACCTCAACACACAGAAATAAAACACTGCAAGAAAAAAGAGAAACTACACTTCAAAATGAAACATCTGGGCCAAAAAATTACTTCAAAATGAAATGTGTTTTTACAAACTTGACATGTTCACAAGTCACTTACTGTCCATGCAGAACAGACCCGCGACCCACTTTTGCACTGCAACCCTCCAGTTGGGAACCACAGCTTTACAGTATAGCGATTAGTCGAGAAATTGCGTCTGCCGCAGGGGCAACAATTCCAAAATCACAACATGATACACACACACACACACACACACACACACACACACACACACACACACACACACACACACAGAGTCGGTTCTTAAGTACTGTGTCTAACCTATGTAATGTAACGTTAATGGCAGCGACAGAAGGATAGCTACTCACTTACTTAATCATGTGGACTTTGAGTTTATCAGTTTATAGTTTAATAGACTAATTGAATCCTGGATATTAAATAAATTAATTTCAAATAACACTTGTCTTCCATTGGCCAATTTACAACCTTATTCTGAAGCATTTTTTGTTTTTGTTTTTTTTGCAAGTCTTCAAGTACTTAGCAATAATTTAATGTGAGTACTTGAATATAGAAATTACTTAAAATGTCCATCTCTAATTCATATCGAGATAATGGCAATATCCAGACTTGCTGACGTAATGACGTTATATACCATTACATCAGGAATCAGTGGCACTGATAAGCCTGGGCATCCAGGACTGGTGTAGAGCTCTATGTTTTAGGGACAGTCCTGGACTTTTAAGTTTCAGCAACTAGCTGCTGAGAGTAAACTCAGGCAGCAGCACAGCGTCTCTCCCTAATCTCTCCGCCGTACGCCTCCAGGCAGGAGCATATGACTACTGGAAATTACGCTGCTAAGTCATTTGTCATAAGCCGGCTGTAATGTAAGGATACATAAAAAAGTAATATCATCAAGAACATCACTATTGCAAAACCACACTAAAATATTGTGATAATATTTTAGAGTCAGATCACCCACCCCTATTAGAAGTAAATAAAAGATAAAAGGAGAGACTCACTGATTTGATTGTGTATCAATAGGTCACTAATTAGTGCAAAAAAAGGAGGAATAAAAGCAACATTAAAATAAAGGCTAGAAGGAGTCCTGTGCTATATAATTCCACAAATTACAATTTTAAGTTTCTATTTCATATTAACTGATCTGGTATGATGATCAGATGCTTCAGTGTCAGAGACCCAGCAGTTTCTGGGACAGAGAAATGACGAGAGTGAGACACACAAACTTCAGGATCAGCCCGAATTCTCTAAGAGGAGACAGACTGCTCCATTTCCAACTGAGCTCAGAGAAAATGAGCTTCTTTAATGAAAACACACACACACACACACACACACACACACACACACACACACACACACACACACACACACACACACACACACACACACACACAGGTATAATTTGAGTCCAAATTCTAAGTCAGGAAAAGGGGATAAACCATAATATTCAGAGGAAAGCTTTGCCATGGCAACTAGCCTAGCCTGGAAACGGGGTCACAGTTTCCTTTGCAGAGCTGGAGATGCACTGAAGCAGAATGAGCATGTCTGCGGGAGAGAGCAAGCGAGTGAGTGAGTGTATTTGTGCGTGTCAGTCCCTGTCAACACTGAGGTACTAAGCAAGCAATGAAAGCTGCTACTGATGGTCAGTTTCTCTGGGCGTGTTTGTGTGTAGGTAGGTGTGTGTGTGTATTTGTATTCACACAGCACATTTTTAGGGGGACCAAATAACATTAAGTACGGCGCCAGCGGCATTCACTGGCTTTACTTTTACCAGAAACAAGCTTTATTCCTCTATACACACACGCACGCACGCACGCACGCACGCACACACGCACACGCACGCACGCACAGAGTTGTCAATTCCAACAAGTTCATTAATCTGTGTTAACCAGTTTTATTATGTGAAGTTTGTGCCACAGTTCACTTATTTGGTCTTATCAGAGAGTTTCATTTTCAAGTTAAAATTCCATCTTTCATGGTTGAAACTGGACAGTATGTCAGTCTGACAGAGATAATTTGTTCAATGTGGCATCTCTATAAAAAATAAGTTTAAATTTTTAAGACTACTTAGACTACATATGCCACCTGCTACTCAGCATAAACACACTCGCACAGCGATGAAACTGCCATGGGGAAGAGTTCAGTATCTTGCCCAAGGACACCACGACACACTACTTTGAAATTGAACTGCTGATCTTCCAAATGGTGGACGACCCACTCTACCTACTGAGCCAAAGCCACCCAATGTTGTTGACAGATAGCAGTGTCTTGATTTTCCATTTGGGGTGAGCTAAATGTTCTGCATGACACAGCAAATAAAAACTAAGTAACTATTATTAGACAGCAAGCACAAGAGTTAAAACCGTTGGTCAGTTTAAAACTGTGCTGCCATACTAGATGACATTAAGCGACACTGTTAGTTCTTAGAGTTAAGAGAAAAAGCATTCGCTCAACCATGTTCATTGTATCTCATCCAGATTTATCATCCATCGAAAAAAACGCATTTTTTTCTGCTCTCACTCAGGTAGAAATGTTGGTCTAATGTGGGAGGAAACCTACTCTTCAAGGCTAAATCCAAGATAAAACAGAGTGGGCTGTCATGGACCATATCGTAATTATGATCATTTGTACAAAATTAACAGTCATAAATCATCTTTCCACTGGCTTGTTTCTCAAAAGAAATCCTGGACGGTGCAGGGCTCCAGACCTACTTTTTAAATTCGTTGCACAGCTGTGCCTAACTCTTTCACTTAGGTGCACCAAGACATCATTTAGACACTCAAAATTTTCACAGTGCCTTTAGGCACCACAATAATACATTTTCAGTGTAACCTTGATTTGTTAGTTCCCCTAAACATTGGTAATTTTGGTAATTTCTTAGCACATGGGGGACAGGGGAAACACGCGCTGGAGCACTTATTTCCGCCGATGATGTCAGGTTTGGGCTTTTAAGGACTGAGGACAGGTATAACGGGCATGTTGATGAAAAAAATAATCCATTTTAATCTTTTTTTGGATCACCACTATGTTCTAAGGTTATGGTGTTGCTCAAGAAGGAGTACAGTCCCCAGTTTCATACATGCTTTATTTTTTTCCCCACCTGCATTCAGCACAGAAGAATGTCAGAGCCAATCAGAGTTGGAGGAGGGGTGGGTCTTTGCAAAATACGGCTGGGCTTCACATATATGCACATAGGACAGATCTGCTAATATTGGAAAAAATGCAAATATTATCTGATTTCAAAGTGATTGTTTTTTTAATATATTTTGGGAGAACTATGTATATTTCCCTCTGTACTACGTGAAAAAGAATGGACTTAAGCTTATGAATGAGTGGAAGAACCCTCCCTGCTTAAAATACACTGGCTCTTCATGAATCAAAGTCATGGACATAAAGGCTCCATCCTTGATACTGCAATTTAACTCTCCTTCTTTTCATGTCGTTTTACACGATGTCAGGCATGTCACCTGACCTATAATGACCCTGTCTGTTTGTTTTGTCTGCTCGGTTCTTGTCAAAAACAATAAAAACAACAATGAGAAATATTTCGTCACACTTGACAGATTTTTTGCCCCAACAGTGAGAGTCAGAAAGAGGACGGCTGCCAGTACATAACAACACACACTTGACCTAATATTATTGCAACTGAATGAGATGAAGTGGGAGAAAAAGAGGCAGTGAATGAGAGCCTACCTCTCAGTAAAACCATACAACTATTCTTTTTTTCAGTTGACTTTAATTATGTCAATGAAAAGCAAGAATCAGAGGAAAATGTGTCTAAACCAAATAAAGAAACTGTATATGAATCCCGTCAGAATATTCACTCTGAGCTTTCAGTGTCTTGGTTAGCTAAAGTGTGCACTGCTCCATGTAACTGATATCCTGGGTTCAAATCAGGCCTCAAGCTGCAAGTCATAACAGCAACCACTGCTCTCCCAAATGTGTCCTGTCTCTCTTTCATATTATTTTTGAGAAATAAAACAAAAAACAATGAATTGCTAGGATGCACACACGCTCCTGCACCTGCGCTGTATATCCAGACACGCGCAAACACAGTACATTGTGAAGGAGACATTTCAGGACACCCCAGTTTTCCCTCTCACACGCACACATGCAGATGTAGCCTAAATCCGAGCCAGAGCACTTGGGGTGAAAGTGCTTGGTGTTTAAGCTGATTTCAATCTAAAACCATATGCTGACAAGCCTTTGTCCAAGTGCCAGCATCCACAGCCAGATGAGATTAAACACACACACAAACACACATGCACACACACACAAACACACACACTTACCATCGCCATCATCACCGACTGCCATGGTTACAGTGTGTTATGGATAAAAACTTCCTGTTGCCTTTGTCTGTTTTCTCCTTTGTTTTCTCCTCTATCTCCTTTCCTCTCTTGTTTGTTCAATCTCTCTCTGTCTCTGTCATGATGAATCAGGGAGAGGCAGTGATAGGCACAGCGCTATGACTCGCCTACTGCGAGAGATCTCTGTCAGCTTCCTCCCTCAATCCTTTGCCCTCCCTCTCCGCCTCCCTCCCTCCCCACTCTCTCCCCTGTTCTCTCAGCAACAGCTGCCTCAAACCCTTCAGAGCAAACACCAGGAGCTGCCCTATAGGAGATGTGGGGCAAGGGCGAGGAAGAGCAAATCTGTGTATGTTTATCATTGTGCATCTGTACGAGTGTTTTACTGTACGGTGAGAGTTTGCATCCTGTATTCGGAGGCTGTAATCTTGGTAGGTTCTTGGAAGTGTTTAGCATGAAAACACCAGCTCATGCTCACCTTCTGCTCCCCTTTCTGGTGGGTTTTCTCCCCAAAAGTAGAGTTTAATGTGAGCCTTGGGCTGATCTGTGTTATTTGTTGAGTGCCAAACACAAGTTCAAAAGGCAGGAACAAGTTGGGGCAGCTAACAGACTCCAAAATTATTTGTTTATTCCACTGAAAGATTCAAATGTGCTCTGCATATGAGAGACAGAGAGGAGAGTCTGTTTAGCATTTTTACAGAGCACACACCAACTTAGGAAACTAGGAGCTGAAGCCACTGGTCGATTGACAGAAATTTAATCTGCAAATGATAGGATTAATTCATATAATTAATTTTTGTACTGATTAACTGATCAACCAATCATTTCATCATTAAAGTGTAATATCTTTAACTTTGGACTGTTGGTCAGTCAGTGAAAACTTTGGTGATGAAGGGCTGCATGATTATGGTCAAAAATAATAATCATTATTGTTTTGATCAAAACAGAGATCACAATTATTTCTTTGTTTTTAGGGACAAAATATTTTTATTGCACTTTAAGTTCATATTTAAATAAAAAGAGCATCTCCTATGGGTACATATCAGCCACTGCATTTTATTTAATTTTTACAACTTTCACGGTTCCGTGACGCCCTGCAGCGTTGCTGTTACGGATGTCTGAGTTGCAGTTGGAAAAGGATCCAGTGAAGTGATGTTAGCGTCATTATTCTTCTAAGACTTCACGCACTCATTGTCCTGCAGAATTTGGTGTTT
Organism: Plectropomus leopardus; assembly: GCF_026936395.1. NCBI lineage: Eukaryota > Metazoa > Chordata > Actinopteri > Perciformes > Serranidae > Plectropomus > Plectropomus leopardus. The sequence continues at coordinate 12,797,062 of NC_142192.1, read as the reverse complement.
TTTAAGGTGGTTTAACAAGTTAGTTGGTTTGCTTCGGGGCGCAGACAAAGGTCTGAGGCACTCTTGTCTTGTAATTTGTTCTCTCCTAAATCAGTCAAGTCAAAACAACACATGACGATGGAAAATTTTTCACTGCAGGCTGCACATTTTGCAGACAGCTCCTCAAATGAGTAGGCTGGCTGTTAGTTTAGGGAGCGCTTGGATGTCATATGGCGGGCGATCATTCTAATTTAATTGATCAAAATCATGATTGTGATATTTAATTGGGATTGGATATTTGTTTAGGTTGCAGCCCTACTGTGTTAGGCACTTTTCACCAATTTTGACATTTTAAAGACCAAAAAGAAAATATTCTCCAAACTGAATTATAATTTTAAAAAAAAACAGACTGCAGCCCACCTCGGCAGAGATGAGAAGGTACCAATAATTTATAGTTGGGTGACTCAATCAACCGTGGTACTGACAAACTGTAGTAGCTGAGAACTACAAAAGAAAGAAGCTTAAGTACACTTGAGGTGGCAGCCAAGGCCAAACAGCCAGGCGTGCAGCCAAAGATCACTCTGGCGAGCATCTGTTGCCACTTTCACCCACATTTAGTAAGAGAGTTTGGATATGTGGTCAACACATATGGTCACATTTTTAAAGGAGCTACCTACAGAAACAGTGGTTGACACAAAACCAGTAGGTCAGTGGCTCCATTAGCATGTGGTTGTTCATTGGTTTGTGAGCTGCTTTCTAGGCTGTTTCAGGCAAGCAGAGAGAGTTGCCCTTTGCTGGAAGTAAAGTGTAGAGTTTTTAGTTTAATGGGTATGAAGGATGGTTGCGTATCAAGCACCACTCCATGTTTTGTACATCATCGTCACTAGTGTCTTCTTAAACTTTACTCAATTTAGTGTGATAGCCCAAAAATAGCAACAAAAAAAAGGATGATCATAACAACAACATAACCATTAACCCAAAAACACAACTAAACCCTGGGGAACACTCCCTCCACCCCACTGATGCCACCGGAGACGGCATCATGGCAACTCCACCAACTTAACGCCCTGAGCTCGTCTCCACGTCTCTCCCTATGTCTCTCTCTCCAAGTAAACAGACTGCAACTGCTGCTGTTGCTATTATACACAGACTATGACAGGACAGCCTAAAGGTACTAACAGCCAATGACAGGCTCCGCTCGACACCAACAACCGACCTAACTGACCTCACAGAAAACACATACTGAACTTTTTGTTTACCAGTACCAAGCTTGGTACCCGGCAGGACCTTGGTCGACTTTCCCCTTTATGGTAATACTTATATATGCTACATGCAAGGCTCATCTATGGTGAAAAGTAAAACATAATTAAAAAGATGTGGCTGAGGGAATTCACAGTGATATCAAAACATGTTTTAGCCACTTTAAAAAGGCTTACCTAAAACATACAATATCAGTCTAAGTGGATGCTGTATTGAGAGTGTTTTTAACACGAAGTTTCATTTCAGTCGGATAGTGTCACGGCCACGAACAGCACTTTCTAACCCAAACAGCTGACCAGCGGCGAGATGAGAGATGTCATGTCTCTAAATATAGTGACCACTTAGACTGATAATGATTTTTTAGGGCTGGCTAAAATACATTTTGATATCAACCCCTGTGGGGTGCGTGCCCTACAAACGGGGAGGATGCCGACCACCTCTATGTAATACACTGACCGGACATACACTGTAAATACACTGAGTATCTCATACAGCCCTACTTTGAAAATCCAGAAATATCACTTAAAGGTAGATAATGTTAGCAAAACACTAACTAATGCACAGCTATAAGTACAGGAGTAAGCTTTGTATCAGATTACTTCAGTCAGACAGGTTTGCTGCCTCCTCTTTATTTCTGTGATAACATTGAAGAGATTTGGTAAAGGACAGATAGGTAGGTTACTGACATACTTATAAGATGACATAAATTATTGTTAGCCAAGAATATCAGTGCTAATGTCATCTTTTTCTATTATCTCTGTAAGGCTACATGCCGCCCCAAAGAAACTATCGGTGCTTTTTTTGGATGTACACATCCAGCATCCCACTTCAGTATCTAATACCAGTGCTCTCTTTTCCCCAAATTTGAAACTGGTGACTGGAGATATTTCTAAATTAGGTGACATTAGAACAGGGTTTTTCTTAGGCGCTGAAAACAGACTCTGCATATTGGATTGTTACATTCCTATGAGACAATGAATTTATTGTTGGAAACGGCAAAACAGAAGCGAACAGCTTCTCGTGCCAACAACAAAAAGAAACCAATTTGTGTAAAAGTGTCAACTGAATAATAATCCACAAACAACGATTCAATCAGTCACGTCTGATAATCACAATTTCAACACATATGCAAGAAGGGAAACTGAACAGTTCAAATCTCTAAAGGGAATCTAAAAGATGAAAACAACAAAGGGAAACATTGCTTAAGGGGTGGCATTGTGCAATATCACCAGAGCTTTCCATGGTCAAACAACACTGGTTGAGCCTGAGACTCCCAGAGATCCACAGCCACACATACAATCTACTGCTGGACAGCAAAACACTCAGCGGCAGCAGCCTTCAGCTCAGGTCTGTCTCAGCCAGAAACCCCACAGAATCACACACAGACACACACACACAGATTAAACCATTAATCCTGTTAGGTCCTCTTACAGAAGCTCATGGCAACAAACCGACACAACCACAAAAGCACATGCAGATATAGACACACACAAGCACTCACCAACACGCACACACACTTTTTAAATACACACCCAATACCCGGCAACAGTAAAATCATCTTGACAACATGACTAAACTTGGTGGCTCTCTGAGGCCGATACAACTGTGGCAAAATAAATAAGAGAAGGCACTGACCGTGACTCGGGCTGAGAGCCATGTTGCCTGAATTCAAGGCTTCATCAAAACGAGCGAATAGCGTCTGTAACCTGGAGAGATAGAGAGAAGATGAAATGTTAGAATAAATCTTGCAAAACAAAGCTAATGAAATAACCATAAATTCAGAACTGGATACATTAAAATGAGACTGTATTAGTAAAATTATATCCTTGACAGGAGATACGACTGCGACTAACATTTATCTTCATTGTCAGTTGATCTATTGATAATTTCAGAAAGGAAGAGAGAAATGTCAGAAAATTGTGGAAAATGTGAATTTTTCCCAAAACCCAGGATGACGTCTTCAAATGTCTTGTTTTGTCCACGACCCTAAAATATTCCCTTCACTTTCATAGAGGAGTAAAGAAACCAAGAAATCAATTATTATTTAAGAAGCTGGGACTGGAAATGTTTTAATAATAAAAAGTAAAATTATTAATCAAGCAATTCGTTAACAAATTAGTTGGTGATTCATTTAACAGCTGACCATCAATCGATTAATAGATGCAGCTCTAACAGTAACATGACAAAGACAATGCGCACACAGATGGCTGCACACACACCCAACAATTTTGACCTAGAGACAGGCAAGGTGCTTTGAATCCCAAGTGAAAGTATCAGCAGCAGCAACATGTGGACAGCCTGCCCGCCCGTCTGTCTGCCTGTCGGCGGGTGGGTGTGTCTATTATGCCAGTCACACTCATGAAGCTGCAGCTGCAACATGACAAGAGTCCATCTGACATCCTGCATCCAGCACCAAACACACAAAAACACACACAATCCCCGAGGCAGTTCTACTCAGTCACATGATGTAAAGGTAAGACTGTCTGCATGTTAATAAGCCAAAGATCTATCCCAAATCGCGGACAAGTCCAGCTAAAATAACATTAATAGCGTGCACACAGAGCAGTGTCGATACATGTTAGTTACACATGACTGCTTTGACAATACCACAACAAAGACACAATGTCCCACGTCCGGTTACATGCCCTAATGTCTCCTTGCCAAAAGGTAAGCCGCGGATATGAGCACACAATAACAAGAATCATACACACCGTCCTCTGTCTGTCTGTGCCTGTCTTTTGGTGTCTGGGTGCCGATCCAAAACTACAAGACAGCTTAGCAGCTCCTGTAAGTGACGATTAGCGTTGCAATGGGCTCCACCGCCGTGCAGTGTTTTCACGTGGTTCCCTTCCTTTCATTAGCATTTTAATTTGCCTATTACATTCAGAAATAACCCAGCCTTTAGTCCTTCATACTCTTTCGCCTCAGTATTTCCCAGTGGACTGATTAATAGGTTGCTGTGGTTGCTGCGCAACATTGCATTAGCCCCATGCTAGTGACACACTCCAGTCCTCGGCTTCCCTCAGCTCTTTGTATCCAACATGGTGCAGTGGCTCTGAGAAGGAGGGAGGGAGGGAGACTGGAGGAGGGAGGGAGGGCGTGAGAGAGAGAAGGAGCCAAACAGCGAAAGACCAAAGCATGCTACGGGCATACGACAACGCACCACCTACAGTTGCACATACGTACTGTATGCTGAGCACACCCACCCGCTGAGAAATCTCCACAGTGGTACAAACAGTTAAATCTCAGGCAGGGTCTTTGCCTGCGTGTGTGTGTGTGTGTGTGTGTGTGTGTGTGTGTGTGTGTGTGAGAGAGAGAGGGAGACAAGTGGGCCAGTTTTGTGTGACAAGCAGCAAAGAGATTCAGTTACCCTTTACATAACCTCCCTCCCATACCCAGACACACACATACACACTCGTTAGAGGGGGAGGGGCTGTACAGCTAGCAGCAGACAGAAAGCAAAGCTGCTCCTCCCCCCTCTACATCTCTTCTTCTCACCCCACTTGCCTATATTCCCTCCCTTCTCTTTTGAGTCCCACCTCCCCCCTCACATCTCTTAATTCCAGGATCCAATCTCCACACTGCTGCACCTTTTATTTTGAGCTCTACATTTGTGGTGGATGCAGACTGTCATTGAAATAGGGTCACCTCGACTCCTACGGAGATGACCTTTCAGGTAGCTCACTTCCCTTTCGAAAAAGATATGTGTGCATGAGGCAGGTCCACTGAATGCTCATTCAAGCAGCATTTGACCTACTAGCAGGAGAGTGTTGTCACAGGTTAATCCCATGTTGTTACTGTTGTCAGGGACTCAAGACTATAACAGTACTTCAATATGAAACACTCCCCAACCTTCAAAATTAGGGTTGACTGATTTTGTTTTTTTCAGGGCGGACACCAATACCAATTATTAGTACTTAATGAGACCAATAATCAATATTTGAAACCAATATACATTACATACATTACATACATTCATTACAATAAAAATGAAAACCTTTCTGTCAATATTTAGAATTTGGAATATAACAAACCCCAACACGAAACTTTGTTAATCGACCAGGCCGACTGCTATAAAGTTAAATTATGGATAGTTTAGAAACAGGGTTCTTACACATTCTTAAAAATGAACTGAAAGACTTTCCAAGGACTTTCCGGGTTGATTCACTCAAATTCAAGAATCCAAATCAGTATAGTTTGGGACACTAATCAAGGTTAATTACTGTCAACTCACAGAGAGCCGTCCTGTGTGACACTTCAGCAGCATGACTCATAAAAGCTGCTTAGCCCATGCTGTGATATTTTATTGATTTGCTGCAGACTCTGCATGTGGATGTCCGATGGACCTTTAACAAGTTAGTTTTTGTAAATGTCTTTAGTGAGCTAAAAGTCCTGGAATTTAGATATTCCAGGCATAGCTCAACCATAGCTTTCTTGCCACAGTTTAACCTGCCACATTCATCTTCAATAACTAATGCACGCATCTGACCATCGCACTTTCTTGTATGACAAACAATGACACAACTGCAAAAACACACATGCAGACAGTGGAATGAAGCCTAATTACTGACGTTTAGTAAAATAAATATCAAAAGACAATGACCCATGTCAATTTATGTCTGTTTTCAGTAACTTCCAAGGCCTTAATTTCATTTTTTCCCTACAATTCACATTTCAGCTTTCAAGAATTTCAAGGACCCATGGGAAGCCTGTGGAATCACTGAACTGTTTCAACTTCAATAGCAATTCTGACTAATAAAATAGCCACCTATAACAAACACACACACACACACACACACACACACACCCACACACACACACACACACACACACACACACACACACACACACACACACACACACACACACACATCCAGGTAGTGTCTGACCCCCAATCACTACAAGACAGGATGAGCCGGGTCAAACAGCGAGGTCAGATAGTTCCCGTTGACCCATTCAGACTGACTGCCAGAGCAGGTTTAACCCGTGTCACAGTCGAAGTGAAAAGGGGTTATCAGGTTCACTGTTGGATGAGTGATCTCATCCGACACTAGCTAACATGCACAGTGTACAGTGTTTTGACCAGATTAACTGACCTGAATGATGAAATGAAACCATTTCACAATCCTGCTCTAAAGATCCAGGGACCCCTTTAGGGACCAACCTAATTTAGGGGTAATAATATTTCTTAACATTCAACTGACACAGTTTGCAAAACACATATTTGAACTTTTTATTGCTAGGATGTAATATTGAGGAGCCTCCAGACAGAACAACCTGCACATACTGAAGATGCTGAGGGAAGAGAAAATCCTTAAAATGCTTGCATGTCTCCTGCAACGTTAAAATGGCTCATTAACAGTATTTCATTTCTGCAATGGTTTGCTTTTGTTTAACAAATTAGAATTTAAAAAGGTACAACTCTTACTGAGGATACATATTAAACGTTAGACATGAGCATAAGTGCTGCCTGCTAAGACCTCTGTTAGTCCGTCTCTGCTGTCAGAACAAGCTGCCTGCCTGTTAGCAGCACTGAGGAGCTCAAAGGACAGCAGCTGAACAAACCGTCTTTACTAGGCTGATCGACAATTGCAAGTTTTTGAATAATAATAGTTTTCATAAAGCCTCCACAGGAAGAAATTGGCATCCTTTTTACTTATTGATTTATCTATTTTATTCTCCTGCCCTCTATGGTGGGATATGACAGAATATGCCAGATACTGAAACTGGCAAGCTCACAGCCGCAGTCAGAGGGTGAAAAAAAAAACATGGAGGTGGCCAGAGTTGAATGTGCATGTCTCAGAGTCAGTATGGATTACTAGATTTAAAGTCTATCTGTTGAATGAGCCAGGTCAGTGACGGACATCAAACATACTTTTAAATTGTTGTCTATGCAGATAAGCCTTTAGATTGTCCTGACCTCCATGAAAAATGTAATTATCCTCATTAGTCACAGCCTCCACGCTTATTCCCAATTATTTGGGTCAGTAATGTCCTTATTTGTTCATAAAAAAAAAGAAACCGCATTTTGTGCATGATTTAATACTATGCGGCTGACATTTACTACATGGATGCGCATAACGCAGAACCAAAGTTCACATGCATGAGTTCCAACTAGAAACTTTTAGTGGCAGACCTTCGCTGTTAGCAACAGGTGCTGAAGTTAGCACAACAAGCAGACTGGTATGCAAATCTGGCAACCGTTTACTTTTATTATTCCACGCAATTCATATTTTCAGTTTTGTATCAGAAGAGATGTTTTAAGTGTTATAACCTGTTGTGTCCTGTTGCCTTTTGAGAATGTGTTTGGTCACTGTTGGTTCATATGTAATACAGCGGTGTCTGAAACGTTTTTCATTTTTATAATAAAAATATTTGGCCAAAGTTGCCAGTTGGTAAAACGTTACCTGAGTTCTTAGAAGCAGGACTGCGTCTGTCTTTGACCCTTGAACTACTATCTGTTCAAAATAAATGGAAACAAACAGATCCTCAAGCATTTGGAGTTTTTTTCCCACTGTACTGAATTCGCACTGAACCACGTCTCCGTGACCGGGGTATGTACCAAACCGTGACCTTAGTGTACCCTGACACCCATGGTTAAGAAGTTACCAATGTGTATGAACTGACAAGATGGTTAATGCTTTGATAACGCATTATTGCGATGCCAGAAGGTGAAAAGAACATTTGTTGGTAACACATCTTTTTGTCACAACACCCTCTCTATCTATTATCTGATGCTTGCTCTGCAGAGCTGATATGCGATCTGCTCAGCAAGATCCTGGCCGCAGTCCTGCATTCCACCCAGAAGCCATATACTAACCCTCACACAACCTGCATCTAGCCTTAATATTAGCAGGGCTCCAATATTAAAAGTAAATACTGTAAAATCACAATTCATGACTAAATGTGTGTATATTTAGAAAAATTTCATAGTAACTGTACACTAGATCTACAGAAAAGTAAAAGCATAGCTTTCAAACATAAATCACTGCATCTGTCAGACCTATAAACGTAACAGACACATACCAGTCTGCATAAATCCCACATACACAGACAGCGTGTTTACACTGGAGACAAACAGGCTTAATATGCACAACGCATGACACATGGCCATGGCCAGCATTCACAGACGCAAGACTCATACTGAGCAGTCAGCACACAACGCTGGCTGCTGATCTCACACACAGGAGACAGAGGGGGGTCACTGAGTGTGCTTAGAATAAACCTCAACCCAGCACATGTAACCAGGGCGACCAAAGAAGGACAAAACCACTCAATGGATGTCTTCAGATGACATGAACACACACACTTTCTCCAATTTTTCCTCGACTTTGTTTCTCCACCCAACGCCTTTGTACCCCATCTGCCCCCTCCCACCCTCCTCCCCCTGTCAGTCAGCATTGTGCTCTGGATGAAAGTGCCTCTCTGTGTGTGAAGGGCAGAGTGGTGCATGGCGTGGCCTGGGACAAACTGAGTGCCAAGGCCACGGGACCCACAGACCCTCCACACAACTCATCCCCTGCTGCACAGAGCACGCACACACACACGCACACAAATAAAAATAACCAGTGCTCACAAAGAGAGAGCTTATCAATAACTAACACATGGAAAATAACTTACCGTGCAGCAGGCAGCCCTCTCTTTCCCAGGTCTGCTCGCACTCTCTCTCCAACGTGACGATAAACATCCACCAATGTTGCTATGGAGGCCTCACGCACCTATTGAAAGCAGACATTAACCAATTTAAAAGTCCTACACACACACATACACACACAAAGGCTTCTACTCTACACTGGTATACCATGCAAAATGGTGCTTTTGTTACGATTATGGAGCATTTTCTTTGATAGCTCCATACAGATTACACTCTGCTGTCTGAGAGTTGTCAATATACACATTTAAAAAGAAACCCTTAAGGGCTTGTACTCATCGCCCTAATGGGAGACATCTGATTTGCTCGTAAATTTTGTGAGCACTGTTGTGATTGGTACTGGGATGCTGTTAAAGGGATTCTCTGCAACTGAGGGTGGGCGGGCCTGTTGAGGATTTCGATTGGTCGGGACAGTATGTGGGTAGATAATCATTGGGTAGACGAGAGGAGCAGATTTCAGCTTTGGGGTGCAACTCCACAGGAGCTTAAAAACCAGCCTCTCTCTATCCCTCTCTCTCACGCACACACACATATTCAGCTAGCACTGCTGTGTGTGTTAATGGTTGGGTGTTGGTGCTCATGATTCAGCAGTGAAGCTGGCAGGGTGGGGGGACTCTACAGAGCCCATCTCCTCACTAATAACAGTAATAATCACAGAGCTGCTTTAAGATGCCTGCCAACGCACTCTGGATGCTGAAAGCTAAACCACAAGCTTAGCCACTGAGTGATATATGGAGGGAGCACAGGACCTCTACACATTCACAAATAAGAAAATATCAATCCGCTTGATTACGACAATATTATATTTTGTGATACTGTATCAGTTCTCAAATACACTATAAAGTTTTATTTGTCTGTCAAGTTTGACTGAAGTGTTTTATGATGAGTTAACAAGGCAGTTAAGCTAACATTAGCCTCAGTTTGGTGAAAAAGAGAAACGTGGACTGATGTCCAGCTGTATTTTTTCTGTTTAATTAGGAAAATAGGTGTAAGAGTAGGCCAAAACCAAGTTGAAGTCTGGCACACTTTACAGCCCTGCTGACGTGAGTTGTCACCTTAACAGCTAAAAATAATCGGCACTTTCTTTTGCTCAAGTCAAAATATTCAATGTGCTTTTGATTCAATCTGTTTCTGTGGTTGTAAAGTGTCTTTAGCCATTCTCTTCACCAACATAATAACATTTTGCTGGTGTAAACACAAAGAGCATAAGTCTATGAAATGGAAAGGGCACACCACTAGCTCCTAATATTACTTTTTTAATTTTTATTATTTTTTTGTAATTGCGATATATTGCCTTGCTTACAGAATTGCAATACATCGTAACATACTGAATCCTAAATCCTGTTTGTGATATGTATCGGATCACCATAGTCTTGCCAATACACAGCTGCCTTCACACACAGAGAGACATTACAGTATAGACAGATTCGTAAGCATAAAACAGAAGAAACCCCATGCACAGCCGTGCCTCACTCCTGGTTGCCAGCCAGTGCATGATAATGCACAGTAAATTAAAGTTCTTGCATACATCAGGATATTACTTTATGAACAGCTCACATTAAAAACAAAAGAAGGAGGAATCTTAGACATACCACTTTATCAGATTCACTCGGTCCAGACACAACAAAGCTGATGGATTTTAAATGTAAGCTGTTAATAAAAAGAATGTCAACCTGATTATCCTGGTGTATGCTGAAACTTTAATCCTTGATACACAGGCATGCTGATCATGTATATCATATTACTGAAGCGCTGCGTCTCTTACCTGTGGGTTCTGGTCTCCAGTTAGAGTGCAGAGATGAGGAACTAATTTACTGAGGCTCAGTGGTGCGGCTCCATACCTGAAAGAGAGCCACAAAAAGACAAGAAGTTTAGAGGGATGATATTGATTCATGACAAGGTAAAGCAACATGAAATATCTGCAATCTAATGACAACATTGTCCATCATTCATTTCATACTTTCAGGAATGAGGAAAATTGCCTCTGTAGAAGGAAGACTAGGAATTTTAGAAAGCCTGATGTAAATTGTGAAAATAATGCATGAGCCCCAGGATTTATGTAATATATCTGGAACATCAGAGTACATAAATTGTACTTCATCCATAACACTTTTTTTAAATTTAAGGTAGCCAAGAGAGCTTAACACACGGCAACCTGAGCAAACATTAAACGCAGTGACTTGACAACACATACAAAAAAGAAAAAGTAAACAAACAAAACAACAAAAAACAAATGGAACACAAAATGAGAATTAAAAAAAATAATCAAATAACTAGAAACCGAACAAGTCAGAAAAAACGTAAGAAAATGGAACAGAACCACTGTGTCAACCACTGTGTTTTTTATATATATAAATACATAAATATATATATATATATATATATATATATATATATATATATATATATATATATATATATATATATATATATATATATATGCAGCACATAAACACTACAAAAATGTAAACATTCAGAAACAAACCATTACTCTTCCATGTTTTAATCTGTCTACTCAGCCTTAATGGATACCTGTGTATGCCAAGTTAACACTTTAGCATGAGGTAGCAGCTTAGCATTTAACACAAAAGTGTCACTTTACATTAGCAAAAAGATGCTTAAGTTAACACTGCCATTCCAATAGCCCAGAATTGCCCTGTTTAGTATTTAAGTAAAAAGGCCGTACACACATCCCAAATATTAATATTAATATTGACTATTTGCAAGTCATGGTGTATTGGAAGAAATTAATAAGCTGTGAAAAAAATATGGTGTAGTTTCAGCAGACAGACCACTTCGATTGGCCTTTTTTCTTTTCCTCTCCCAGATGTGATTTCTCTCCTGTGGCTTCTGGAAAAATGTCTCAAATGCCTCATGTGCACTGCATGGTTTGGCTCAACTTGAATCCACCCGACTCACTTTTCGTACAGGGTACTTTTCTTGATTTCGTTTTCTGCTGCAGATAGTACCCCATCTATGTAGAGGGGACTCACAGCTGATTGTCATAGCAACACTGTGTGAAACTGCTGTAAAATCATCTTCAAAACAACACGCTTGTTGCACCTCACTCCATCCAGATTTCGCTGAAAACAGAGGAACATCTGCACCTTATGAATTTGACCACGGCGTAGTTTTGCGGGCTTACATTTTTTTTTTTTTAAATCTGGGTCAAGTTAATAATATTAAAAAACAATAATAACCTGTAGTCACTGTTGATGACAGCTTGGATATTTAAAATGGCAGGCTTCTATATTGTGTAAGAACCGAATCTGGTGATGATTCTAATGAATCAGTGGTCCGCAGTGTTTTAACTCCACCTTGTAGTAACAGCTCAGGGCGCTTGGAGCCTCAACTGAGGTAGTACCAAAAAAGAACCAAGCAATAGTCATGACTTTTGCCGATGGAAAACCACAAAAAAGAATGTCTCCAAGCGAGTTGAGTTGAGTCAAGCCTTGCCAGTACCATGCAGCGGAAATTGGGCTTAAATGGGGCGGCATATTTTCTTTGGAATATAAAAGTAAGATACAGTCCCATTCAAACTAAATGTAGAAAAGTAAGTCCTCCATCAGACTTGACAGCTGAACATGTGAGAGTTCAGGCCGAGGTGAACTGAGAACAGACTTTTAAATCACCCTGAAAGCAACAATCAGTCAACATGTATGCTTTAAGGAGCTGCATGACAAAAGCGGTGGCGTCACTTGCGGCACACGTGCCACTTCTACAGAGTCACACAAACAGTTAAGAAGATTAATCCTGGAGACAGAGACTATGTGTGTTTCTTGGACAAATAGGAAAGGGCATACTTATGGAGTGTAGTGTAAAAATCAACCCACATGAACTAACTGATATTGAAGATGAAAGGTGTACAGTAATGTTCTATATATAGTTAATCAATTTATGCGTTTTCTAAGAGTAAGTACAATTAGATAGGCTGCATGTTTGTATTTGGAATTATTGTAAGGACTAATGCATGACCATCTGCCAACCAGATAAGAGAAAATGTGCATACTTTTAATAGCTTTATAATTTACTATGTATTCTTTCACATTTCACCCTGGAAGTGATTCAGCCAAAGAGGGGAAGTTACTCACGTGGTAAGCGTGGCACTGAGACAGAGGCAGATTCCTTCTCGACTGCGGAAGTTCTTGTGTTTAAAACCAAGAAGTAGCCTTTCCCAAACATACTGGACGAAGGAGGAGAGAGAGAAAAGCGAGGGATGAGGGTGTGACGAAAAGACAGTGAGAAGGGTTATGCCAGGCAGCTCATCAGGGGTTTGAGTAGATTACGTAGCACAGAGGGGGGTACAATCTGTGGAGAAGTTCTGTGTCCAGATAACACAAAGCAGAGCAGAGACGTAGCCTGTGTAATTCCTTTATTACCCAGGTGAGGGAGCCCAAAACCTAGAGTACCTCTCAGCTGTAGTGACTATCAAATGATGTGGAGGTGGCGGTGGTATGTCTGCTGTCTCTTCTGCATCTTGATTTGCGCATTCTTCCAAATAGCTGGAATAACTACAATTGATCTGAAAGCTGCTGCCTGCTGACTCTTCTGACAGCATATAAGCCACACAATGCAACAATGTCCTGAGTGTCAAATACAACAAAAATCCTGAAACTAGGGATGGGCGATATGAAGAAAATCAAATATCTTGATATTTTTGACCAAATACATCGATATTGATGTTGTGACGATACTGTAGGTTTGACTATTGGTGCTCTCCAAATACCTACAATGACATTTTTGATAAATAACCATCATGAGTAAGTGTGTAAAGGCAAATAACAAAACAGCTTGAAAATTTCAGAAAATTACATCACTTTACTAATATGCAATGTGTAAAACCAGGAAAAGGGGAAACTTACAATAATACAGCATCCAAAATCTCAGATGATATCTAGTCTCATATCAGGATATCGATGTTGCCCAGCCCCACCTGAAACTATTTTAAGGTCTCATTTATGCTCGAAAATAGATACATTCATTTCAAACACTGAGACCATCACTGCCCACAGTCTTTCTTGCATCCTGTTCGCTGACAGAAAGGACGTGTTCATGTCATGCTTAAAAAACACTACACTGGCCCTGCAATTTCCAGTGGTGATGCTCTGCTTCGTATGTGTCTATAAGCTCTTATAAAACATGCACCAATACAGATGAAATCAATGCCGAGTGTTGACCGAGGGACCTGTCTGTATCTGTATACTAACAATCTGAAAATGAGCATAAATGAGCCTTTGCGCGACAAAAACTGTAACTTTGTTTTGATGTTGAAATCAATCTCTCAAAATAATAACTGGACTGAAATCCTGGTTTCAGGTACCACTTATGTATATTACAAGAGGCTTTGTCTGGTCCTGAGGCTGAGATTTGAATGCACTTGTATATGTGTGTGTGTGTATGTGTGTGTGTGTGTGTGTGTGTGTGTGTGTGTGTGTGTGTGTGTGTGTGTGTGTTTCTCACCATGGGCGAGGCAGTCTGCTCCATACAGCGAAGGATGACAGCTTGGCTGTTCTCCCTGACCTGGTCCTTCCCGTCGCCCAGCCTGTCCACCAAAGCTGGCAAAACTACAGACAGAAAAAAAATGGCACAAAGGGAGAGAGAAAGACAAAGAGTTAGTCATGAGAAAATGAAAAATGCAGTATAATGTGTATTTACATCAGGTACAGGGGAAA